>NC_089830.1:3934494-4259494 GCF_035046505.1 Tiliqua scincoides | reverse complement strand
TTCCCTGCTGTGGCCTTATCAGCCCAGTTTTTCCTTGTCTTCATTGCCCTGCCTTTCTTCTGACATCTCCCCACCTGCCACCACTTAGCTATGAAGCTGCTGGGACAGGAACCTGTCTTGGGTTGCCATCCTAGGCCCATTTTCCTGGGCGTTGGCCCCACTGGACACATTGGGACTGACCTCTGAGTAGACACACAGGGGCTCATGCTCAGTTGCTTGTGTTACTCTGGAAAGTGCTCTATACACCAAGTCTAAGTGGAGGAAGAGAGGTTGTGCCCACCAAGCGATTTTGGAGAGAGAGCTGCAGCGCGGCCACCAGCCACACCTGCCCTGTGCAGAGACTTGCACTGACTGTGATTTCCGGATCCTCACATGCAGTCTCTTCCATAGTGGAGTCCAGACAGCCAATGGTGAGGGATGCTGGATGAGGAGTGTGGAAATCCCCATCCAGTCCCCGTTTGGTCAGGAAACTCAACTAGAGGAACTTGGGCTAGTCCACTGCTGTTGGCAGAGAGGCTGCTCAGAGCTCCTCAAAGGAAAGATGGGCTTCAGCTTTAGTACATATTCATGAAGCCATGGAAAATGCTACCCAGATGGGAGAACTCCAACAGAACCCCCAAGCAAGGTTGTGTCTGCGCAGCCACAAATGTTGTCCGGATTTAAGTCCACTCTTAGATTCAGCAAATGTGTGCAGTCATTTTAAGTACATGGTTTATGGAGGGTTGGGGGAAGCAGAAGTTTTCTCTTGAAGGGAAAATACATAACGCATACGGAAAAAATGTTGAATAAGGCAGAGAAAGGAGGGCTGATCTAAGTATAGGTTTTTACCCTCTGTGTTGAGCTATTTTTACCCACTCATTCTGTTCCACCCAGATAACTAAGAGCCACAAGAGAAGGTGGAGGAGAACAATCAGGGCAGGGCAACTTATGTTTCTGAAGCTGGAACAGTTTGTCTTTCCAACATGCCTGGAAGTTTTTATTTTTCTCTTGCAAGGGCTTAGTGGTGACCCGAACACTTCTCCAGCTGGCACTGTTTACAGGACCAAAGTACAAAGTGTGTCTCTCCAACCCTCCCCCTTCATTCCCCTTCTCAGATACAGATTCACATCAGCTTTTCCTCCACAAGATCCCAGGCAAAGGGAGAGCCTGTCTATGAGGCTGGCTGAAATGGTTCCCTCCAATTGCTGGGAACTCTCCTGCTCCCATCTGCCCACCCATCGCCACTCTGGATTTAAACAAGGAAACAGAGAAGAGGAAGTGTGGAGGAGAAGAGAGTGGTAGACTCTAGTCTCCTGCCCACTTCTCCTGCTCCACTCCTCTTTTCCTTGTGTAATCCAAGGAGGTGTGTGGGCAGATAGAGATAGGATAGGATAGCCGGTGGTGGGCACTGGGTACCTTCTGCAAATCCGCCACCGAGGCAGCCGTGTCCAGCAGCTTCATAGCTGGGTCTGCCGTGCAGGTGGTGTTGAGTACACCTCACACAATTTCAGTTTTGTCTCATCATTTTGGAACATATAGGCTAATGGGTTCTGAGCTGTCTGTGACAGATCAGGAGAAAGATCTTGGGGGGGAGGTGGACAGGTCGATGAAAGTGTCGACCCAATGTGCAGCGGCAGTGAAGAAGGCCAATTCTATGCTTGGGATCATTAGGAAAGGTATTGAAAACAAAACGGCTAATATTATCATGCCGTTGTACAGATCGATGTAAGGCCACACCTGGAGTATTGTGTCCAGTTCTGGTCGCCACATCTCAAAAAGGATACAGTGGAAATGGAAAAGGTGCAAAAGAGGGCAACTAAGATGATTCCTGGGCTGGGGCACCTTCCTTATGAGGAAAGGCTACGGCGTTTGGGCCTCTTCAGCCTAGAAAAGAGGCGCCTGAGGGGGGACATGATTGAGACATACAAAATTATGCAGGGGATGGACAGAGTGGATAGAAAGAGGCTCTTTACACTCTCACATAACACCAGAACCAGGGGACATCCACTAAAACTGAGTGTTGGGAGAGTTAGAACACACAAAAGAAAATATTTCTTTACTCAGCGTGTGGTCGGTCTGTGGAACTCTTTGCCACAGGACGTGGTGATGGCATCTGGCCTGGATGCCTTTAAAAGGGGACTGGACAAGTTTCTGGAGGAAAAGTCCATTACGGGTTACAAGCCATGATGTGTATGCGCAACCTCCTGATTTTAGAAATGGGCTATGTCAGAATGCCAGATGCAAGGGAGGGCACCAGGATGAGGTCTCTTGTTATCTGGTGTGCTCCCTGGGGCATTTGGTGGGCCGCTGTGAGATACAGGAAGCTGGACTAGATGGGCCTATGGCCTGATCCAGTGGGGCTGTTCTTATGTTCTTAACTGATTGTTGTTTGCCTTTTGCATGCACACCTGCTCCTTTCTGCCAGAACTGCAGCCTCAGGATGTTTTCCCCCCTCTCTGAATTCATCACACAATTTCACCTCTAGACAAATGCCCCAACTTACTCATAAACATGGGAAAAATATTTAGTTCACCTGAGAGGGACCCCAATTAGGAATGTAAAATAGCCAGCCTCAGTGCCAGCCTGACTTCTAACAAAAAACAAAACAAAAATGCTGGCAACATTAAAAGGGTCTCCAGTTGAATGCTGCCAATTCACCATTAAAATTAAAACTTACTCCTATGCCTGAGATCACCTACCCCATCCATTAAGCCTGAAGCTGCAGACCCACCCACTCTGGTGGACATGCTGCTCCCCTCCCAGGTGCTCAGGCTCTTGCTCAGAGTGCGGTTGGGGCTTGGACGCCTTGTAGAGACTGAACAGGGGGAGCCGGGCCGAGGCCTAGCTCCTAAGCCCTGGCCCGGAGCAGAGCAGGCCTGAGGCCACCCAAGGACCCCGTTCCTTGGAGGACTGGGTTGATAGAACCCACCCCTCCTTGGGCAGGAAGTGCTGGAGAGGGCTCTGAGGCACCTCTAGGCCACCACTGGCTCCGCCCTCAGGGGTCACCCCCAGCCCCTCCGTGGCACCTTAGGCTCAGCCCCGCCTCCAGAAATGGACAGTGCTCCATTATCATCTGGAGCGTCCAAGAAGACAGACCGCAGGGACTGCCCCAGGAGTGACTCCACAGGTGGGCCACAAGTTGCGCAAGGACCCACCATGCCACATCTGGCCATCCTGACCCGCGTGACTACAAGCTCTCACAATTACAGCTCTCCCCCAGAACATTTAAGAACATTCATCGCCCTCATTTTCCTTCCACAACCAAAGGCCCAGGACAGCCAATGGTATGAACATCCATAAAATACAAAGTTATGACATAAAACCGTAATAAAAGCATAATACTAAAGCAACAGCCAGCCTTTAAAGGTCAATGCTGGCAGCCAGTGGCCTTGAAGGAGCAGCACCCTGCTGGAGTCTGCCCACCAAGCCCCCGTAACCACAGGGGCTGCTGCCTTATTTATTTATTTTATTTGTACCCCGCCTTTTTGCCCAACGGGCACACAAGGCGGCTTACAACATTAAAAAAAAAATACAACATTAAAAACAATTAACAACAATTTACATAATTAAAAAAATCTAAAAACAAACAAACCCTGTGGATTTTCATATAAAAGCAAGAACGCCAGCCAGCCTGTCAACAATTAAAGCTTTTGAAATAAAAAGGTCTTCAGTCCACGCCGAAACGTTAGCAACAAGGGAGCAGTTCTCAGTTCTAAGGGGAGGGTATTCCACAGTTCGGGGGTCACCACCGATAAGGCCCTCTTCCTGGCCGCCACCCCTCTCACATCTCTTAGTGGCGGCACAGTCAAAAGGGCCCCCCTAGATGATCTAAGAGCACGGGCAGGATTGTAGGGAAGGAGGCGGTCCCTCAAATACCCCGGACCCGAGCCGTAGAGGGTCCATGGGGATCCTCACCAACTGCAGCAACAGCAGCTTCCCTGAGCAGGACCCCTGAGCAGCCAGGCAGGACCCAGGAAAGGAAAGTGAGGTGGCCTTTGCACCCAGGATGATGGAAGCTGCAGGGAAGGAGGGTTCACCCTCAACCCGCTTTGCTTCCCTGTGTGCGGTTCACTGATGGTGCCCAACTGAGGAAGCCCACTGCAGGCGGACAATCTGTGGTCAAGCACAGCGGGATGGCCACTACTGTAGCTGCAGGTGGCAGGAGGGAGAGAGGGAGGGAGGGAGGACTTGTGGCCAGCACAGCGCTTAAGCTCCAAGTCCTGGGAAACCATGCGATGCACAGCTTGGGGCTGGGGAAAGTCTGGTGATGATGCATGATGTCATGATGTCTAACTGCAAGGCCATGCTTTTGGAGATGCCACAGGGCTCTGAACCAGCAGCCAGGTTGGAGCCCTTAATGGGATGATTGCTTGCGGCCACTTGCCGTCTGGTTGCCAGCCACAATATGGGGACGCGACGGGACTGGTGTACGAAGCATCGGTGGCCTTGCCATTGGGGAACGCTTGCATTCTATCTCCACCACAGCCTTGGGAGGGAACTGACTTGAAAGGTGACGCTTCCAGCCTGACAAACCAGAGCTCTTCCAATAGGAAGGGGAAATCTGAATGGAGTAAAATGGATCATTGTCCCCAGCGTGTGACTTGCAGAACGGCCACCAGATTTTGGTTGCGATCCTAACCCCTTTCCTGAGAGTAAGCCCCATTTAACAAAACAGGACTTACTTCTGAGTAGACCTGGTTAGGACTGTGCCCTTTGTGTGACAATAGCCAGGAAGTGGTGCAGACATACTACCCTTCCATAGGCAAGTATCTGGAGTTGTTTGTGCCAACACGTGCAGCTTCCTCCAGCCAGGGGCAAAAGAGCTGCTGCTTCTGCTTGTGACTCAGGCTCAGATGGATCGGGTCAGCTCAGGTGCAGTGGACTGCCCCCAACCCCTCCACATCTCAAGTGTATGCGCAACCTCCTGATTTTAGAAATGGGCTATGTCAGAATGCCAGATGCAAGGGAGGGCACCAGGATGAGGTCTCTTGTTATCTGGTGTGCTCCCTGGGGCATTTGGTGGGCCGCTGTGAGATACAGGAAGCTGGACATCTCAAGAAGAGGGGGGTGGAGCGGAAGAGGAAGGAAGTGTGGAGGAGATGGGAGGTGCTGGGTGTAGCCTGCCTTCCTGCTCCGCCCCACACTCCTGCTTCTGCTCCTGGGGGCAGGAGGGGGCCCTGATATGCTGATGCCAGGTGGGGGAGCTGTGTGTGCCCTCAGGCCCCAGTCCTGGCAGGTCATTCAGCAGTGCTCTGGGGCTGGAGGGTAGAAAGAGAAGGCGCACTAACCGGGGAAGCGCCTGGGAGCTGATGGGTCCAGCCCCAGGGCAGCAGAAGGTGGAGGGTCCTGGGGGGGGTCCTGCTTCCGGTGTTGCTGCGGCAGCAGCCCCTGGTTGCCTTGGCAGCTGCGGGCAGCGGGGGCATCATCCTGGCACACGGTGCCTCTTGCGGCTGACGCACCCGCAGCCGTTGCCTGGCTGTGTCCACAAGCAGAGGGCGGCCCGGCCCGGCCCCGCCTCCAGTCTTCGTGGGAGGGGGCTGCGCCCTGCTGCCCCCGCCCCCTCCCCACAGCGTGCGGGGGCGAGGGGGGCGGGGGCGCCCCCGACTCCGCCACTCCCCTCTCTCGCTGGGACGCTCCCCGCATCCCGCCCGGTGGACACCCTCTGGGCTCTGCCCGAGATGCGGGCAGCGGGCGGAGGCGCCTCTGGCCCGGTGGTCTTCCGAGGGCGAGCGCCCCGGGGCAGAGCCCTTCGCCGGCTGCCGCCCCCCCCCCGCCCCCCGGGGTGGACGCCTCGCCCTCCGCCCGGCGCCCCCCAGAGCTGAGCCCGAGCACGCCGGCGCTGCCCACTGCCAGGGACGGCGCGTGGCAGACCCCGCCCGCCGGCCGGCCGGCCGCCCCTCCCCGCCTCGCCTCGTGCGCCAGCCCGGCGGGGAGCATCGCGCGGGCAGCCGCCACGCCCCAGGGAGGCTCCGCGCCCGGCGGCCTCCGCTCCTTCCCCGGCATCACCGCCGCTGCTCGCGGAGAGGAAGGTAAGGCAAGGCGTGCGGGGGGCCGCGGGGGGGACGAGCCCTCCGACGCCCGGCCAGGCGGGCAGGGCCAGGCTGCTCGCGGTCTGCAGCCGCCTCGGGCACGGCAGGGCACAGCCAGGGGGCCCCCCCGGGAGCGAGCCCCACTGGCCGCGCCGGGACTCACGGGCTCAGCCCCCGGGGCGTCGTCCTGCCCCAGGCGGAGCGCCGGCGTTGCTCTGGCCGGGCGGCGCCCCCCTGCGCCGGCCTGAAGGAGGGAGGGGGACGAGCGAGGCCGGCTGGGGCAGCGCAAAGAACGCCTGGCGTGGGCGGGAGCGCCCTTCTCTCCGCGGGGTTTCGGTGCTGGCCGTGCGGGGGCCCCCAGGAGCGACAGCCCGGGCGCCCCCGCCAGGATCTGGCCGGTCAATCCGCCCACCCTGGCGGGGCCGCAGCTGGCCGGGAAGGAGCACCCCTGGGTGGCAGGGGCCGGCCTCTGGGGGCTCAGCGCGGGCGGGGGCGACGTCCGACCCTCCCTCCCTCCCCCGCCCGGGCTGGCGGCGCTCTCCTGCTCCCCTCGCCCAGCCCCAGCCTCGCTGGGAACGCGCCAGGGCCGGCAACAGCTGCGGTCCCGCCCCGCTGGGAAAGCGGATTCCGCGGCGAGATGCCTGCCCGGCGCCCTGCGAAGGGGCTCCTGCTCCCTGCCTCCGCGCAGCGCTCGGCCAGCCAGCCGAAGGCCCCCCTCCCGTCCCCAGGAGGCTCGCTCCCCGGAGCCACTGCTGGCAGCCCTCCCAGCACAACGCGGAATGGCCCTGATCCAGCGCAGAGCGGCGCCTGCGGAGCCTCTGGCTCCATGGCTGGGCACCAGAGGGTCGCCAGCCCTGGCACGGAGCAGAGGCAGGCAGGCAGGCAGGCCCTGGGCCCTGGTTTCAGGCTGGCATAATCTGCACTGCCAAGGTGGTTTCCTAGCCAGGCACCCAGCTGTCTTCCCAGCCAGCCCTGCTGGAGTGCACTTAAGGCTTCTTGGCCCTTAAGAGCAGGCACCTCCTTAAAGCATCATGCCAGTTGCACACACCCAAGCACAGTACTGGCTTGAGGAGGGCCCAGCGCCCAAGAGAGCTAAAACTCTGTGCCTGCACCTGCCCCCCCCACCAGTACCTGCAAAGCACCTGCTCCACCCCAGAAACAACCACCAGCTGGAGTCAAGAAGTCTCTGGTTCGGCTCCAACATCAACCCTGAAGTTGCTGGGTGAGCTTAAGTCACCTGCTCTTTCTCGGTGACATCTCGAGACATCTGGGACTGGGTCTGTGGCTGTATTGTAACAGCAGAGGAGGGCAAGAGCTGATTGGGACTGTGGTTGGGGGGAAGAAGAGGGGGTTTTGCCCTTTCCCCCTTTGCTTTTTCCCCAAAGAAAAGCCCTACATTGTTTATCATTTGCTCCCAATCCGATGCCTCCTCTGCTCTGCCACAGCTGCTGTCACCCTTCAGGAAAATAGCAGAGGACCTAAGGGTGGATTGCTTGGTCTCACCTCTTCCCTAGTTATCTGTATTTGTTTGCCACCTTTTTAGCTCCCTAAAGGGGCAATCAAGGCTGCTTACACAATAGTAAAACAATTTAAACCAGCAACATCACAAGAGGGAATAAAAAATTCCAGCTAACTAAAATGGCGCAGACAAAACACAACTCAGCAGTTAACAAAAGGTCACACAATTATGGTTTTGATCGATGTCAGCTTTTAAAATACCACATTCAAACCATTTTATTTTACCTGGCTGGGGGGTGGAGGGTCAAGTGGACGGACACATGCCATTCACAGCATATGGGCTGGCTCAGAACTACTGCTTGTCTAAATGAAGATCACCACACAATCGCGGAGAAGAGCAGAACTTGCTGTTAGCCTTAACAGTGGGGGCCCCAGATGGAGCCAGCAGAGCTCCTTTTATGTTTAAGCCTATCTTCAAAGGAAGGGGGGGAACAGAATGAAACAAGAGCTTTCCCCCACCCTCCAAGCTCATTCTTACTTATTTACTCCCTGCTACTTACAGTCATTAAGGCTTTTGTAAGAGGAATGGAGGTACCCCAAACATTGTAGAAGAGTTTGGATGGCTGCAAGCGATAATTGCCAGGATATGTGAGATTTTGAATCATGGAAACCAGCTATCATGCAAGGAAGACTGGTGGGGAAACCATTGGGTTCTGCCAACTTTTTTGCAGCTTTTGGGAAATGACTAAGTGGAGTGGTTCCACTTGGCACAAGGATGGTCTTCAGTTTCTGTCCACTAGAGGTTACAGTTCTTATTTACAGCTCCATGTTTCTTTTCAGGAAAGCAATGGCAGATCCCGAGCCACCCCTGTTGCCAGATAATGCAGAAGCCTCATCAGGGCCACATGCTGGGGACACAGTAACAGCTGTGGAACTCAATGAAGCAGACACTCCTGCAGCGCTACCTACAGATTCCGTCGCCGTGACATTTGTGCAAGACCCAGAGATCGCAGAAGCCGTGGCAGCCCAAGTGCTGTATGCGGCTGAGCTCCAGGCTGTGAGTGTCATGGACCTGGGCAAGCATTTCCAGGAGTGCATTGAGGCTGTGGAGCAGCTGGAGAGAGAGAGGGACTGCCTGATCCAGGAACTCATGCTTCTGAGGGAGCCAGCCCAGGAGGAGCTCAGGCAAGCCCATGAAGAGATCCTCGAGGCCTACCGGTTACATGCCAAGGTGGAGCTGGAGAGAGACAGCCTGCGGGATGAGATCAGGCAAGTCAAGCAGAAGCTGTTCAGGGTAACCCGGGAATGTGTGGCCTGCCAGTACCAGCTCGAAACCAGGCGGCACCAGGTGGCCCAGCATGCGGTCTGCCGGGAAGAATTGGAAAGTAGGGCTAGCCAGCTCTCGGAGGAGCTGCGCCTTCTAAGAGAGACTTGTGAGAAAGAGAAGGAGCATGTCAGGCAGCAGCTGGTGGTCCCCAGGCGCCGAAGGGATAGCTGCCATCTGCAGGAGAGCCGGCGGCTTTCTATGGAGTTTGAGAGCTACGTGGCTGAGAGCCGGCAAGGCCTAGAGGAACATTACGAGCCCAGATTGATGCAGCTCTTGGAAAGGAGAGAGGCCAGCAGCAAAGCCTTGCAAAAGACACAGGACGAGATCCATAAACTGAAGGAGACGCTGAGGCCGCTCCAGGGAGAAGTCAGCAAGCTGTGGCTGCAGAACAGAAACCTGGAGGAGCAGATCCTGCTCATTAAGCAGAAACGGGACGAGGAAGTTCTTCAATACAGGGTACGCCTTGTGGGCTCACATGCACCTCTGACATAGAGCTGGAGCCAGGCTAGTTTGATTCAATACCTGCCCACCTGACCCAGCCCTTTCTGCATATTAAAAACCCACAGGCTAGCCTAGAACCTTTTGTTCTGACACACTAAGTTTGTATGCAGAAAGTTTATCACCTAAAGGAGCATCCAGATATATCATTCCACACCTGCAATTCAAAATGGTACATGTTTGGGCCTCTTCAGCCGAGAAAAGAGGTGCCTGAGGGGGGACATGATTGAGACATACAAAATTATGCAGGGGATGGATAGAGAGATGCTCTTTACGTTTTCATATAACCCCAGAACCAGGGGACATCCACTAAAATTGAGTGTTGGGAGAGGTAGAACAGACAAAAGAAAATATTTCTTTACTCAGCATGTGGTTGGTTTGTGGAACTCCTTGCCACAGGATGTGGTGATGGCGTCTGGCCTGGACGCCTTTAAAAGGGAATTGGACAAGTTTCTGGAGGAAAAATCCATTACGGGTTACAAGTCATGGTGTGTATGTGCAACCTCCTGATTTTAGAAATGGGCTATGTCAGATGCAAGGGAGGGCACCAGGATGCAGGTCTCTTGTTATCTGGTGTGCTCCCTGGGGCATTTGGTGGGCCGCTGTGAGCTGCAGGAAGCTGGACTAGATGGGTCTATGGCCTGATCCAGTGGGGCTGTTCTTATGTAAACTGGAGGAGCCACACTCTGTGCTGGTCATGATCATGTGCTTCAGCTCAGTCAATGATCACAGAGCAGGATCAGCCCAAGACTTCCCAGTGTTTGAGATGGCGCTTTGCCCAACTGCACTCTAGCCACGGCTTCTTCTGGTTGTCCTCCTTACACTGCATGGATTAAAAAAAAAGGGGGGGGGAATGGAGCAGAAGAGAGTGGTGGGCTAGAAAGGAAGAGTTGCCCCATCCGCCTCTCCACCAGCTACTCTGTTCCTCCCTTTTTTAATCTATAGAACAGGAAGAGATGGGAGTCCCAAGGCAATGACCTGGTCAGCCTCATGGAAGGTGGGCCAACCCTCTCAATGACATGGAGAATATAGTTTTAAAATGAGTTAATGTGGATGCAATCTAGCAAGCTTAGCCAAGCTTCTTTGCTTCTGCATTCAGATTGGCTAGTTTGTGAAAAAGGAGGCTGGGGAACAGGATTTCCACTCTAGTCCTTAAAGGACAGTTGTTATTTAATTGGAACTCCATCCCCTCAACCCCATTAAGCCTGCAGCTTACTTGGGAATAAGCCTGGGGGACCACGCAGATGTCTGTTTTATTATCCAGTTTAAATGTGCAAGAGGGATCTGAAGGCCTTAGGAGTGGGAAACCACTCCTCTCCCACTCCAAGTGGGAAACCCTGGCCTCTGAGCGGCCCGCTTGGAGGCAGGCTGTGCAGCATGGCCTTTCCCAGTTTGAAGAGACACTTGGCCAACAGTCTGAGGCTAAGAGGCAAAGAAGGAAGGCCCACAGCCAGGGAGACAGACCAGGGACAGACTGCACTTGCTCCCAGTGTGGAAGGGATTGTCACTCCCGAATCGGCCTTTTCAGCCACACTAGACGCTGTTCCAGAACCACCATTCAGAGCGCGATACCATAGTCTTTCCAGACTGAAGGTTGCCAACAAATGTTATTAAAACGCACCACTATATCAATATATCAAAACATACAAAAGGATACAAAAAAGGACAAAAAACTAACCGCAGCAACTGAACAGAGAAGAGCAATACTCGTAATTACTGGTACTGTTAGAATTAACTTAAAGGGAAGAAATGTAATCCTCAATAAGCAACAGAGAGCTCTGGCTGAAAATCACAGCCTAATTGTACATTTCTCTATTTCCCCAAGTAAATTAACATGTCAAGACCATGTCGCAACCACTTTTTTTGGATGGTGCAGAGGGAAATTCCTGAACCCAAGCCTCCACTTTTCCCCCCAGATTCAACACTAATCACTAAACTCGGGTATTTCTGTCCCCTTGAAAATGTTGCACAAGGAAGTAGCATTCACACATCCACGGCATTTGAGCTCCTAGAGTCTTTACGACTTGCTTGCCACGGTCTGCTGGTGACCGGAGCAAAACGAGGACCAGTGTAGGAGTTCAAGCAACAGCCTAGAAGGCCTTCTAACAAACATATGCAAAAGCGTGTTACACATTAACACATACTAAACATGGAGCCCAGGCAAGAGCTACTAGTTCAGATGGGTTAGAAGTTCCTGGGGAAACAGACGGCTCTGAGGCAGACTGCATGCTCAGAAATTAGAAGGCCTCAAAACGCTGGATGACAAGGACATCCTTTGGCCTGCTCTGGCAGGACAGTACGGAAACAACTGAAATGCGAGTGCCCTTCCTTTAAAAGGAGTCAGACATTCTGGAGTCCACCCTGGTCAGCACCCACTCCTCCTCACATCTGGAGGAACAATTACACGCTCATCACCCTCACTAGCAGCCACCTGTCTCTCTTGACTTAAAGGTTATTTATAGATGCTAGAAAATACCCAACTCTAAAAGCACTGCTGACCCAGCACTGCTGTCTGGTAACAGAGGAAATTACTGTAGCAGGAACCCAGATTGATGCAAGCACCTCAGGGAGATGCATCTAATCCCTTCTGTGCCTCTGCTGAGGACGCAAGCTCTCACTTTCAAGAGCTACATTCTGAATCTACCATCTTGCTTCTGTGGTGGAGACTTGCATTTGGCAGGTTCAGAAATATGCACGACCGATGCTTCAAGGTTTGTCTAGTTATCTGCCTTTGTTAACATTTCATTTAGAGTCCCCATGGAGGATGTCTGCTTTGGTCTTTTTTGTGTTTTCACATTGCAAAAATGTATTTGGAAGATGGTCCTGCCCTGCTTTTTCTATGTACTAGCCCATGAGCTATATTTATTTAGAGCATGTGATCAGTGCTCTCTAGTCACAAATAACTACCTATTTTTGTGGCAAGGCTAGGCTACAAGTATTCTGTGAAGAGGACTGGCCTGTTATGCATTCAGCTAAATGGAATCTTTGAGGGGAACCCAAAACATCTTGCATTAACATCAGAGGTGCCAGGAAGACCAAATTTGGGCCAAGCTCAACTCTGGCACCTCATTTAAATACCTGCCCCAAGTACTGCAACATGCAAAGAAACAGCCTCTGAGCATGCATGGAGTTCTGCCATGCCCCCCTACACAGCTGCACAACTATTTCTTGACCCCATACATTTCCAATTGAGAGAGTAGGCCTCTCCATCTTGACTCTTCAAAGATGAGATTAATATGCAGAAATTCAAACCATTCCATACTCTTAAGCTGAGGGACAAATAAAACTGAATCCTTAAGGCTCCAGGGTTGGTACCCTTCTGAGCAGAGGGACTTTGGCACACCTGGACAGGACTGTGGTCACATGCCAAGTCACTGTGACATTCAGCACAGAATATACTGCAGCCAGCCACTCCTGTATATTAAGACTTGTTAAATATCTGAAAAGTGACTCACCCTGATGGTGATTTGTTTTTTTAAAGCTAAGGATAAACAGTTAAAGAGTGAGATGAGTGGTCTGGGCATGACCTCAGCAAAGAGGCTTTCTTTACAATGTGTTGCCACTCTTGCCAGGCAAGGAATGCCTCTGCCAACAAACCAGGATACTGTTGTTCCCCTTTCAGCTCTACAACTAAAGTAACATTAACACGATTTTGGATGTAGGACCATCCAGAAGAGCAGGAAGTAGCTTGAAAACTTTTTTCACTTTTAAGGAAGTCTTATGGGAGTAAATTGAACTTTAAAAAGGATTTGTACAACTGGAGTAAATGTGCATAGCATATTCCGATTAGTGACTTGGCAACTGAACTTCCTTGATGATACCTGCCATTTGCAGCACACCTGCCCCACGTTAAGCCATCATCAGGCTTCTGGAGTGAAGATGAATATCTTCAGTGCCTTTACAACAGCTGCCTTGGGGATCTTTATATTGTGGAAATCAAATGAAATGCATTGGAAGAGGGGCTGCTCCAATCCCTATATGCACATGGCACTGCTGCTTCTCTTAAGTTTCAATCTTGCAGCCTCACCAGATGCAAAAATTAGGTTCAGGGCTGCGTAGGCTCCATGATTCCAGGCATGTCCAGAAAAAAAAGACAGCGTAGTAGATAATTTGGAGTCCTGAGGATCTCACGTACGTCTTTTAAAGCAAATATCTACCCCTCACTGCTGCAAAGATGTGTGGACACGAGGTGAAGTCACCAAAGCCAAAGGAAGCTTAGGCTGCAGTCTTAAACATTGAGGAGTAAACCCCATTTTACTCAACAAGGCTTAGACCCAGGGATGGGCAAGTCAAGCACAGGCTGAATTGAGTCAAGACACAAGTCCCCAACTTGACTCGAAAATGAGCCCTAACGGGTAGACATTCCAAGTTGCCCAGCACGTTTCCATGACTTGAAAAGACTTGAATCATGAGTATTCCCCTGGTTCCCCTCCTCCTTTTTCCTCCTCCCTGGTTGTCCAGCCAATTGTAAGGCAAGAACCCCCTTGGGCTCATCCTTCTGCCCTGCCTCATCCAAAGAAACAAATCAGACTGCCCATCCTTGATCATCAGTTCCTTCAGAGCTGGCTAAGAGAGGCTGTTCCCACCCCCTTCGCTCAATTGAAAAGCAAAACATTAACCCTTCTCTGCCTCCTGGCTAGAACTTCCTTGCTGCTCTCCTGGTCTGAATGATGGCCCCACGAGGTCTTTCACATCATGAAAAAAGTAAGCAAACACACCCAGACACAGACTCGAGACTGCATGCGTGGGGACCGATTGCCGGGTCAGTGGCCTCAGGCTCGAGTCAGTGCCTGTGTCATTGATGGAAGTGGCTCAAAAATCTGCACAAGTCAGCAAAAAACAGGTGTTTTTGTGACATGGGTCACCTGACTTGAGTTCCTATCCCTGCTTAGTTCCAAGTAGGCATGCTCAGGACTGCGCTATTAACATGTTCCACTGATCAGAGAAAGAATAAGTTATGCATATTTCCTTATCCACATAATTTGTACAGGTCACAGATGCTGTACAGCACTTGTTTTCATGTTACCTTGACAAAGATTTATTTTTAGCACAATGCACCAGACCAGTTACACAGAATCCGTGGGAAGGCAAAGAAGTCTTATCATATTTGGTCAGTGCTCGGTCAACTTTTCAGTCTCTCTTAATCCAGATATGAAATTTCAATGTTGACGGCAAAATGTGATATCTTCCATCACCATTCACACACTGCAGCCATGTTTATGTCCTTTCCAGAACACCAGGACAATTTAATGCTGGCACTTTCTTCCTATCCATAGGAGCAGGTGGAGGAGATGGAAGACAGACTTAGGGAACTGAAGAATGGAGTTCAACTTCAACAACAAAAGAATCAGGAGTTGGAAGAACTGAGGGCCAGCTTACATCAGGAGCTGTCCATTTACAAGTAGGTTCAACTGCCTTGCCCAGATAAAAGCAAAAAGGATTAGGTGAGACGTTCTCATCAGTCAGTTTTAGGATAACCAGCTAACCCAGGGGTGTCAAACATAAGGCCCAGGGGCCAGATTTGGTCCCCTGAAGATTTTTATCCGGCCCTCAGGCTCTCAGCTGCTGAGGTGTTACAGCTGAAACGGCAGCCCACATGAAAATTGGGCTTTCCCAAATCTTGAAATATGATCAAGATTTGCATACTTTCTCTTCTGTCATTTGCAGTTAACGAGTTTCTATTTGAGAACAAGGTCTGATTTCTGGCCATTAGCTGCTTAATGATGTCACTTTCTGCTTAATGACATCACTTCCGGTCCTCAGCCAGAGCCCTGAATGCTAACTTTGGCCCTCTGTATGAAACGACTAAGACACCCCTGAGCTACCAAGCTGTTGCTGTATCTACTTCTTTATTATCCATATGTAAAAGAAAAATAATTTAACATGGAAGTAGTTACTAAAGAGCAACTATGAAACACACAGCCCCAAATACCAGAATGTACACCAAATACAGTGTAGCAAGAATGCTTCTGCACCATCCACAAGTGGATCAGATGCCTGTAGAGAGGGCCCATTTTCTTTTTAAAAGCAAGATTAAGGTACAAGATGAAGGACTTTTATTATTTTCTCTTGGGAGAGATTCCAAGTGACCCAATGTAAACACAAGCTTAGCACTCCTATTCACATGGCCTGCTGCTCCATAAGTGCATATTTTGCAGGCACTATTTGGTCTTCAGAAGCATAGGGAACACTAGTCCATTACATATCCTGTAAAAGTCTTTAAAAAGTAGTACTAGGTAGAACAGCAATTTTTTTTAAAAACCCTACAACATATTTGCATTTGCAATACTGTATTTTTTTGCTCTTTAAGCTCATAGAATTATCTTTCAAAATGTATCTTATAGTAGCTCTCCTGCTTGTGTAGCTCATTTAAGATCTAGATTTTGCTTGTGAAATGTTCCTTTCTTGAGCAACTGGTGACCTAGTTTCAATCCTTACAGAGACTGCTTAGAAATCTATGGACAGTTTTGCAAGACTGAAGCAAAAAAAGACCAAGACTGAACCTCAGCTTTTCTTTGATTTCCCCACTGAGAACTACTTTTTTAAAAGGGGAAGAACGATCAATATTTTGTTATCCAAACACAGAGAACAGGCATTGGTCTTCCAGAAGATGGTTTGCATCTTAATTATGTTGTAAGGTGTTGCAAATGATTTTCCAAGATCTGGGACTTACGCTGGACTGTGGTTATGTCTACAGAATATCAGGTGTGCATCACACACAACTGCACAAAGAGGGTATGAAAGCCAACGTGCCAGCACGTTTGTCAACATTTCTTTAATGTTACTCTTCAGTACAAGAACTGTTGTTTGAGAACAGGACTTCGTTTTAAGGCATCTGCTTGTGATTGACATGTTTTAGTTATCAGAAGACCAAACCTAACTAAACATTGTAATTAAACACATTTTAAAAAGAAAACACATGCACAAAAAGAGCCTTTAAATATTCCTCCCATAGAAGTTAACTGGTGTTGTGGTGACGGTGGTCAAAATTTAGCCGTTTTCACATCAAAACCCACTTATCAGGGCAATTTGGTTTTAGATCAGTAGTCTACACTATTATCCCAGTCCTCTTTCCCACCTCAGTAAAGTTGCACCAATATTTCCGCAGCGAATAAAGCAGGACTTTCTATAGCGTTACAGTGTTCTGCTCTTCCAGTAGTAAAATGCTGTGGAGACAATGGAGTCCATGGTCCAACACAGCTTTTCTAGAGGTGCCAACAACTTGTATACCTATGCAGACAAAGCAGCCAAGCCAGTTAGACCCACTCCGCCCCCCATCTCTTCATGCAAGCCCATGCTTCACAGAAGTCATCCCCCCCCCCCCCGGACAACAAAGAAGTGCAAGGTAGAAGAGACAAAGAACCAGGTTCAGGCAATGCTAGCAAATGCTCTTTAAGACCCTGGAAAGTGATGGGTGACCACACAGACAGACACCTTTTCCCCCATTGTCCTTTTCGGGGAGTTATTTCAAACTGAGTTGGCAAAGGAATAAAAGTCAATCCAAACCACCCCCCTCCTCCAGATGTGAGAATCAGCTGTGACCTAGGGAAGCAGAGTCATCCACAAATTGGCAGGGAGAGCAAACTGCTTACCAGGCTTTCCACACTTTGTAGTGGTAGGGGGTGTTAAATGGTATCCCCGAGTTGCTCTTACAACAAGTTGCTCCACCATGGCTCTCTATAACTTGTCAGCATCAGTACCCTACTCGGAAGTACAAGTATCTACAATTTTAAAGTACACTGTCAGCTTTTATGTAGGGCCCATTCACCCTGACTCCTAATGGCAAAGTGCTCCATGACTATTCCAAGATTTCTGCTTCATCATATGACTGCCTGCCCCTTTCTCCAGCAAAGCTGTACTTCAGTAGGAATCAGTTATACCTTCAGCTTGGTTCCAGCAAACTTCCAGGTTAAGAGAAAAGAAAAGCATCACATCCTACGTAGAAAACCACATTTTATTTCATTTGAAGCACTTGCAGGGAATTCAATGAAGGATTCAATGGGCTGCTGGTGAAACAGTTCACCCTTACAGGAGATGAGCCAATACAAGGGGAAAGAGCAAGTCATTCACACTGACATCATTCTTTTACTATCCCAGTTGCAAGCCTGTGTGTCCAGGTTAACTGGGCATGCCATGTGCCGCCTGTCACTCAGCTGAAATGAACACTTTTACAACCGGGTGGTCCCCCAAGTTAAACACAAACATTTCACAGAAAGGAAAGATGTAACAGGAAAATACAGTTCAAGAAACACACAAGAGTGCAAAGTGATGTGCACATCCACATCCCGAGTTGCCTCATCGAAAAACCAAGATAGAGCAAGGTGTCATGGGAAAGACTTCGGCATGATTTGGACAGACAGAATTACTCTTAATGACTGACAGCGGCTACAAATGGGGATAAGAGATAACCTTGCACTTGGTTCATCTGCAACTGAAATTACAAGGCTTCTAGACCTAAAGAGAACTAGAACTCTGCGTACTCTTATCAAAAGAACCAAAGGGGTGGGAGAAAAAATCCCTCTAGCCTTAGATTCTCCTTAGAACATTCAGATCTTTCTAACATTTGTACTGCATTAACGCAGGTGTAGCTTGTATTATTTAAAAGCAAAAATGCATCCAGTAACAAGAGGCAAGAGAGCAGCATGTCAGCTCAACCGAAAAATGTTTTGGAAAGAAAAATGCCCAGCATTGTGTGGTACCAGCTCATGTCAGGGTCAAGCCTTCACTTTGCAAGAGCAACTGTTTACTTTCTGGATTTGGTGCAAGGCTGATAGACAGTGTCTACAAATGGGCTACTGAGTGTGTGCTGTGTATGTCTCTCACAAACACCAGCGCTGACAACCTCAGGAAAGTTGGGAGAACAGGAAAGGACAACAGGAGGAAAAAAACCAGCAAGGAAAAAAAGCGGCATTCATCTACGAGCCTTGCCCTTCGGGATCCACACTTCCCTCAGGATCTTCATCATTATATATGTTCTCCGCCTATCAAGGAAGAGGAGTGAGAAATTAGAACATTCCACCAAAATGGTAACTAGCAAGCACTAAGGAACTTCAACACATAGTGACACTGTTACACATTTGTCAGACATGATTTAGTTATTCTGCTGCTCCAATACTTCTAAAGAAATACAGTAAGGAAATACTCCTTTCTATGATGTAATCACATATCCTTGGAAAGATGTATTCATACTATGCTGTCTCTCAGTGGTCAACATTATTCACTCAAGATGCAATAGGAAAAAAAAAATGGAGCACACATCTGGCAAAAGAAAACCAGGATGTCCACTCGATTTTAGCTACTGAGTCCTGCATCCACTCTGATCACAAACAGTCCAGTACTTACCATCTGCCACACTTGCATGATATTATCTTCTGATACAGAACAAATTACCCAGGGTTCATTAGGATTCCAGGAAAAGTCAGATATCTTCGCAGTATGACCGCCATGAATAAACTAGCATTGAAAACCAGATAATTCATGTAAGTATACAATGCAGAGATGTAGAATTTATCAAGAGCCAGGCTGCAACTTAAAAAAACAAAACACCTGAGGCTGAATTCAGTTACTCCTGAGTATGTATGCACAGGATTGCACTGTTATACATAACTCGGATGCCCAGTGTGCCTCACCAACACAAAAACTATCAGTCTTCAACAAACTGTATTCTAAAGTCAGCAAATCAACTTGAGGAGACAAAATCCAAACCTAGATTACAGAATACAAAACATCAGCTCAATGACAAAACCAATGCAGCCCTACTTCTACTTAAAAGACAAGATCTGCAGCAATACGAGTGAACTGCTGCTACACAATCATGTCATACTTCTTCCTCTCTTTCCCTAACTGCTTGGTTTGACTTGCTTGCAGCCACCAAGAAACACCAATTGTAGATGAGATGTGTCAGGAAGCATCTTCCAGTTTCTGGGATATACACACATCAGTTTGCAGGAAAAAAACTTGAGTTGGCTCAAAAAAGCAAGGCACAGCCTACCAGATCCATGCATGTTCTTGGTCAAGGAATAATCAACTGCTTCACTAATGTGAGTTGCTCACCTAGTCACCAATCCTATGCATGTCTACTCAGAAGTAAGTCCCATTAGAGTCAATGGGGCTAACTCCTAGGAAAGTGTGGATAGGATTGGGTTGTAAGTCACTATCACCACCCAGATTTTTGCAGTTAAGGCAGAGGAAATGAACAGATGAAGTTGTCTTACACCATGTCAGATCACTAACCCATCTAGGGGCCACTTTTCCAGTGCTGGTGCAACTGTGCCCTTGAGGCGTGCACTGCATCCTGTGGTGGGGATACAGTCACAGAAGGCTCCTCAAGGTTGTTCCTTTACCTCAGGGCTGCATTGTGGCTGCACTGGTGCTGGAAAGTTGGACAGGATTGGGCCCTAGGTCAGAACAGTCTTGCAAAACTAACACACTCACTTACCAACAGCTCAGGGGGGCCATCTTCTGCATCTTCAGGAGATTGTTCTTCTCCAATTTTGCTAAAACGTAAGACAAAAATTGGAAATATAAAAAGCCTTCTCGGTAAATTCATTTACACAGCACCACACTCATCTGGGACTCACCTCAAATCCCAGACATTTAGCCTGCGATCAGTACCACTGGAAGCCAAAATAGTTTCATTATGTGGTGACCACTGAACCTGTGTAAAAAGAGATAAGGCACAGAGTCTCTCAATGTCCTGCTTTGATGCAATTTTCCTCCCCAACTGCAACCCAGGGCACATAAGCATGCTTTTTTCACATGCAGAAAAAATACCAGATCAGCTGTAGATCCTCTCCCTTGGCTGCTAACTGAACAATCACCAAAGACACATGAGCAAACAAAGTGTTTCTATGCCTGAATTATTAACAGCATGGCACCACATTGACAATGCTTTACTGGATTTTGGCCGCTACTGAGCACAAATCAAAGTGCTGGTGCTGACCCTGAAAAGTTCAGAACTTGGGTAACTAAAGGGACCACCTCTCCCCACATGCACAATCTTTGTGGTGTGTGAATTTTTTTTTAAATTACGAGCCACCCTGAATTTATTCTGAAAAGGTAAGATACACACTTTCTAAATACTAGAACATTTCAAAGGCTCTCTTCAAAACACCTATTGTGTCAAAGATCCAGAAAAAGGGATCCTATGGAATTACATAAGGTTCCTTTACCTGAAATATTTCGTCTTTGTGCGACTCAAAGGAGTGCAGCTTCAGTTTCAGGTTTCTCAGATCCCACAATGCAACAGTCTGAAAAGTAATATCAGAAGGAAAAAACATTAATTTCTGATACAGATATAATCCAAAGGGCCATTCCATGACACTATATTACAGATCCAAAGAACAAATCCCTTACAAATATGAATGCAGATAATCCTGAGTTCTGAACAGATACCTTATCAGCCGATCCTGTGGCCAGGATGAATTCACTGTAAGGATTGAAAGAGAGGCAATTCACTTCCGCAGTGTGAGCATCCACTGAGTGACTTGGCTTGGAAGTGTTGTTTGACCGGGTATCCCAGCTGCAAAGAAAGGAATTCACAATGAGGAGCAGTGCACTAATTGCAAAGGTAACTGTTAACCCCCCTCTTTCCCCCATAATCTTCCCCAAAAAAGTCAGGAAAGTGTTATTTCGTTTGAGTAAAATTTGCTTACATCATGAGTTTCTGGTCATCCGCAACGGATCCAAAGAGAGACTCATGTAGCAAGTGCCAGGAAACATCTTCCACCACTGCTGTATGGCCCGTAAAAATGGTCTTGGCATCCACAACCTTCCCTTCCTTAGGAACAGCGCTTATGTCCCACAAGCAAATAGTCTTCAGGTAAGGGGAAAAAAAACCAGACAAAAGACATCACTTCATAAGATAGCCAGGGCGCTGATATATAACAAGAAATACAAGAGATGAATGCTTTTTTCTGACTAAATATATATTTGAGATTGCCAGGACCATGCCCCTCCTCCCAATGGACAGAGTCTTGCTCGACTTGTTGGAAGTTCAGTGCAAGGGCAATCTTCTGTTCCAAGCTGGGGAGTGTGAAGAATAATTTCTAGCCCTCTTCTTTGGCTAGGAGCAGAAAGGGATGGGGGGGGAGAAAAGCCTGCTTTTGGCAGCTGTCTTTGGAAGGCATTTTGAGGATCTCTCAGGGGACCACCACAGGCAGCCTTAATCCCAAACCTGGAGTGTCGTAGGGGATGGGGAAGCATAGCTTAATTATGGGAGGGAATGATCCCCACCCCCTTTGCCTCTTAGGAGTAAATCTGAGGGTCATTCTGCTCACGGGGGGGAGGGGGGGAAGGTGATAACATTTTTTGTAGCAAGCAAAAATGTAGAAACCTGCACAAAACTCACATGATCATCAGATGCACTCAGCAAATGCCCACTAAGGTTTGGGTTCCACGATAGGCCATAGCCTTCTTTTTGATGACCACGAAGACGGAGATCTGGATTACACTCTCCAGAAGGATCTGTAAATTAGATAATGTCAGGAGTCTCTGCTGATTCTACTTATGCATCATTACAAAATTACAGGCCGGGATTCTGTTCCCGGAATCCCTGCAGATGCCAAAACCTGAAGATAATGGTATCAGCAGGTCAGGGCCCTCACCTGACCTCTAGATGCAACTGGAAGCACCTTCTAGTCGTGTCTGGAGATGTCAGAAAGGTACTTCCAGTTTTAGGGGGAAAAGATCATGGGCAGCCTCTCCAGGCCTCAGAAAACCTCCTGGGATTTCCAGTTGCATCCGGAAGATCAGGTGGGGTCCTCCAGCGCAGGTTTGGAACCCGTGCTGAGTTAAACGCATGGGTTCCAAACCCACAGATAAAAAGGGCCCACCTGTCCAAACAAAGATCAGGTTAACACCATGTATTTGTTTATCTCTCTCACAATAAAAGGGCACAAAGCCAAACACAAGCATACAGCTCATACTCCAGGACTGAAATTACAAACTTGATGATCTAGTTAGACCATACAATTAAACTGTCACTCCAAGTCTATTCAGTCATCACATCTGTGCAAAGGAACAGCAGTATCCATGGCCTACGCTATTTTTATTTGCCTGAATTCGCCAAGTACATCTTAACTTCAACAGTTTCTTTGGTTGACGCAAGCTCTTGCTGACCATGAGCCTTAATCAATGGCTTGAAAACATGTCAATCCTTTATATGATTCAGAAAATATTTTGGAAAACTATCTGCTATGGATAAGAGGCATTTGTGTAGCTTTTATCAATTTGCATTATGAGGACACCCCGTGTGCCAGCATGGAGACAACAGCACTAAGGGAGGCACTATGGGAGGCAACAGGCACTAAGTTGAGCTTTAGCATGAAATTTGATCTGCATGTCTCACTTCTGAGTGAGAACTCAATTTCTGAGACTAACAAGCATTGGCACCAGGTCCAGTATCTTTGCAAGCCTGGTGCAGTGGGGGAAGGGGGTCACTTCCTTGGTGGTCCATCATGCTTTCCACAAGGGGGTGTGCAACACTTGCCGCTTGAGTGCTTGAAACGGCAAGGGCAGAATGGGCCCTCACGTCTGCCCGTGTCCGCTTGGCTCCCAATCACAGCCATTGCAGACACTGGGGGGAGGGGTTTGGAAGATGATTTGCCAACAAAAGGGGGTGGCATGATTGTGCCATCATGCTACCTCTACCCTAGGCACTGGCAGGCTCAGCTACACTGCAAAATTATGTTGTTGTCTGGACTTTTTTGGAGTCATTTTTTACTCACTCAGTGAAGCTAAATTAAAATTGTAGGAAATGAGATGTTAATACTTTACAAAAAGGAGTAAAAAGCAAGCAACTGCCCAAACCCACAGATTATCTTCATCATAATTGTCATACCTGACAATTTACAACGCCTACTTTATCCCCAAAGAGCAGTGGTTCCCAAACTGTGAGCCATGGCTTTCTGCGGAGCTGTGGAAACCAGCCAGGGGAGCTGCAGAATCCTTGTGAAGAACCCACCGCCTATACAATGTATTGGGGAACCGTGGCCAATGGCCTAGTTAGTAGATCAGAGTAGCTACCAGTTGAAAAAGTTTGGGAACCAACGCCAATGAGAGTGAGACAAGGACACAAGAGCAAACACATACCTGGTTTAGAAGGATGTTTGGTATAATCAAATACAAGTACATCACTGGACGGAGTCTTTGTGGCAATGATGCATGGATTCTGGGGCATGTAGCGTGCTCTATTGACTTCTCCTTCATGGTTGATCTTGATTTCAATTTCAATTTTCCCGCTTACAGAGCCAAAGCCTCCAAACTCTGTGGGGACGACCGGGGGGGGGGGCACAGTGTTAGATTGTATAAAAGACAAAAGGAACTCTAAATGCAATACTGATAAACACACACAATAAAATTAACTTCTGAAAACTAAATACTGAAATCTCTCAAATAACCATGAAACAGTGAGATTTTAAATGGCTTCTCTAATAAATTTAGATACT
Source organism: Tiliqua scincoides (assembly GCF_035046505.1). NCBI lineage: Eukaryota > Metazoa > Chordata > Lepidosauria > Squamata > Scincidae > Tiliqua > Tiliqua scincoides. The sequence continues at coordinate 4,235,756 of NC_089830.1, read as the reverse complement.
TAACTAGTAGTTCAGTACTGCTGAAATAGCAGGCTAGAAGCTCTACATCTGGCAACTGCTGTATCAGCAGAACAGATTTCTATACCCATTCCCATTCAGAGCAAATTCAAGTAATGTATTAAAATAAAAATAGCTTTAAAACCATTAAACAAGATAACCTCAGACACCAGAAAACCAGTGTGCTGCAAATCAACCAGGAGATCCGATTAAACTAACATTTAAACACCCAGTAGCAGTAATTTACACCCCCAAAGATCCTTTAATATCAACCCAGAACAGAACATAAAGCTATGTCCAGTCTTCTAAAAAGACTTGTACTAATAGCCAATTACCCATTCAGATTTTTATTTGGTTCAACAGCAACAGCTCACTTTGAAACCTGTGACCGGCTGATTTAACAAGAAGGCTGTCAAAGGGTTTCAATAGGAATCCTATTCCTCATACCCCTATTTCTTCTCTTACCTCCCTTCTCGCTGTCATAGTGTGAGGCATCAAACTGTGCATCATCATTAGGGAGCTGGACGCTGGCGATCACAAGGTGGTTCTGTTCATCAGAGGTGTGAGTCCCAAGCACTAGTCTATGAATACTGAAGTCTTTGCCTTCAGGCCTGCAGTGTCACACAGTAAGGAGTTTTGTGTTAATTCACACTGTTTTAATTTAATTCTAACTAATTCACAGAACAATTGTGCATGTCTACTAAGAAGTAAGCCCCATTAGACCCAATGTGGGTAGAATTGGGCTGTCATTGAAGGATACTGGCTGCCTGAGAGCACTCCCGTCATTCATGCCACTATCCCCCCTATTCCAACACGGCTGAAACTAGGGCTGCTGATTTTCTTGGATTACCAAATCAAACAAGAATATTCTAGACAAGAAAAAAAAAACTGTGAAATAATTTTAGCTACAGCACATCATTCTAAGATACTTTTATCATTACAGGTCCAGCCTTGTAAAAAATAGATTTTTTATGCATGGATTTGACTCAACACGAATGGCCACTGCAAAAGAGAAGGAATGTGCTGATCCCTGGAGAAGGGGAAAAAACAGCATCCCTTTAAAATCAGTTTAAAAAACGGAACAGTCCTTTAACAATAGTCTCCTTAATGAGAGAGAGGGCAGCTGGCTGACAATCTATCAATCCTTCTCTCTCCAGGCGACCCCTCCCATCCCCCTGAGCATGTGAAAGAAAGGTGATCACTTTGCATTGGTGAAGGGAGGTGAGTGAAGCATCTTTCTAAGAGCTTGGAGGACAACTGATTGATGGACTGTCTTCTTAATTACTCTTACCTTACATCACAAAGGTCAGCAAGGCTGTTTTTAAATCACCAGAGCAAGGGAATTTTGTTTTTTAAATTGATTTGCTTTAGTACAAATCAGTTTTTGCCATCCACATGAGTTCTGGGAACTCATAATAAAAATAGACTCAACCTGTATTTAGTTTAAAGATTTATCTCCTGCCTTTCCAGGGGATAACATAACAAACCAAACAATAACAAATCAAGCTAACATGGGTGCTTATGTACCGCACCATAATAGGAGACAGAGAATTACCTGGTTACATCAGGAAGCCACTGAGCAGTCAAACTGGGCCATTCTAAAGCATGGGTCATTACAAGATCATAGAGGAAGGGAGTGTTCTTTTTCCATATTTTATATTCTTCATTGATCACACGCTCTTCCACTGCATCATCAAAGGCAGCTAATAATTGTAAGGGCAGAATGCACAGAATTAATACTGGCAAATAAGGACCCACTCCTAAGCATGTCTAATCAGAAATGTCCTATTATAGTCATTGGGGCTTACTCCCAGGGAAGTGTGGATACATTTGTGTATACACAAATTTTTCACAGGCCAATCTACACTGCTATGAGTAAGCAGACAGCTCAACAAGAGCTATAATGGGCACCGAGAACCCACCATGGAAGCACAGGAAATCAGACCATTTGGTGCTTCCAGCATGTAACATCCTTTAACAGTGCACAAGGAGCATTAAGGCTGTGACCCTATAACACTTACTGGAGAGTAAGCCCCACCAAGTACACTGGGACTTACTTCTGAGTAAACACATACTGTGTAGGATTGCGCTGTATGTTTTTATTAGGTCAGCAATACCCAAGTTCAGTGATTTTCAATATTTTGTGTCTTGTGGCACACTGCAAAGGTACTAAAATTGTCAAGGCACACTGTACTCCTAGCAGGGGGCTCACATCCCCCAAGGGCCCTAGCAGTAAAAAACCCTCTTCTAAACCCCTGCACCACTCCTGCAGACCATTCACAGCACACCAGTTGAAAATGGTTGCCCTAGTTGAGCTGCATCAGGCTATATACAAGCATATAAAGCTACATGAAATACTATATGCATTTCTCTTCCAGTATGACAAGAGGGGGAAGGCAATTCCCCCACACACTGGACACTCAAGTTGAAAGTATTCTGTGACTTACTTGCAGCCCAATCCTATGCCTGTCTACTCAGAAGTAAGTCCCATTACAGTCAGTAGGACTTATTCACAGGTAAGTGGGGATAGGGTTGGGCTGTTAATAAGGAAAAATAATAAGGAAGCTGGTGTTAGCACAGTGCAGCAGCTGAGGGCAGAATTCTTGGCTGGGAAGTTCCAGGGTCAAGAGCCACATTGGCCAAGCAATCACCATGTGGGTTAAAAACATAAGAGTCCTCTGGATCAGGTCATAGGTCCATCTAGTCCACATTCCTGTATCTCACAGTGGCCCACCAAATGCCCCCAAAACAGCCCAATCCTATACATGTATACTCAGAAGTAAGTTCCATTAGAGTCAAAGGGGTTTACTCCAAGAAAGTGTGAATAGCATTGGGCTGTGAGGCCAGTACAGCTGTGGTTCTCAAACTTGTAGCACCAGGACCCACTTTTCAGAATGAGAATCCGTCGTGACCCACTGGAAGGGATGTCATTACCTGGGAAGTGATGTCATGACCAAAAGTGACATCATCAAGCAGGAAAGCTTTCAGCAATCCTACCCAGGCGTAAGCCCCACTGACTATCACTGTTAAAAGCATATACATAGTAGCTTGTTAAGAACATTTCCCCAAGCACAGTCACTTCCCATGGGAGCATCAAGGGTAACATATTATATGTAAGACATTGAAATGAATGGGACCCACCTGAGTGGCTCGAGAGCCACCTAATGGGTCCTGACCCACAGTTTGAGGAGCACTACAGCTGCCCTGCCACAGTTTGCCCCATCCATAAAAAGGGGACCCACTTGAATGGCTTGAGACCCGCGCAGTGGGTCCCGACCCACAGTCTGAGAAGCAGACTGCCTCAGTTTGCCCCATCCATAAAATGGGGACCCACCTGAGTGGCTTGAGACCCACCTAGTGGGTCCCAACCCACAGTCGAGAAGCACTGCAGCTGCCCTGCCTGTTTGCCCCACCCATAAAATGGGGACACACCTGAATGGCTCGAGGCCCACCTAGTGGGTCCCGACCCACAGTCGAGAAGCACTGCAGCTACCCTGCCTCAGTGTGCCCCATCCATAAAATGGGAGCAAAAAGAGCGGCAGCCACTGCGGTCCGGAGCTGCGCACACGCCTGGGGGGTGGGCCGCAGGCAGGACTCGGTGGCCTTCCAGGGCTCTTCCCTGCTCGGCGGGGGCGGCCCCACGTGCAGGGCGGCCAGAGGGAAGGCCGCAGAGCCGGGCAGGGCGGGGGGGAGTGGCGGGGGCGGCGCCCACCTGAGACGTCCCGCGGCCCTCCCCGCCTCGTCCCGCGGCCTGGAGCGAGGCGAGGCGCCGGGAAGGGCTGCGGGAGGAAGCGCTCGCCATTGGGCGGCCCGGCGAAGGGGGCGGGGCGGGGGCCGCAGCGCCCTCAGGCCGCTCACCTTCTTTGTCGGCCATGATGCCGCCTCTTCGCGGCAGCGCGGGCGGCGTGGTGGCTCCTCGTCCGCCTGGGGGGCGGGTCGCTGGCTCCTCCGCTCCGCTGTGCTCGACCGGCCTGGCCTGCGTCCGTCTTCCTGGGCAGCCCCGACTCGCCCCGCAGCAGCAGCACCAACGCCGACCGTTCGCGCCAAGCTCGGCCAACGGGCGCGCGCACCGCCCCCTCGCGCTCAGCCAATCGGCGGCACCGCTGGGGGCGGAGGAGGCGGGCCCGGCGAGGGAGGTGCTGCGCATGCGCGTCGCCGGGCTGTCGGCAGTCGCCTGAGGCGGCTACGGAGCCGCCATTTTGTTTCTCGCTCGGTGGCGATGGGCCCCTCTGGCGGGCGGTATGCAGAGAGCGCTGCTCCCGCCCTGACGCGGGGGACGTGGAAGTCCAGGGACCTACCCACACTTTCCTGGGAGCGAGTCCCATAGACTACAATGGGGCTTACTTCTGAGCAGACATGCATAGAAGAAGCTTCTAAGGTTGCAACCCTACCCACACTTTCCTGGGAGTGAGTCCCATAGACTACAATGGGGCTTACTTCTGAGTTTCCCCTGGGGGCTGGGGATAAGAATAGGCCCTCAGTTTGGCTGTACTTGTCGTAAGAGGCGACTAAACAGCCACCGGGTAGATGGGACTCGTCAGCCTGGGAAGGCAGCTCATCTGAGAGAAGGAAAACTCTGATCCCAAACCTCCACTGCCTTGTGGCTACATCCAGTTATGGAAAAGGCTTCAGGAGTCAACCTCGAGGCAAAATCCGGAGCCGGAGTCCCTGAGGCAGTTCATGGCTGAACACAGTCACGTTCTGGCAACTCCTGCGACGCCGCTGGAACCAACCGTACTGGCCTCTGCCTTTCCATTGGACCATTTCAGCGACGTGGAGAGGGGGGATTTGCTGCATGGGTAACAGTCTATCCTCCATACCTACTTTACCCAGGCTTCGCGAACTGGAGAGGACACTCTGTTCCGGAACCATTCAGAGCGCGACACCATAGTCTTCCGAGACTGAAGGATGCCAACAAACAAACTTCTGAGTAGACATGCATAGAAGAAGCTTCTAAGGTTGCAACTCTACCCACACTTTCCTGGGAGTAAGTCCCATAGACTACAATGGGGCTTACTTCTGAGCAGACATGCACAGAAGAAGCTTCTAAGGTTGCAACCCTACCCACACTTTCCTGGGAGTGAGTCCCATAGACTACAATGGGGCTTACTTCTGAGTAGACATGCATAGAAGAAGCTTCTAAGATTGCAACCCTACCCACACTTTCCTGGGAGCAAGCCCCTTAGGCTACTTGGAAGTAAGTCCCATTGTAGACATGCATAGAAGAGGCTGCAATTCTAGCCACACCTTCCTGAGAGTAAGCCCCATGGGCTGTAATGGGACTTACTTCTGAGTAGATGCACATAGGATTGGGCTCTGAGGACATAAGAACAGCCCCGCTGGATCAGGCCATAGCCCCACCTAGTCCAGCTTCCTGTATCCACCAGATACAGCACTCCACCAGATGCCTCAGGGAGCACACAAGACACTAGAGACCTGCATGCATCTGGCATTCTGGGGTATTTATTTATTCATTCATTCATTCAATTTATATTCCGCCTGTCTTCCCAAAGGGCACCCAAGGTGGCTAACAATCACGTTAAAATACAAAGCAACAGATAAACATTAAAAATACGTACAAAACACTTTAAAACAATCAAAACAAGATAAAATACATAGCAGCAAATTGAAAGCATGCAGTAAAAGACATAATTTATAAGTTTATAAAAACAGCCCTTATAGTACCTCGAAGGCTTTCCTGAATAAAAAAGTCTTCAGGCCCCGCCAGAATGTTAATAATGAGGAAGCTGCTCTCATTTCAAAGGAGAGGGAATGCCATAGTGCAGGTGCCACCACCGAAAAGGCCCTGTTTCTGGCCAACATTCTCTTCACCACTCTCAATGATGGCACAACCAACAGGGCCCCTTCTGATGACCTTAGAGAACGGACCGGATTATACAGAAGAAGGCGGTCCCTCAAATACACTGGTCCCAAGCCATTTAGGGCTTTAAAGGTCATAACCAGCACCTTGAATTCAGCCTGGAAACGAATGGGAAGCCAGTGCAGCCGCCGGAGTAGCAGCATGACGGAGTCAAACTGCCGACCCCCAGCAACTACCTGAGCTGCTGCATTCTGCACTAGCTGTAGCTTCTGGACCATCTTCAGGGGCAGCCCCACGTAGAGTGTGTTACAATACTCTAATCTTGATGTCACTATGGCATGGACCACCATGGCCAGATCCACCCGAGACAGGTACGGCTGCAGCTGGCGCACCAGCCGAAGCTGGGCAAAGGCACCCCTGGCCACAGTCGACTCTTGGACATCCAGGAGGAGCTACGAGTCCAGGAGAATCCCCAAGCTGCGAACTTGCTCTTTCAGGGGGAGTACAACCCCATTCAGAGCAAGGCGATAGTCCAGCACCCGCATCGTGGATTTCTGCACCAGGATGACCTCTGTCTTGTCCAGATTTAATCTCAGCTTGTTCGCCCTCATCCAGATGCCAGCTGCCTCCAGGCAACGCTCTAGGACAGAGATAGCCATCCTGGAGTCAGGTGGAAAGGAGAGATAGAGCTGAGTGTCATCAGTATGCTGATGTGTCATCAGTATGCTGATGACACCCAACTCCAAATCTGGATGACCTCTCCCAACAGTTTCATGTAGATGTTAAACAACATGGGGGACAGAACCCTGTGGCACCCCATACCTCAAGGGCCAGGGTGCCGAACAGGAGTCCCCCAATACCACCATCTGGGACTTGTCAGCCAAGAAGGACCGGAACCACTGCAAAACAGTGCCCCTGATCCCCACCTTGGCCAACCGTTCCAGAAGGACACCATGGTCAATGGTGTCAAAAGCCACTGAGAGGTCCAAAAGGACTAGCAAGGATGCACTCCCTCCGTCCAGCCCTTGGCGTAGGTCATCCACCAAGGCGACCAAGGCCATCTCCGTCCTGAAGCCAGGCCTGAAGACTGAAGGGTATCCAGATAATCTGCTTCATCCAGGATCCTCTGGAGCTGAGACGCCACCACCTGCTCAATCACTTTGCCCAGAAAAGGGAGGTTCGAGACTGGCTCATAATTATCCAAAATAGAGGGGTCCAGAGAGGGCTTTTTCAGGAGGTGGTGAACCACTGCTTGCTTTAATGCCAGAGGCACCACCCCCTCCCTCAAAGATGAATTTACTACCCTCTCTGTCCACTTGGCCAGTCCCTCCCGGGCAGATCTAACCAGCCATGCTGGGCACGGATCCAGTGGGCAGGCGGATGGCCTCACACTCCAAAGGATGCTGTCCACATCCTCAGGTTCTACAAGCTGAAAAGAATCCCACAAAACAGGATTGACAGGTAACCTACTTCTAAAATCAGGAGGTTGCACATCCCCATCACAGCTTGTAACCTGTGATGGACCTTTCTGCTGGTGGTGAATCAAGTAGCGCCATTGCAGGGCTACTCTCTACCCAGAAGAAGGGGACAAAAGTCAACACCCAGAGCACATAGGATGCTGCGGCAGCCATTTTCAGCACTGCTGCAGCCCTGCACCCTGGACAGCTCAGGATTGGGCTTACACTCACAATTCAAATACTTATTGTCCCCTGGGGGCTGGGGATAAGAATAGGCCCTCAGTTTGGCTGTGCTTGTCATAAGAGGCGACTAAACAGGTAGATGGGACTCCTTAGCCTGGGAAGGCAGCTCATCTGAGAGAAGGAAAACTCTGATCCCAAACCTCCACTGCCTTGTGGCTACATCCAGTTATGGAAAAGGCTTCAGGAGTCAACCTCGAGGCAAAATCCGGAGCCGGAGTCCCTGAGGCAGTTCATGGCTGAACACAGTCACGTTCTGGCAACTCCTGCGACGCCGCTGGAACCAACCGTACTGGCCTCTGCCTTTCCATTGGACCATTTCAGCGACGTGGAGAGGGGGGATTTGCTGCATGGGTAACAGTCTATCCTCCATATCTACTTTACCCAGGCTTCGCGCACTGGAGAGGACACTGTTGCAGAACCACTATTCAGAGCGCGATACCATAGTCTTCCGAGACTGAAGGATTGTGCTTTTTTGCACTGTCCGTACAATTCTGAATAAGAATTCAGATAAAAACACCACCACTTACTATTTTAATCAAGAAACATTGGGGAAAAAAATCATCCCAAAACACCCCTAGTGCTAGGCCAAGGAATGTATACATGACACTTAACACCTTCAGATCTGGGAGGAAGCTGGCCTGCTACAGCAGCTCTTTGGCTTGTGGATTTGCTTGACTTGAAGGAGTGGGGAGGAACTCAGGGACACAGCCCCCTGGCAGTGTGGCTTCCTGTGTGACCCACCAGCCTGTGCGGTGCTGCTGGGGTACTGGTGGACAGCTTGATGAGAGTGTCAACCCAATGTGCAGTGGTGGTGGTGAAGGCTAATTCCATACTTGGAATCCTTAGAAAAGGTATTAAGAATAAGGGTGCAATCCTAACCAACTTTCGAGCAATGACTTAGCCACAATGCAGCCCCAAGGTTAGGTGACAAACATGCCCTGACCTAGAGGATGCCCCTTGACTGCCTTCCCACTGCAGGTTGCAGTGCGTGCCACATTGACACAGCTACGTCAGTGCTAGAAAGTTGGTTAGGATTGCGCCCCAAGGCGGCTAATATTATAATGCAATTATAATAATTGTACAAATCAATGGTAAGGCCGCACCTAGAGTATTGTGTCCAGTTCTGGTCGCCACATCTCAAAAAGGATAGAGTGGAGATGGAAAAGGTGCAGAAGAGAGCAATCAAAATGCTTCCTGGGTTGGGGCACTCCCTTATGAGGAAAGGCTACAGCATTTGGGGCTCTTCAGTCTAGAAAAGAGGCGCCTGAGGTGGGACATGATAGGGACATACAAAATCATGCAGGCATGGACAGAGTGGATAGAGAGATGCTTCTTTTCCTCCCACCTAACACCAGAACCAGGGGACATCTGCTAATATTGCTTGTAGGAAGAGTTAAGAACATAAGAACAGCCCCGCTGGATCAGGCCATAGGCCCATCTAGTCCAGCTTCCTGTATCTCACAGTGGCCCACCAAATGCCCCAGGGAGCACACCAGATAACAAGACGACCTGCAAGGCCTCCTGGGAATTGTAGTTAAGAACATAAGAACAGCCCCACTGGCTCAGGCCATAGGCCCATCTAGTCCAGCTTCCTGTATCTCACAGCAGCCCACCAAATGCCCCAGGGAGCACACCAGATAACAAGAGACCTGCAAGGCTTCCTGGGAATTGTAGTTAAGAACATAAGAACAGCCCCACTGGCTCAGGCCATAGGCCCATCTAGTCCAGCTTCCTGTATCTCACAGCGGCCCACCAAATGCCCCAGGGAGCACACCAGATAACAAGAGACCTCATCCTGGTGCCCTCCCCTACATCTGGCATTCTGACTTAACCCATTTCTAAAATCAGGAGGTTGCGCATACACATCATGGCTTGTACCCCATACTGGATTTTTCCTCCAGAAACTTGTCCAATCCCCTTTTAAAGGCGTCTAGGCTAGATGCCAGCACCACATCCTGTGGCAAGGAGTTCCACAGACCGACCACACGCTGAGTAAAGAAATATTTTCTTTTGTCTGTCCTAACCCGCCCAACACTCAATTTTAGTGGATGTCCCCTGGTTCTGGTGCTATGTGAGAGTGTAAAGAGCATCTCCCTATCCACTGTCCATCCCCTGCATAATTTTGTATGTCTCAATCATGTCCCCCCTCAAGCGCCTCTTTTCTAGGCTGAAGAGGCCCAAACGCCGTAGCCTTTCCTCATAAGGAAGGTGCCCCAGCCCTGCAATCATCTTACGTTAGGGCACACACAGTTAGGGCACACAAAAGAAAATATTTCTTTACCCAGAGTGTCATTAGGGCCCAGTCCTATCCAATTTTCCAGTGCTGGTGCAGCAGTGCCAATGGGGTATGCACTGCATCTTGTGGTGGGGCAGCAGTCACAGAGACCTCCTTAAGGTATGGGAATATTTGTACCCTTACCTTGGGGCTACATTGTGACTACACCAGTGCTGGAAAATTGGATAGGATTGGGCCCTCGCAGCCCAATCCTATGCATGTCTACTGAGAAGTTCCATTGAATTCAGTGGGGCTTACTCCCAGGAAAGTGTGGATAGGATTGCAGCCTCACAGCTCAAGCCTATGCATGTCTACTCAGAAGTAAGTCCCGTTAGATTCAATGGGGCTTACTCCCAGGAAAGTGTGCATAGGATTGGGTTGCTCGTCTGTGGAACTCCTTGCCACAGGAAGTAGTGGTGGTATCTTGCCTAGATGCCTCAAGAGGGGACTGGACACATTTCTGGAGGAAACTCCACCAAGGGTTCCAAGCCTCCGGAGGTGGCCTCTCTGAATGCCGGGAGCAGGGAGGGCAGCAGGACGCAGGTGCTTTGCCCTGTGTGCCCCCGAAGCACCTGGTGGGTCGCTGGGATGCAGGAGCTGGGCCGGGACCGGGGCGGAGCCAGCGGGGCTCTGCTGATGTTCTTGTGCTGGACGCGCCGCGCCTGCGCCCGCTGGAGGCGGCAGCGCTCCCGGACTCCGCCCGGCGCCCCTCCGCATCAGCGAGGCGTGCCGGAAGGCGGCTGTGCGGAGCTGCGGCAGGCAGAGAGAGGCTGCTGCTGCTCCTTCCTCCCCGGGCGGCATGGCGGGCGAGGCGCGGGACTACGGCCTGAGCGAGGCGCAACGGGCGACCAAGGCCAAGTACCCGCCGGTGCTGCGCAAGTACGAGTGTGAGTGTCTCGGCCGGCGCGCAGCAGCCAGGCGCAGCACCGGCCGCCCCGCATGCCGCGGGAGGGGGCAGCGGCTGGGAGGAAGCCCCCGGGCTGAGTATCTGCTCCTGTGGCGGGGGGGGGGGAGCCAGGGGAGACGCCCTACGAAGGCTGGGCACCAGGAACGGGCGGTGGGTGGGGAGGCAGATGAGGCAGAGCCTCCCCACTGAGTCCTTTGAAAAGCACCAGGGACTTGCGGTGGGTGGGGAGGCAGATGAGGCTGAGTCTTCCCACTGAGGCCTTCCAAGAGCACCAGGGACTTGCGGTGGGTGGGGAGGCAGGTGAGGCAGAGCCTCCCCACTGAGTCCTTTGAAAAGCACCAGGGACTTGCGGTGGGTGGGGAGGCAGATGAGGCTGAGTCTTCCCACTGAGGCCTTCCAAGAGCACCAGGGACTTGCGGTGGGTGGGGAAGCAGGTGAGGCAGAGCCTCCCCACTGAGTCCTTTGAAAAGCACCAGGGACTTGTGGTGGGTGGGGAGGCAGATGAGGCTGAGTCTTCCCACTGAGGCCTTCCAAGAGCACTAAGGACTTGTGGTGGGTGGGGAGGCAGGTGAGGCAGAGCCTCCCCACTGAGTCCTTTGAAAAGCACCAGGGACTTGTGGTGGGTGGGGAGGCAGATGAGGCTGAGTCTTCCCACTGAGGCCTTCCAAGAGCACCAAGGACTTGCGGTGGGTGGGGAAGCAGGTGAGGCAGAGCCTCCCCACTGACTCCTTTGAAAAGCACCAGGGATTTGCGGTGGGTCTGGAGTGAGGCCTTCCACCTGTCCCTGCCAATCACTGGGCATGCTGGTCCCACTCCCATCCCCACTCCAGGCCCCACCACTGTGTGAGATGCAAAGCGCATGACTTTGGTGTGCTTCAGCACCTCGCTCCGCGGTGGCGCTTTTTGATGGACTCCAGTGGGGAGATCCAGGGGAGGCCATGCGTGTGTGGCATCCTCCCAAAATGGTCTGTCAGCAGGGAAGAGCACCTGCTGGGCTGGGGAGCAAAATCGGGCATCAGGGGAAGGAACGCTCAGTGGGTGGGGCTCCAGTCAGATTGACTGGAATGGGAGCCCAGGTCTACCAGCTGGGCAAACTTGGGCTCCCATTCTAGCCAATGGGTCCAAATCCAGTCAGGAGCCTAGGTCTACCCACCCAGTGAACCTTGGCCACAAACACCACAAGCTAAATTGGGAGCCCAGGTCTACCTGCTTGGTTGACCTGGGCTCTGGAGTTGCTAGTATCATGGGCCCTCCCATGATACTAGCAACAAACAATCTGCCTCCCCGCCCACCACCTGTCCCTATCCAGCCACTTTGTAACTTAACAAGGAAGGGAAAGTGGGCGTCCTCTTGTCCCCTGCAGTCTTTTCAATGTGTTTGTGAAATTGAAGAAATTCTTGTTTCTGCTTGCTAGAGTGATCTCATCATGTTTCCATATTTTAAATCCCCATTTAGATCTGGATCATACTGCTGACGTGCAGTGAGTATTCTGTGATACAGTCCAGTAGATGTGAGGGGAAGGGGAGGTATCAAGATAATCTTTTCTTAAAATATTCCCCAGTTACACAATGCAGTGTCCGTTCATTTCCCCACTTTTTCATCAAGGTCAGGAAAAACTTATTTCAGTAGCTGCATTTCTTCTCTTGCTGGGGTTGCGTGCGTGTGCATGTTCTTGCATGCAAAAGGCAGGCTCCTGCAAGTCCCAATGAAAAAACCCAAAAGGCTGAGTGTTTCCCTTGGTGGATAGGAGAGAGCAAACTTCCTCCTTTCACCCCAGTTTCCTCCTCCACCCTACTAGGAGCAAGTTTCTAATAGGGTGGAGGTGCTAACTGGGAACACACATAAGGTTGGGTACCATTCTAGACCAATGTCTATGTGTGGGTTGTAAACACAGACTGCAGGCATTTCTCCAGCTAGAAGTGGCTAACTTCTCTTTTTTTTCTGTTACAAATGGAGTCAATTGTTCTTTTCTGTATTACGTTTTTCATTTTACGGGCACCATTTCATAAAGGGTTAACACCAGTATACCTTTAGGTTGCATGCCTGGGGAGATACCTTGGAAGAGGCATTTGAACAGTGCGCCATGGCCATGTTTGGGTACATGACGGATACGGAGACGGTGGAACCCCTGAACACAGTAGAGGTGGAGGCAGAGGGTAAGAAGATGCTCCCAAAGCATCATTGAATAATTAGGCAGTTGGGTGTATTAAAAGAAGACCTGCTAATATTTAGCTAATATTCAGCCTCATCTTCTCTTGAGTCTAGTCCAGTATTGTCTGCTCTCTGAATGGTATAGGATCAGCAAGGTCTTCAGCGCTGTGGCCCTCTACACTTCCACTCTATTCCTCTCTTTTCAGATTCAGGAAGAGGAAGAGTGGAGGGGGCGGGCGGGAGGGAAAGAAGAAAGAGACAGCACCTGCTTTAACTGGCCTCCTGGGCTGCCCATCCCTAATCAAGCCTTCCCTATGCTTAGAATCTCGTTTGGGGTGCTCACCTCACCCACTTGAGAATTGCTCCCTGGGGAGGGCATCAGGGGTCTCCCAGTAATTTTCCCCCTTTCTTTTTAACAGGACATGACATGCTTTCTCTTCTGTTTCACTTCCTGGATGAATGGCTGTATAAATTCAGTGCCAATGAGTTTTTCATTCCCAGGGTGAGTCTGTGCTGTCTTCAGCCCTGAGGGGAGGCCATTCCCCCCTCCTTGGATCATATTCTACACTGTGCCGCAGGCTGGTCATGCATCAGCCATACACTGCTATGTTTCAGCCATGCACTGCTATGTTAAGATCTGCCTCCCCTGACTACTCAATTCTGAGTTAGTTTCCAGAAGCCACAATGAGCAGTTGGCCTATGAAAGAGTAGGTAGTACTTTTGTTGGGACCCATTGAAAATTGCCAAGCTGCAAGCTCACTTTTGGGTTTCACAGATTTCTTGATCTTAAACAGAGAGGGAGGGAGGGAAAATGTGGCTGTAACAGAGAGTGGCAGAAAGTCCCTCTTCTACAAGTGAGCGGCCTGAAGTGGTGATCCAGGAAGCTTTTTCCAGGCTAACAAGGCTATATGAGAAGCAGTAGATGCTGCCATGTGGTGAAAGAAAAATCAGCAATGCAGGTTCACATGGAAACTCCACTGCTGATTAAAGGAAAAATATTTCAGTGCTTGAAATTGGAGAGACAATTCAGAATTGCTCTTCTGCATGGGCTTGTCATCGGTATTGGTGCTAGAATCAAATGAAGGGAAGAGCCCCTTCTTGGCAGCCCGTGCTTGTTTACATATATTTTAAAAATGCAAATATTCTTTTTTCACAGGAAGTGAAAGCGCTTCACATTGACCGAACAAAGTTCAAAATAAGATCAATTGGGTGAGTAAGTGGAAGCAGGAAATTGAAAATTGAAACCACCCCGGGGAACGAAGGTGTAATATATGGAGGGATTTCCATGGAAGGTCTCCCAGAAGTTTGTATGGCTTTTTTTTTGCCAAGGGCTGTCTTGTAGTGCATGGGATACCCAACTGCTGACTTTCAGAAAGCTGCATGAGCCCTTTCACATAAGCACCATCCATCCATTCCAGTGGTTTTGCATAGGCAGGGCAGCACCAATCTGGCAAGCTATTCTGACTTGCAGCCATTCTGATTTCCAGATAAACCTCTAGAACAGAACCAGGATGTTGTTTGAAGTGTTGGTATATATGGATCCCATTTGGATCCCACTCTGTGCAGGAATCTGCAGGGCGCTTGCTTTAAACCAGGAAAGCAACTGCTGCCTTTTAAATACTGGGCCAGTACAATAGGGCAAGTTACCCAAGCGAATCTCAGTCTTAGACAGCGTAGTGGGAATTCTGAAAATACTGTCAGATGCTGTGGTTCTCTGTAATGCCTGAGTTACTCCTGGACATGAAGAACAGCCTCTGTGATGCTCCCTTCCGCTGCCACTTGGGCACAGACTTTTCAGGAATTGGGGCAGTGCTGCTGTAATGTTTATCTGAAAAAATTATTCTGGCCGCTACCGAAAGGATAGCCTGTTTTATTTTCTCTGTGCGCTGGGTTTGTTTCTTTTTGGTTTTCAATTTGCCATACAATGTCCTTAGAGTTTTTAAAAACGTGTGATTTAATTCAGAAATCTCCTAATGACTGTTGTCATCTTTAACTTTCAAGGTGGGGAGAGGAGTTCTCTTTACAGAAGCATCCTCAGGTATGTTATAAATAGTGCGTGCATATACAGTTCTTATGAGTACAAGAGGGGGCAGACAGAGGTCTTCAGAACCCCAAGAGGAGTGTGTCAGCCGAGTAGGCTGGGGAGAACTGGTGTAGCATCTGTGGCTGAGAGACTGAGCTATGAACTAGATCTTGCCTCTGCCGTGAGCGCTGAAAGTAGCTGTAGGCATAAGAACATCAGAAGAGCCTTGCCCTATTGGATCAGGCCAAGAGTCCTTGTATGTCTCACAGTGGCCCACCAGATATCTCCGGGAGCACACAGACAACAAGATACCTGCATCCTGTTGCCACTCCCTTGCATCTGGCATTCAGAGACAGACTACCTCTAAAACCCAGAGGTTGCATACGGTCATTGTGACTTGTAACCTGTGATGGACCTTTCTGCCAGAAATCTGTCCAGTCCCCTTTTAATGGCATCTAGGCCTGGTGCCATAACTACCTCCTGTGGCACAGATTAATTACACACTGGGTTAAAGAAATCTTTTCTTTGGTCCTAATTCTCCCACCTCTCAGTTTTAGTGGATGTCCCCTGGTTCTGGTATTGTGTGAGAGGGAAAAGAGCTTCTCTCTATAGGCAGGACACTCCCTCCCAGCTCAGTTCCCCTACAGCAATGTTGGCATCCTTCAGTCTCGGAAGACTATGGTGTCGCGTTCTGAATGGTGGTTCTGGAACAGTGTCCTCTCCAGTGCGTGAAGCCTGGGTAAAGTAGGTATGGAGGATAGGCTGTTACCCATGCAGCAAATCCCCCCTCTCCACGTCGCTGAAATAGTCCAATGGAAAGGCAGAGGCCAATACTGTTGGTTCCAGCGGCGTCACAGGAGTTGCCAGAACATGACTGTGTTCAGCCATGAACTGCCTCAGGGACTCCGGCTCCGGATTTTGCCTCGAGGTTGACTCCTGAAGCCTTTTCCATAACTGGATGTAGCCACAAGGCAGTGGAGGTTTGGGATCAGAGCTTTCCTTCTCTCAGATGAGCTGCCTTCCCAGGCTAAGGAGTCCCATCTACCTGTTTAGTCGCCTCTTATGACAAGCACAGCCAAACTGAGGGCCTATTCTTATCCCCAGCCCCTACAGCAATATGGGTGATATAATATGTACTTTAGAGAAGGTTGTTGTGAGACCTGCATCACGCACTATACATCAAATTCTACACAAGTCCTCTTGAAGTACATCTGGTCCTTGGTATCCCCAAGAATCCATTCTTGAACACTTCCCCCCCCCCCCATAGATACCAAAACCTGCAGTTAATTAAATCTGCTGGTGATGGCCATCAGAGACTCTCCAGACAACACAACCAGAAGTGCTGTCCGGTTGCATCCAGAGGTGTTCACAGCACCTCAGAATGCCTCCCGGTTGTGACCTGATGGTGCTTCTGGTCACCTTTGGGAGGTCAATTGAGGCTCTCAAGTGTGGATCATCACATATGCTAGGTCAAATCTTTGCATGCTGAACCTGCAGGTAAAGACGGTCCACTACATTACTGCTGGCAACAGCGGCCAGCCACCCAGATTCATTCTAATCTGCAAACTGAGCCAAGATCTCCGAGGGCAATGCAAGCAAACCTGGACAAGTTGCAGGCAAAAAAACTTAGAAGTCAGCTGGTTCCTGCTACCAGCTGGAGATAGTGAGACAGGGCTCCTGTTTTGTAACCTGTTGGGGCTACTGTTATCAGACTAATATGGAGCCCATGAGACTTTTGTTCCCTGCTCTTCGTTTTGGGCTCAGTGCACATACTGTGTTGCCCCTGCTCCAAGACATGGCTTGTTGATTGACTGAGAGCACCCTGCAGGCTTGTCCATTCCTCCTCCTGTTTTGGAGAGAGTGATTTTTCTAACCATGGTTATTTTTGCACATTGGGGTTGGGCTCTCAAGAGGCCAACTGAGGGAGTTGCCTCAGGCAGTGGATTGCTTATTGATCTTGGCTACTTCTCTACTGAGACCAGAGAGAAGGACTTTCAGGGGTCCTTTGGCTTCATTGACAAATATATTTCCCAAGTTTTGGATGGCTCTATTTTTCTTCTGTCCCCAAGGAAAAGTGTGCTGGAAGCATGCTAGGCATTAATTTTATTGGAGCTTTCACAACAAAACAAAATATTAACACGTTGGGGCTTCTTCCCTTTTTTCCTGGTCGACAGAAGTGCTATATTTCCCTCCCCTTCTCTCTTTCTGTCCAGTCACTGCACTGTGGTGGTCAGTGAGGCAGCATTAAACCCACATTGCATCTTGGTGAGCTGAACAGAAGATGTGGAGTTGAATAAATGCAGCTGAACACAGACTTAACACAGCTGTGCTTACAAGCAGGTCACGTCACAGCCTTCCTCTGCCTCCTGGAGATGCTGCCTCTTATTGTGTAGTCAGACTCCCGGCTCTTGTGTGCCAGCTCATGTCCCTTTCCTTGTTCCCTCTCAGGGCACCGAAGTCAAAGCCATCACCTATTCAGCAATGCAGATCCACGAAGATGAGAAGCCAGAGGTCTTTGTCATCATTGATATCTAAAGGGAAAGTGTGTCACTAAGAAAGCTGCACCCTCCTTGCTTCCTGGCAGAAGCATCACACGCTCTGAACTGAAGGGTCTGCCTCTCCTGGAAAGGGGCCAGCATGAACTACAGTGCTGGTAACACTGCATTGGTTGTGGGCATTGGGTGGGAGAGTCCTTGGACCTGTCCAGCTTTGGGGTGTGCCACTTGTGAGTACAATATCATGCCAGGAATGCCGAAAAGAGACTGTGTGGCTGTTGAATGTCGAAGCCCAGAGGAGTGTTGGTGCAGCCTATAATACTGGATTCTTTAAAAGGCTCAGTTCTTGAGCATATAGAAGAATATTGCTGGGGGGTTCATAATATTGCACAGTGATCCCCTTAGGAGGGGACTTGCCAAAGGACTGCTTGTCACTAGGTGTTGCTGACCAGGGAAGCCCAAGGATGCCTATGGTCCCTTCTTCCCCATAAATTTGATTTCAGCCATGGTATTGCTTTGTGTCTGCATTGGTACTAACCATGGTTAGCACATAGTAGAATTTCCTTGTCATTGTAGGTTTACAAACCACTTCAATTCATAGATTACAAGGGCGGTTCTACCCACAATCTTTAGAAGAGATTACACAGTGACATTACACAGTGGTTCAAACTGAACGGAGGAAAGAATTGAAGTCTGATTGGGAGGATGAAGTGCTCCAATTGACAGCGTGCTTCCAGGCTCCTAACCAGGAGAACATGGCTGGCTCAAAACATCCTGGCGTTTGAGATGATGTGCCACAAACTTCTCCTGCCCTTGCTCAGTAATATGCCTGTCCCTTCTTTTTCTCTCTCTTTTCCCTCTTTTCCCCACTTCCTGAATTCAGAAAAGGACAGCGGAACACAAGAGAAGGAAGTGCAGACAAGGGGGCTTAGAGTTGCTCTTTCATTGCTCCAGCCCACCACTCCTTTTGCATACTTCTGCTGTGTTTCTCTCTTCCTCTTTGAATCCAGGGAATGACAAAGACAAGTGGGCACTTTCCCTGCTAATCTACTCCCTGAGGCAGTTGCCTCAGTTGGCCTCATAAATGGACCAGGTTTGCACAATTAGCGCATCAGGAGCGTTGCATCTGCATCAGGCTTAAGAAAGTGTGCATAGAAAAGGGACAATTGTAAACTGTGGGAATTGCATCATTTCATTAAGATGCTCAGATGTACATCATCAAGATGTACAAAATATAGCTGGCTGGCAGGTCTCTTCATCTGGGCCATTCTGTCCCTCCCTTTCTCACCTGGGTAAAAATGCAAGATTTTTGTAATGAGATGGTAGCACAAAGTATTTTTATCCTATGTAGGACAGGACAGAAGAGCCTGTGGTCTTTTGATTCCAGTGGTCCAGCTTAGGTACCCCACTTATGTGCACTATTCTGTGTTTTGTTCAAACAGGATGAGAAGATTCTGTTTTTTATTTAAAGTAACTTTTCAAAAAATAAAAGTCCGATTTTAAAATGTAGTGTGTTCATATTTGTGTGCAGATAATGGACTGGGGATATTGTTCTGCAGCAGAAGTAAGAAACAATATTCAATATGAAGAGACCACATGTTGTAGTGTTTGCAACACAGTAGTGTAGCTGTTAGAGCATGGTGGCCAAGAAGCTGACCATTGAATCAGGATTTGAACCTCACCTCTGCCGGAACCGCACTGTGCGGGCCTGATGCAACCACTCTCAGCGTGGTGGTCAATTATTCAACCACTTGCGTGAGCTGTGGGACAAGGGCTCCCTCTGCTACTTGCTGTTTCACATCTGATGCAACAACAGCAGCAGCAAAGTCTGGCCTTGCTTTGGGCAAAGACTTTTATAGGCCTTGAGTTATTGCAAGATACAAGTTCCATCTCTAATATATTCATTTATGTAAATTTATTCAAATTTGAAATGTAAATTAATTCTTTTTTTCCCCTGGCCCCTGACACAGTGTCAGAGAGATGATGTGGCCCTCCTGCCAAAAGGTTTGGACTCCCCTTGTTTAGACCATTCCCGTCTAAGCTATTGATCCCATTCAGCTAAACCATGGGATCAATAATACTTCATTTCAGAGTTGTCATAAGGACTGTGTCAAGACAGTGCATGTGAAAAACCCTGGGCACTTGAGGAATACTATACAAAAATATTTTGGTGGAACTGGGAAGACCCTTTCCTTTAGCAGTTTACCAGATCAAAATTTCATAATGCAATTAGCCTAAATGTTACTGTTTCTCCTTGAATTCTTATTTTAAGAGAGTACTGTCTCTAATTTTCCTAGTATTAAAACATAGTAAACAAAGCCTAAACCAGTACTTTACAGTTCAGGCAGGTGCTTGCAACAGCAAAATTCTGGGAGTTTGGAACTGACATGCAAGATGTTAACTCAGTGACTATCCAATCCTATCTACACTTTCCTGGGAGCAAGCCCCATTGATTCTAATGGGACTTCTGAGTAAACCTGCATAGGATTGGGCTGTGAGTCATTCAGAAAGCATATTGGCCAAAGGATACAGAGGCAGAAAGTTATTTGTTAGCATGACATGCAAAAGTTCCAGGTAACAAAAAGAAGGTAGATTGACCTCTTCCTCTGACTACTTGTGTTTCATCAGTGAGTTTATCTGCCAGACTAGTGCATTAGATCCATTTAGCACAAAAACTGGTTTATCCCTTTAATAGAGCACAATTTTTAGCAAAGCTGCTCTTATTCAGTGTGAATTCTGCTCTTCAGCAGGATTCAGTAAGCTTCACTTTAAAGCAAAAGCAGGGAGAGCTTAGGATCAGAAAACACAGAAGAGCCATTTTTCTTGCTTGCAACACGTGACCAGCAGCCACCTGTTGTCACCAAGGAGAATAATATATTTTTTTTCCCCTACAACCAAGTCATTTTTCCTCACCTGGGTAACTCCAATACTATGTATTTAAGTGTGTGTGGGGGGGGGGAGTTATTGGCCAAGAGTTGGCAAAGGTTATTGTTTGCAGAACCAGCACGTTAGGCTGCAGTTCACACACTATTTATGCAAGGGGGTGCTGGTATTAGCTTATACCAGGGGTGTCCAAAGTTCTTGGCAGGAGGGCCACAACATCTTTCTGACACTGTGTTGAGGGCCAGGGAAAAAAGAATTAATTTACATTTAAAATTTGAATAAATTTACAGTTTTCATAAATGAATATATTAAAGATGAACTTATATGAATGAATGAAGGTCTTGCAATAGCTCAAGGCTTATAAAAGGCCTTGCACAAAGCAAGGCTGGCCTTTCCTTTGCTGCTGCTGCAGCATCACAGACATGAAACAGCAAGCAGTGGAGGAAGCCCTCATCCCACAGCTCATATGAGAGGTCAAACAGTCGCCCTCACGCTGAGAGCAGTTGCGTCGGGCCAGTGTGGGCTCCAACAAATCTCCAGAGGGCCAGAGGCTCATTGGAGACTGGGGACTTGTTGAGGGCCGCACTGAGAGGCCTCGAGGGCTACATGTGGCCCCAGGGCACCCCTGGCTTATACTGTAGTACAGGGGTGCCTAAACCCTGGCCTGGGGGCCACTTGTGGCCCTCGGAGGCTCCCAATCAGGCCCTCGAGGAGCCCCCAGCCTCCAATGAGCTTCTGGCCCTCCAGAGACTTGTTGGAGCCCATGCTGACCAGATGCAACTGCTCCCAGCATGAGGACGACTGTTCAACCTCTCACCTGAGCTGTGGGATGAGGGCTCCCTCCACTACTTGTTGTTTCACGCCTGTGATGCAGCAGTGGCAGCAAAGGAAAGGCTGGCCTTGCTTTGTGAAGGGCCTTTTATAGGCCTTGAGCTACTGAAAGACCATCTATTCATATAAGTTCCATCTCTAATAAATTCATTTATGCAAATTTATTCAAATTTTAAATGTAAATTAATTCTTTTTTTTCCTGGCCCCCGACACAGTGTCGGAGAGATGATGTGGCCCTCCTGGCAAAATGTTTGGACACCCCTGCTGTAGTATATGGAAACCAATGGACGTTACAAACAGCCCATTTGATATACTGTATAAGAACATAAGAGGAGACCTGCTGGATCAGCTCAAAGGCCCATCTTGTTCACCTTCCTGGATCTCACAGTGGCCCACCAGATGCTTCAGGGAGCATACAAGACCACAAGAGACCTGCATCCTGCTGCCACTTCCTTGCATCTGGTGTTCTGAGGTTGGTTACCTCTAAAACTCAGAGGCTGTACATACCCATCACGGCTTGTCACCTGCAAGGGACTTTTCCTCCAGAACTGCGTCCAATCCCCTTTTAAAGGCATCTAGGCCAGACACCATCACCACATCCTGTCACACGTTGGGTAAAGAAATATTTCCTTTGGTCCTATTTCTCCCGCCACTCAATTTTAGTGATGTCAGTTTTAGGGTAGTGGCAATGAGATGCAGGCATCTGGTGGGCTGCTGAGATAGAGAAAGCTGAACTAGATGGGCCCTGGGCCTGATGCAGAAGGGCATAAGTTCTTATGATGGCCCCTGGTTCTGGTGTTGCAGGAGAGGGAAAAGAACATCCTTCTATCCATTCTATTCATCCCCTGCATAATTTTATACATGTCTCAGGCACCTTTTTCTAGACTGAAGAGCCCCAAACGCTGTAGCCTTTCTTCTTAAAGGAGGTGCCCCAGCCCATTAATCGTCGTGTATTACTTTACACTTACTTATAGCGAAATGCATCTGCCATTTTGCTGCCCACTCTGCCAGTTTGGAGACATCCTTCTGGAGCCAGGGAGTGACAGGAAGAGGCACAGTGAGGAGGGCAGGTGGCTGGTAAGATTGGTGGCATTTGCCAGGCCGCCCCAGGCACTGGGGAGTCTTCAGCAGACATTGCTGGAACCTGTCACTTTGGGAGGAGATATGGACACAAACCTCTGATGGGTCCAACAGAAAGTTGCTTTATTGCTGAGATTCTGCAAGGAATGGTCCCTGCCACCAGACTCCATCACCTTCCCTTGAAACTGCAGTCCCCCAGGGTGAGCTTGTCAAAGAGGTGCTCCCCCAAGCCTTCCTGGGGCACCCCCAGGCGCCGCAGGACAGTTAGGTGGTCGCCCAGATGCTTGATGGTGCTCACTTGTTCCTTCAAGAACTGAGACTTGAGGAAGTCACATAACTGCACGAGAGAAGGCAAAGGGAGGAACACTCGTGCTGGACTTGCATGGCAGCAGACCTTCCAGAAGAGCAGGAAACTCAACCCCCAGGTCTCCTGGGGTCAAAGGCCACTCCCCTTGTCTGGCAGTCTGCCAGCTGCACCCTCTGCTCCCTTGTTTGGAAACAGGCCAAAAAAGGAAGTGTGGAGGAGAAGACCCCCACTCACTTCTCCTCCGTGCTTCCTTTTCCATTCTGTTTCTCTCTTCAGTAGGAGAAGCAGCAGAAGCGGATGAGTGGGAGGTGCCCCCCCCCAATCAAACCACTGCCTCACGGATCACCGTTCATCCATCTCATGTATGGCTGCCTTTTATGGAAGGGCTAGTCCAAAGAGGCACCTTGATTCCAGGGAAGACCAGTCCCCCCAGTGGAGGAGCCACAGGTCAGTACAGAGCCAGGACTTTGCCCTCAGGAGGTGGTCCTAGATTCAATCCTCAGCAGTATTCCCAGCGGCAAAAATCTTGGGTGGAACAGCTAGCGATGCCTCTCAGGGCAGGAAGCAGCGTCAGAACAAGCAGGCCAACGTCATGACAGATGAGGCCCCTTATGAATGGTCCCTGGACCCCAAACTTGGGAGTATTGGGGTGAGAGCGCCTCTCCTCCTCTGTGCCCCCCACTCTCCAGAAACAACCATCCAGCTTTCTGCATTGGCCGCTCCACCCCCAGCCACCTACATGTGGGTCCTTCTTCTCCGTGGCCAGCCTGTGGAGGTCCAGCAGCGCTTCATTCACAGTCTCCTCCATCTGCAGGGCACTCTGGAAGGCCCCCAGGCTGCTGCCCCACTCGTCCTGCTCGGGTTTCTGTGGAATAGAGGCCAAGGAAGAGTCAAGGGACCCGTTGGAAGGCAGGTCTTGGTATTAGGCAAGACAGGGCCGGCCCAAGAAGACACCCTGAAGCCTGAGGCAGCGTGGCAGAAGCTGCTCAGGCCTACTCAGTGGCACAGGAGGGGCCAGCTCTGCCCCTCTGCCTCCCTCTCCTTTGATTCAAACAGGAAGAAGGTTGCATGTCAGAAGAGGAAGTACGCGGGTGAGGAGACAGGTGGCCGGCAGCACATCACAAAGCATGTCTGCAAGCACCAAGGACCAGCACTCGTGGTCACTGGTAGCCTGGCTGGAGGCCCTTTGAGGCTATTTGCTCTGCTGTCCAGGCAATGATCCCCAAACTGTCAGGTGCTGCAATGTTGACCTTTCGTTCTCTGTTGCTCATTCCCCCAATTTACTGCAGTTCAGGGCTGGAGAGATCCAGGCCTGAGTATTTGTAAGCATGACTAGACAAGTGCACCTGTGAATGAGCAGCCTGGCAGTGCTGGGCACTGGCCTGCTCTGTGCCTGGGCTGCCCTGAGGCCCCCCTGCTGAGTAGGAGGCCCCCTTGCCAGCACCTGAATGTCCTGCAGGATGATGCGCCCCCCTCGCTGGTTCTGGTATTTCAGCCACTTCTCCGCCTGCTCCCTACACTTGAGCGACTCTGCCCAGAAGAAGGCGGCCACGTGCTCGAGGGCCACGTCGTCCCGCTGGAAGTAGTAGGCCTGCAGTCAAGAGTGGGGAGAGAAGCGGCCCACGAGCTCTGGTCAGCAAAAACCGAACCCACCCGGCAATGTGGCCACTGTTCCATGGGCCAGATTCACACAACAAGTGACCTTCACAATCCAGTCCCAGCAAAGGGTGGACACGAGCAGGAAGTCTGACTATCTATTCACCTGGCCTCCAGATGTGCCAGTCAGGATCAGGATTGTCAGTGACAGCCCTGGTTCCATCCCACCTCCACTGCCCCCTGGATCTGAAAGGGAAGGGGGGGAAGAGGGAGTGCAGACAGAGCAGCCCACCCCTCTCTGCCCCACTCTTCCAAACTTCCTCCTCTGCTCCATTCCCTCCCCTTCCTTTTCAAATTCACGTAGCAAGAAGAGGTGCAGCAGAGACACACCAACCTTATCTCCTGAGTGGATTGTCTCAGGCAGCCTCATGGATGGGCCAGCCTTGAACAAGGAGAGCACACAGCGCCCAGGCATCCAGGTGGTCATTGCCTGCTTGGTGAAAATAGTCCCAGCCAGCAAAGACGCCCTGCTTACATCCCCCAGTCCCCAGAAAGCAATGCTCAGGGGACAGAATGAGGTCAGGATGCGTAGTGCTCCACATCAAGGGTTTTGCACATCTTCTTTGGGCAAAGGTGTTTCTCACCGGTCACCCCCCAACAGGCACTTGTGCCCCAGATGCAAGGAGGCCAAAAACAGCACTCACCAGGGCAAGGTAGACATAGCTGGCCCGCAGCTCCAGCTTCACCAAATCATTCACGGCAGCCTCGCATGCTATGTGGTAGTTGTGGTGCACCTGAGAGGCCATTGTGGGGCTCAGCGGAGCTGTGCCTGCTGCCGACCGGTCACTTCCAGCTCTATGCAGGGACACGTCAGAGAGCTGCCACAGAGCAGACCCACCATCTCAGGCCTCGTGCCTTGGGCCAGACGGTGCAGCTGCAGCTCACTCCCAGGCAAGTACGGTCCAGTGGGAAGGATGTGAATGCCTTTCTGCTGGCCCTGGGAAGTTTTAACCCCTCTCCACAGCTGAGAGCATGACCCTGCTACACTACACAAGGGTTGCCAGGGCACCTGGGAGGTGGAGTGATGATGCCAGGGACACAGCCAGGCAGAGACCCCTGGTGGGTGGAAAGGAGCGGCCCACATTTCCAAGGGGTAGACCCACTGTTCCTGAAGAGCCCCCCAGCAGACCACCCTTCCCAGTGGCTCTTTGCTCAGCCCCCCTTCTTTCTTTCTTAAGACTGTGAACCCTTCTGGGAGAGGGACCCAGGTTGTTCATTTTTAGAACTACAGATACCATGAGGCCAGGGAAACCAGGCTGGACTAGAACCTGTTTCCCCAACATGCTGGTGTTCCACTTTTGGGCATTCGTTTTCTCTTTCTCTGCTAAGGAGTGTGCATCATGGGAGATTCCCTGGCAGTCAGGATAGTGCAGGCGAACCACAGCCTAGTATCCTGTTTGTGAAATCTAGAACACTGCCTCGGAATTCCAGGGCCAGTGGCTCAAGACAACAAAGCCCATTCCCGCCTTAGCCAGCAACCTGCCAGCCAGTCACCTCTGCCACTCCTTTGAGTTTTAAAAGGAAGAGAAGAATGGAGCAGATGTGGGGAGAGAGGCTACAGTGGTATCTGACACTCTCTAGGCCACCACTCTCCTCTTCTCCACACTTCCTCTTCTGCTCTATTCCCTTCTTCCTTTTTGAAGCCAGAAACTGGGAGGAGGAGAAACAGGAGAGGCAGCTGTATGTAGGTGGTGGATGAGGCAACCGTTCCCCAACCTGAGACAACCTCCCCAGTAAGCCTCATCCATGGTCCAGCCCTGACACTTCCACATTCCAGCTTTGGCATCTTCGTTCTAAGTACTAAAACCAGAACTAAGTCTGTTCTTCAAAAAGAGCAAAGAAAGAATATCCGGGTAGCCAGTATCTGACTGGGAATAGTGTTCTGCAAGGTGAAAAGTCCAGGCTTTTAAAAATAGCCTGCAAGACAACTGGGGAAATGGGAGCCATCGCAGGTCTGCAACATCTTCTTGCTGTCATTGCTGCCCTTCTCTGGGTCTGTGGTTTGGGGCAGGGAAGTGCAGGGTTCACCTGCTGCTAAATCCAGGCATTCATGGATAGCTCTTGAAAATCCCTGCTCCAGCCACCTCCATCCTGCCATCCACCTCCTCTAAATCGCCTTTGACCCCAATCCTCCATGCGAGTCACCTTGTCACATGCATTTCTTTAAACTGAGCAGCATCCGCAGAAACCAAATGAAGTCACAGCATCAGCATCATCTCAGCTTCCTTGCCAAGTTGACTTTCAGCAGTTATTTGACCAGGTTTGTCTCTTGCGCATTCGGACTGTTGCCTTGCACAAGCCCGTCTGCTTGCTCGGAGGTTAGACAGAGCCGGCCCGGCAACTTGTCTCTCCTTCGGGCCCAGTGTGCTTTTGCCTGCCAGCCTGAAGTAGCCATCCTTTTCATGACTGATCCAACATGGTCCCTTCTTGCAGTTCATGCTTTGCCCCACAGCAAATGCCAACCCTTGTCCACTGGTGAAGCAGCCACCTCCACCCTTCCTAGGCCTTGAGAGGGAAGACGAGTGGGTTCCCACCATGAAGGATCCCCAGCCAAATGCACACCTTTAAAATTGCTTCATACCAGGTTGTGGGGAGACCACAGAGGTCAAACCCCTCCTTGGCCACGGCCCTGTGCGGCAGGCCTCGTGCTAGTCACTTTTTCTCAGCCCGACCTACACACAGGGTTGTTGTCAGGATAAAATCAGGAGTTTAGGAATTGCATGCCGTGCTCTGAGGAAGAAGGGGCTGCAATATTAACGCAATACATATTACGTTAATATGTCATAGACGTATTTGTGTCCCCCTTTTTTGGGGGGGTCTTGTTTTCATCATTCTGATTTTCTATTCACAAATAAAGATGGGGAAAAATATGCCATAAAGGGAACCCACGTTCCTCCTTCACCCCTCCGCCTGAGCATGCAGACCCCTACAGCATGCAGCCAGATCCTGCACCTGATACCCCTGATACCGCAGAGCAAGTTCATTGGAGTGAGGCAGAGGAACGTGAGGGGCCTTCTGGATTCTCCCCACTTTGCTCCAGCCTTTCTCACTCCTCTGCCCTTTTTAAGTCCCCTTGAAGGCTCACAGTAAGGCTTATTCTGAACTGGATCCCTCTTGGTTTGAACTGGTCGGGCCAGCATTGCCTCCCAGCCTGGAGAAGGCCTTTCAGGAGATCTTGTGTGGAGGCGCCAGGGGTCAGGCCTGCAACCAGGGAACTCTGCCCCCAAGCCATTCCCAACAAAGGAAGGCACCCTATATCAAGTCAGACCAGGTCAAGCAGTTGCCAGCCAGAGGGAGGCCTTTCCTTCTCAGCCTGCCTCCTGAAGACTGAGCCCAGCGCTTTGGCCAAGTCAGACCCCTGGTCCACAGCACTCGTGGTCATCTACACGGCTTGGCAGTCATTTCAGGCATGGTCCTGTGCACACAAAAGAGGTGCTGGAGCACTGTACTGCAGCCCCCCACATCTCCCCTCTTCATCTCTAGCTGAGGACTGGCCACTGCTAATCGCCATGGGCTGTTCTTTCTTCCAGCAGATGTCACAGAACGAAATCTATGTTGGAGGACGGCATTAAAAAAGGTGTTTAATAAAGCAAAATGTACAAATGTAGCAGAAGTTGGTAAGAAGAGAGCAAGTTCCTTGCTTCTGAGTGTGGCTGCAGCAAAGGCGGCAAAGACCACCAGGGAGGGGAATCACAAAGTGATCGCTTGGACCACATTTCTCTGAAACTTTTGTCGGTCCAGAAGACTCTCCTCAGTGTTGAGAGTCTTGCCTGGCAATCAAAGATGCAGCAGCAACAACCCCTGAAATGCGCCTGGAAGCGTCTCGAAGGAGTAACCTTTGCCACAACCGCAATGTTCTGGGACTGGCCTGAGATCTGGAGCAGAAGGCAGTGTGGCAAATGTTGCCGCCCCTTACCTGGTGACGTGTCCACCTCTGCCCCTCCCACTCTGTGGACTGGAAACGGAAGAGGGGGCAGAGCGGAAAAGGAAGTGTGAGTGGACAGAGGCAGGCAACCCTTGCCAGTCTGCTGCCTGAGGCGACTGCCTCAATCAACCTCATGACTGGGCCAGCCCTGCTTGCTATGAAGGATCATCCAATTATTACACTGTCTGGAACTTGGACCTACTAACAGAGGAAAGAAATTATGACGGGCTGGAATTGGGGGAGAGCTCAGCAAACACTGGAAGACATCTTGAGTGATTTCACATGCATTTAAGTACCTTTTATATTTGCATTTTCTTTAAACAAAATTTCAATGCTTGCAAAAGTCTTAACAGAGTAACTTAGAGCAGGGGTGTCCAAAGTTTTTGGCAGGAGGGCCACATTGTCTCTCTGACACTGTGTCGGGCGCCGGAGGGGGGGGAAGGAAAGAATTAATTTACATTTAAAATTTGAATAAATTTACATAAGTTTACATAAATGAATATATTAAAGATGGAATTTATATGAATGAATGAAGGTCTTGAATTGCTCAAGGCCTGTAAAAGGCCTCACACAAAGCAAGGTTGGCTTTTCCTTTGCTGCCGTTACTACATCACAGTTGTGAAACAACAAGCAATGGAGGGAGCCCTCATCCATAGCTCACGTGAGACGTCAAACAGTTGCCCTCATGCTGAGAGCAGTTGCGTCAGGCCGGTGTGGGCTCCAACAAACCTCCAGAGGGCCAGAGGCTCATTGGAGGCCGGGGCCTCCCTGAGGGCCGCATTGAGAGGCCCCGAGAGCCGCAAGTGGCCCCAGGGCCGGGGTTTGGGCACCCCTGACTTAGAGAGAAGATGACTTCATGTCCAAATGCTTCCTTTCCCCAACATTGAAAAATGCTTGAGAGGAGACCCATTTGAGGCTATTAAAAAGACATCACTGTGGCTGCTGAGCACTCCATTGCTCTTAAGTGATGCTCTCCTTATGCCACAAAATACTGATACTTCCAAGTAACTAAATTAAAAGTAGACACAACAGCATGTCTGTCAATGCATGCAAGTTTAGCCCAAGTCATAGAAAACCCAGAGAAGAGACTGTATGTTAATGACAGGCTGGCTGAAAGTCAGTGGTCAAGACACAGGAGGGGCAACATAAAAAGGGGGGCCATTCCAGTCCACTCACAACTACCTAGTGTTTGGCTTTATATCCTTCTCTTCTGTTTCATCATCACTGTCATCTACTTGCTGGATGACAAGATCAGTTGACCCATCCTCCACAATTTCCACATCCGATCTGTTGTCTTCACCGTAATTCCAGCTGGAATCCTTGTCTTCGTCTAGAGGGAATTCAGGAGGCGGTTCAGTGTCCAAATCGATGCGGATACTGTCTATGCCGGCTTCAGACAGACACTCGTTGCAAAGTCTATAGCGCCTGGTCCCTTCTTGGACCACCTGCCCAGTCATTTCGGTCACGTGACGCTTGCACTTTCTGCAGATGGGCTTGCAAGCCTGATGGATCTGGGAAGAATGGAACGGATATCGCTGGTCATTTCTCCAAAGGAAAATAGCAAAACAGACTCATTATATGACAATATTCTCAATATCAGGGTTGGCTCAACTGTGAGGCCAACTGAGGCAGCTGCCTCAGGCAACGGTTGGTGGAAAGTGCTCGCCTTTGTCCATCCACCTCCTCTATTCCTCCTCTTCTGCTCTGTTCCTTTCGTTCTTTTCAAATCCAGAGACCAGGAAGAGGAAGTATGGGGGAAAGAAGAATCATGGACTTGTGCACTGGAGACATTCTAGCCCACCTCTCTCCACTCTTCCACTGCTCCATTCCCCTGTTCCTTTTCAAATTCTGGAAGCAGGAATGGCACCAGCAGCAGCAGGAGTGGTCGTGGAAGTGCCCCTGCAGGCGCCAGAACTTTCAAACCTTTTAAACACAAACCATTTTTAAAAGATAGTTACAACCAGAATTCGTTTTGGAAACGGCTGCTTAGATGAAGGCCTACACAGACAGATAGCGATCGGACAATATTTCATGGGATGGAGTCATTTTAATTATATACTTTGTATTCAGGTCAAGAGGTTTTCATCCAATTTTACTGCCAGGATTATCTTATCTGCCCTTTGTCTCAGAATTCAACCCAGAGCAACGTAGGGCAGAACCAGGCAGCTCAGTTTCACTGGGGAAATGTGAGTCCACATGGGAAATGTTCAAGCATGAACTGGCTCTCCCTTCAAGCACAGGGATTGCAAAATGTTGAGCTGTGGCTGGATGGCACCCCCATCCTCAAGCCCTATCATGAGGCCATTGATTGAGGCCACAGCTTCAGGGGGCAAACCCCCCCCCCCATTTCTGTCACCTCTTCCACTTCCTAGATATGAAAGGTCTGACGCTTCAGCCCAATACTCTCCTCTCTTCCCCCTTCTGCTCCATGCCCCGCTTTCTTTTCAAATCCAGAGAGCAGGGCGAAGAGCAGCAAATGTGGCAGCTGATGGGTGAGAAGGGGGAGCGTCTGGAGGGCTGCCTTGGGCACCAGAAGGTCTCTCCTGGAGTCCAGCTCTACCCCACTGCTCTTGGAGTCAGAGTTGCAAATGCTGAGAGCAGCAAGTGCATCCACCAATCCATTTCTCCATGATGGTAAAGGAACAGGTTGAGCTGGGAGAGGGACTGGGAGCACAGCTCAACTGCTGCCCAGCTCAAGCACTCTTTGGAGACAGACCAAGGCCAGGCAGCGACGCAGCACTAGGAGAGCACTCGCCAAGGGGGGCCCAGCTCCCAGGTAAAACCACGTACCGTTCGGAAGTGGCTGCTCAGGTGGTCCAGCCTGCTGAATCTCTTCCCGCAGGCTTCACAGGGATACGGCCGTTCTCCCGTGTGGCACCGAAGGTGACGCTTCAGGTCTGCCTTCCGCTTCACCACGTGAGTGCAAAATGGGCACTTGAATCGCATCCGAGGCAAGTCATCTGTGAATAGGAAGCAGGCCTCTTTAGACAGCACAAAACTGACCTGCCCAGCAGAAGAAGGAGGGAGTCTGGGGCCTTGTTCAGATGACTGCTAATGAGCCTGCTCTTCCTCAGGCACATGTGGTCATCCCGCTCATAAGAACGTAAAAACATAAGAACAGCCCCACCGGATCAGGCCATAGGCCCATCTAGTCCAGCTTCCTGTATCTCACAGCGGCCCCACCAAATGCCCCAGGGAGCACACCAGATAACAAGAGACCTCATCCTGGTGCCCTCCCTTGCATCTGGCATTCTGACATAACCCATTTCTAAAATCAGGAGGTTGCACATACACATCATGGCTTGTACCCCGTAATGGATTTTTCTTCCAGAAACTTGTCCAATCCCCTTTTAAAGGCGTCCAGGCCAGATGCCATCACCACATCCTGTGGCAAAGAGTTCCACAGACCAACCACACGCTGAGTAAAGAAATATTTTCTTTTGTCTGTCCTAACTCTCCCAATACTCAATTTTAGTGGATGTCCCCTGGTTCTGGTGTTATGTGAGTGTAAAGAGCATCTCCCTATCTACTCTGTCCATCCCCTGCATAATTTTGTATGTCTCAATCATGTCCCCCCTCAGGCGTCTCTTTTCTAGGCTGAAGAGGCCCAAACGCCGTAGCCTTTCCTCGTAAGGAAGGTGCCCCAGCTGAGTAATCATTTTAGTCGCTCTCTTTTGCACCTTTTCCATTTCTACTATGTCTTTTTTGAGATGCAGCGACCAGAACTGGACACAATACTCCAGGTGTGGCCTTACCATAGATTTGTACAACGGCATTATAATATTAGCCGTTTTGTTCTCAATACCTTCTCTAATGATCCCAAGCATAGAATTGGCCTTCTTTACTGCCGCCGCACATTGGGTCGACACTTTCATCAACTTGTCCACCCCCCCCCCAAGATCTTTCTCCTGATCTGTCACAGATAGCTCAGAACCCATCAGCCTATATGTGAAATTTTGATTTTTTGCCCCAAAGTGCATGACCTTACTTACTTACTGACGAGTAACATCTACTTCTGAACAAAGCAGAGTAGCCTGTAACATCTGAACTCAGGGAACAGTGCTAAGTGTGAGCAAACCAAAGGTTCCCAACTTCATGTGCCTGAGGAAAGTGGAGGATTTCATTCTCCAACCGTAGCGCTGGAAAGGAGGGGAAGCTTCTGAGGAGGGCAGACTTCTTCAGAATAATAATTACCTAATCCAGTGCTTCCCAAGCTTTTTAGCACTGGGACCCACTTTTAAAAACAAAAATCTATCATGACCCACTAGACCACTGTTTCCCAAACTGTGGATTGGGGCCCAGCAGTGGGTCATGAAACTGAAATTCACAAGTTTGTATTGAGCCCTATTGAAAATGAAACAGCTGCACATGCACGTTTACTTGCAAGTAGGCAAACATGCCTCAGCCCACTTTGAAAAGCAGCCTAAGAGGAATGCAAGGTTGCCAGAATGGTTCCAGTCACTGAACATGGAACTCAACAAATGCTCCAGAAGGAGCGCACCCCACCAGAGTAAAAAGGATACAAGCAGAGGCTTGAGCAGCTGGTAAAGTGAAGCTGTTTTTTCTTTATTGTCTGTGACACTAAGTGGGTCCCAATAGAGTGACATTTTAAAAAGTGGGTCCCCATGCAAAAAAATGACACATTATTGAATCATAAGAACATAAGAAGAGCCCTGCTGGATCAGGCCCAGGGGCCCATCTAATCCAGCTTCCTGTATCTCACAGTGGCCCACCAGATGCCTCAGGGGGCACACACAAGACCACAAGATACCTGCATCTCACTGCCATCTTCCCCACATCTAGTGTTCTATTTATGCTCACACCCCCCAGCAAAGACACCAGATTGCAAATGGGTTGAACTTGTGCTACTTCAAACACAGTGACCAATTTTCAATGCATGAAACCTACTGAATATCCCTTCCGTCCCTTGCCAGTCTGGGGTATGTGAAAAAAAACTGCCATCCATGGCCAATTTGGATGACAGAAGAAAATTCCTACCCAGCCCTCATAATGAGTGACCAGCTAATCTCAGACTGTGCATACCCAGTTTGGCGAGTTCTGGAGCTCCTCACAATCCATTCTGGTCTTCACCACTCGGAAAAGTTTAGTGTCACCTGCAAACTTGGCCACCTCACTACTTATCCCTATCTCCAGGGCGTTTATGAACAAGTTGAAAAGCACTGGTCCCAGGACAGATCCTTGGGGCACACGGCTTTTCACCTCTCTCCATTGTCCAAGATCCTTCTCACTACTTGGCCTGTGCTGCGCTCATTCGTTCCACAAACATCTGGCGCCACCAAGAGCGTTCCACCTCTCCGCTAAAAAAAGACTAAGATGAAATAATGTCCTACAAAGTGCTACTGAGCATTCAAAATACAATTCAGGAGCCAAATTGTGCAAATCAAGAAGACATGTAGGTGGGTATGTCCAGGAGGCACCACCACATTCATGCAAACATTTAATTTCAGGTAGGGTTGGCCCATCTGCAAGGCTGACTGAGCTCACCTGCCCACATCACTCCTCTTCCCCTCCCCCCAGGCTCAAAAATGAAGAGAGCAACAGACCAGAGGAGGAAGAGTGGAGGAGAGTGGGCTCTGATGCTCTAGCCCACCACTCACGTCTGCTCACATTTCCTCTTCCCTTTCAAATCAGAAGAAAGAAGAGCAACAGGGGTTGGAACACTGAGCAGGTGGCAGTATGAAGGGAGGCACTGTGAGGACTTTAGCCTTCATCACTACTGCAATCTGGAGAGACTGCATGTCTCCTTTCAGCCCCCTCCCCTGCACCGAACACTCTGCCGCCAAAATCTTTCACTCCTCTCTTGGCAATGACCACAATTGTTCCTCCAAAAATTCCCCCACTGGCTCCCTGCCCACTCCTGCAAAATCCAGTGCAAGTTCCTCATCTTGACCTTCAAAACCCTGCCTGGCCTTGCCCCTCCCTGCCTCCCCATTCTTATATCCCCCAACATCCCTGCCTGTCACCTTTGCTTTCCAGTTCAGCATCCTAAAACTCCTCCCCCCGCAAAATGTCACCCATTTCCTCAGCATCCCTTCTGCCTGGAACCACCTCCCAGCAGGTCTCTGTGATGCTTTTCTGTAAAGACTTCACAGCTGGCAGGGCCCAATCCTATCCAATTTTCCAGCACTGGTATAGTCACAATGCAGCCCCAAGGTAAGGGAACAAATGTTTCCATATCTTAAGGAGGTCTCTGTGATTGCCCCCCACCAGAGGATGCAGTGCATGTCCCATTGGCACAGTTGCCCCAGCACTGGAAAACTGGATGCAATTGGGCCTTAGTCCCCAGATTCTGCTGCAAATAAAATAATTGCACATTTCAACATAAGAAGAGCCCTGCTAGGCCCAGGGCCCATCTAGTCCAGCTTCCTGTAAGTCACAGATGCCCACTAGATGCCTCAGGGAGCACACAAGGCAACAAGATACATGCATCCTGTCGTCACTCCCTTGAGCCAAGCACTCAGACACTGTCTACTTTTACAACCGGGAGGTTGCACATAACCATCATGGCTCATAACCTGGGATCTGTCCTCCATCAATCTGTCCAATCCCCTTTTAAAGACATCTAGGACAGATGCCATCACCATATCATGTAGCAAGGAGTTCCACAGACTTACTACATTTTAATGTTGTCTGTTCTAAGTCTCCAGACACGCAATTTTAGTGGCTGTCCCCTGGTTCTGGCGTTCTGCGAGACAGAAAAGGACTTCCCTCTATGCCTTTGGTTCCCAAACATTTTAGCACCTTTGGTTCCCAAACTTTTTAGCACCAGGACCCACTTTCTAAAACAACACTCTATCAGGACCCACCTAGGTTTACCACTTTTATAAAAAAGAAAAAGAAAAAAGGACATCTAGAAAGAAATATTTATTTATAATAATAACCAGAAAAAGATCATCAAACCTTCATCTCATCTCCCTATATTTACCCATGTTTGCAAACTGCAGGAGCTCAGCTCCTCGTAGGGCAGTTAGCAGCTATCTGATTTTTGAACAGCCTCAGGGCTTGAGACAATGTTATCTGATCTTTCCATCACTCTTTGGACCCACCAATGGGTCCCAACCCACAGTTTGGGAACCACTGCTCTATGCACTCTCTCCACTCCATGCAGAGTCTTCTATGTCAGGCAGCCCAATCTTAACCCACAATGGAATGACCTGCCCAGCTGACCTGCCCTGTATCCAGCACGGGGTTGGGGCTGGCTGCGGCTCAGCCCAGGGCAAGGAGAACTGACTCCCCTTACCCTGGGTAACACAGCAGTGGCCCCAATGAGGCGACTTGGATCTGTGCCAGCTAAAGAGGTGGTGCAGATCTGAGCAGCCCAGCACTGCGCTAGGTCACCTGGGAGTGGCGTAAGGATCTGGCCTAAGTGCCAGATTCTGGCTCCACCCCCCAGGCTGCCTATGGGCCCACCCGCCCGCCCCCCAGTATGACTCCATTCCATTATGGAGTATCCCGTATGACCCCATGTTTTATTTTTTAAAACAAGACCGCCCTATGCACTTTACAGCAGTCAGGTGTCAATGAGACACTTCAGGGATGACCCCCCCCCCTTACCGTCAGCCCAGCTGCCCATGACACCCAAGACAGAGGGAATGCCCGCATACTGCTCGTCCACCTTGGAGGATTTGGACTTGCCAGTGGAGTGTGGCGATTCATGACCTGGCTGTGCCACTGACAGGCCCCGGGGGACAGGATCGGAGCCCTGGCCATACTGATACCCGGAGTGGCCAGAGTCCCCCTCCGAGTCAATCTGGACATCCTCTTCTGGCAGAGGAGCGTGGCTGGTGGGCTCAGGGGCTCCTCGGTCTTCCAGTTTGTTTGACTTGTAGTGAGAGAGGTCTGTGGGCTGGGGCAGCCCGATGTGCCTGCTGGGTTTCTTCATGGCCTCTGGCCTCTGATCGTGCTTGGCTAGCTGCTGGGCGCTCCTGGGTGGAGTTGGGTAGTAGCTGAAATTGCTCCAGGAGTTCCCACCTGCTAGACAGCCCCCCTGGTCTGGGCTGAGGTGGGTGTGTGGAGGGCTGCCCTCGGTTCTCCACCCGGCACTGTAGATGCACAAGCGCTCCACGCCATTCGAGCTGGCCTCCTTTTCTGAGAGGCTGAAATAGCGGTCCTTCTCCTTCTCGCTGATGTCCAGCGAAGACTTGATGAATGTCTTGCAAACACTGATCACGTCTGTCATTTGCAGAAAGCTGGCGGCTGACATGACCTCGATCACATTCTGCCCGGTCAGGGAGAGTTTGCCCGAATAGACAAAATCCAGAATCACAGAGAACGTGTCTGGAGAAAAGGCCTGGAAGGTGGCTGTGGTGGGCTGGCTGGTCTCTTTAGAGCTCTGGGAAAGGAGCATCTTGAAGTAGCCGCTGCTGGCAAAGAGCACATTCCGGTGGGCCTTGAAGACCTTCCCCTCCACCAGGATGCTGCAGTCACAGAACAAGTCCTGCTTGCGCTGCTCATTCAGTTGCTGCAGGAGATGGAACTGATGGGATGAAATCTCCATCCTCAGGCTGAGCCGTGGAACTCTGCAAAGGAAAACAAACAGTCTTATTTTCCTGCAGGCAAACTCTGCAAGGAACAGGCGCTGCTTTCTAAGAAGCCAAGCCATTCCTGTGTTTGTGCACATGCAGGCTGACAGGAACTGACCGGTGGACATCCCCTGCATGCTTCCACCAAGGGCAGAGCCAAGCTCGGTTTGATTGGGAAGATGTGGGGAGCGTCTCCTGTGGGGCTGGCCCACCCACAAGGCTGATGTGGCACTCAGGCCATGACGCCCGTCTCCACCAACTGGGCCACTCTGGATTTGAAAAGAAGAGACAGGAGCAGAAGGGGGAAGGAGAGTGGGAGGTCCAAGATACTGCAGCCCACCGCTCCTCCCCTCATCCGACTGCCCGGCATTCGACAAGCCCCACCTGGCCAGGGGCTGGGGGGCTCTGTCCCCATTTCTGCTTTAATGCAACCAGAGGGCACAGGCGGATGCGGGACTCCGTGGGGAAGACCTGAGAGGAGCAGCAAAGTCATCCAACTACTTTCTCCCCCAGAGAAAAGCCACCCAGCCCGCAAGCTCTGTTGGGACCCCAGGTTTTCGCACCCACCCCGCCTGGCTGGACGCCAGTTCTGCAGACACCGAGAGCCCCATCCTACGCACGTCTACTCAGAAAAGTCCCAGTAGATTTAATGGGGCTTACTCCCAGGAAAGGGTGGATAGGACTGGGCTGTGGGGCTGGCCTGCAGACAAGGAGCAAGCCTGGGCAGGGCCGCTCCCCACGTGGCAAAGGGTTCCCCAGGAACCCTCACCCTCCCTTTCACTAGGGGTGGGCGCGGCGGGCCGGCCCAGCCCGCCCACCACGGGGCTGGAGCGAGGGCTGTGGCCACTGTGGCCAGCGGGCTCGCCCTGCTCCCCGCACACCCTCCCCAGGGACCAGCAGCGCCTGCCCGCCCGCCCGGAAGGGGGAGGGCTGCAGCCAACTCGAGGCTTCCAGGTTCCCGCAGCGGCCAAGGAGTGCCCGCCCGGCTCCCGAGACCGCCCCCCTCCCGCGGGCAGGGGCTTCGAAAGGAGCGCGCAGCGCAGGAAGGCTCCGCGGGCTGCAGAGGGTCCCGCGGGCTCCGCCGCTGGCTGCGCCTCTGCAGGGCGCAGAGGGAAACGCCCGGGGGGGGGGCAGCGACTCCTGCTGGCGCGCATCAGGCCCGCCTGCGGAGACCGTCCTGGGCTGCCCGGGCCCCTCCTCCGCTCAGCCCTGCCCGGCGTCGCGCAGCGCCCGCAGGGAGGAGGACCGCGCGCTCCGCCTGCAGGACGGCGGCGGCCGGAGGTGCCCGGCAAGGCGCCGCAGCGTCTCCCCGTCCGGCCGCCCCGAAGCCCGGCCGCGGTCCGGCACAGCCGCTGCGACGAGGGCGGCCCCTCCGCCCGGAGGAGGGAGCGCCGCGCGCAGCGACGCCCCGGCTGCAGCCACCGCCTGGGGCGCCCTCCTGCCTGCCGCAGCGCCGCCCGCCCCGCACCGGGCTGGGCCGTCGGGGCGGGGCGCCTGCCGCGCGCCCGCCGTCCCGGGGAGGGGGCGGCGCGGGCTGCGTCCCGGGGCGGCCGGGCGGGGCTCCGGTGCCGCAGCCGCGGGGCCCCTCCGGGCGGCGCGCGTCCCTTTGTCGCGCCCGGGCAGCAGATGCGCGGGCGGGGCGCGGCGGGCGCAGCCCGGACTCCCGGCGGGCGCGGGCTCTGCGCTCCGGGCGGGCTGCGGAGGCGTCTCGGGACTCACCGCTGGCCGTGCGCGGGGGAGGGGCTGCGGAGGTCCGGGCGCCGCGCCCGCAGCAGGACTCGCCCGTCCGCCGCCCGCCGGAGAGGAACAAAAGGCGCTGCTGACGTGGGCGCCGGAGAGACGCCCGAGGGCCGGGCGCAGTTAAAGGGGCAACGCACCGCCTCTGCCGGGCGCGCAGCCGCCCGGCCCGCCCCGCGGAGGACGCGACGCCCCCTGCGCCCGCCCTCGGGCGCCTCCCCAGCCCTCCTCCCGGGAGCCCCGCGGCCGACGCCCGCCCGCCCCCTGCAGCGCGCGCGGAGATGCTCGGAGGGGCCTCTGCCGCCCGCCCCGCTTCCGACCCGTCCCCGCGGTCTGGCGCCCCGAGGCCGGCACCCTCCTGGCTGGCGCTGGCCGGGAGGAGCGACGCCCGCCCGCGACGCCCGGAGGAGCTCCGGAGCCCCTCGACGACCGCGCTCCCCTTCGCTCCTGCGCGCAGTGGGGTGAGCGCCGTGCAGCGCAGTGGGACTGGGGCGTCGCCGGGGCAGCCGGCATCGCCGGACCCTCCGCCCCAGAAGGCACAGGCGCGATGACCCGCGGCAAGCCCCCCCCCCCCGCTTGCAGGGGAACCTCGAGGGCTTTCCCCCCAGAAATAAGTCCTTGGCTACACAGAGCAGCACCCACGACGGAGCCCCTGCGCCCCCGCCCGCCCCCAGCCAGGGAGCCATGGCAGGTGGGCCAGCTCCATCTCGGGATCTGCCATGGGGTGCAAGCTGACGCCCCCTCAAGGCCTGGCACAGTGCACCCCCCACCCACCTGAGCTACACCACCAGTCCTGTCCAGCTTCCCAGCACTGGCAGGCAGGGCAGGCACAGAGACCTCCTCAAGGGAGTGTGCATTCGGATCAGATAGGATTGGGCCCTTACTTCAGAGCAAGCATGCTCAGGATTGCACCGCTTGGTGACATGAACAGTGAGTCCGCCAAAGTTCATGCCCAAATAGGCCAGCCTTCTCATGCCCCCTCACTTTCAGCTTAATCCTATCCACACTTTCCTGGGAGCAAGCCCCATTGACACTAATGGGACTTACTTTTGAGTAGACATGCATAGGATTGGGCTATTGGGCAGAAGGAAAGCAGCAATTACTACTGTTTGGCTTCATTATCCTGTTTGGGAAGGACAACTCTTCTGTTCTTGAGAGGAAAAGCCTTTTGCCATAACTCTTGTTTGCAACCTCCAGTTTTCTAGAGCTTTCCCTGTTAAGCCATTGTACACAGGTGTACACATTTGGTCCCTGTTGCATGTATGCAGCATTGGGCGGAAATGGCTTAAGCAAAAAACTGCAGCTAGAGAACAAAGGGCTGGCCAGGTGATCAGGGCCTGCACAGCCCCCCAGCTCTCACTGTAGCCTGGCTCACAATTCCCTTATGAACCACTAAGAATCCTGCTGAATCAGGCCCCAGGCCCTCTCACCCAACAGCTGGTTTCTGGGCAGCTTTCCAGTGAGACTCAGCATTTGTGTAGGACTTTGAGTGCACCAAGCGCTTAACTTTTTAACATAATTCTTATTAAGATCCTGTAAATTCTGCTAGGGCTACTCTCTCCACATTGTCACTGAGGGCTCAATCCTATCCTACGTACTTTCCAGCACCTCTGCAGCTGTGCCAGTGGGTCATGTGCTGCATCCTGCAGTGAGGGGACAGTTACAAATGCCTCCCCCAGGTAGGGGAACATTTGTTTCCTTAAGGCTGCATCCAGGTTTGATTTGTTGGCAACCTTCATTCTCGAGAGACTATGGTATCGCGCTCTGAAAAGTGGTTTTGGAACATCGTCTAGTGTGGCTGAAAAGGCCAATTCGGGAGTGACAATCCCTTCCACAACGGGAGCAAGTGCAGTCTGTCCCTGGTCTGTCTCCCTGGCTATGGGCCTTCCTTCTTTGCCTCTTAGCCTCAGACTGTTGGCCAGGTGTCTCTTCAAACTGGGAAAGGCCATGCTGCACAGCCTGCCTCCAAGCGGGCCGCTCAGAGGCCAGGGTTTCCCACTTGTTGAGGTCCTTCCCTAAGGCCTTCAGATCCCTCTTGCAGATGTCCTTGTATCGCAGCTGTGGTCTACCTGTAGGGCGCTTTCCTTGCACGAGTTCTCCATCTCATCCTTTGGGATCCGGCCATCATCCACTCTCACAACATGACCGAGCCAACGCAGGCGTCTGTTTCAGCAGTGCATACATGCTAGGGATTCCAGCACGTTCCAGGACTGTGTTGTTAGGAACTTTGTCCTGCCAGGTGATGCAGAGAATGTGTTGGAGGCAGCACATATGGAAAGCGTTCAGTTTCCTCTCCTGTTGTGAGCGAAGAGTCCATGACTCGCTGCAGTACAGAAGTGTACTCAGGACGCAAGCTCTGTAGACCTGGATCTTGGTATGTTCCGTCAGCTTCTTGTTGGACCAGACTCTCTTTGTGAGTCTGGAAAACGTGGTAGCTGCTTTACCGATGCGTTTGTTTAGTTCGGTATCGAGAGAAAGAGTGTCAGAGATTGTTGAGCCAAGGTACACAAAGTCATGGACAACCTCCAGTTCATGCGCAGAGATTGTAATGCAGGGAGGTGAGTCCACATCCTGAACCATGACCTGTGTTTTCTTCAGGCTGATTGTCAGTCCAAAATCTTGGCAGGCCTTGCTAAAACAATCCATGAGCTGCTGGAGATCTTTGGCAGAGTGGGTAGTGACAGCTGCATCGTCGGCAAAGAGGAAGTCACGCAGACATTTCAGCTGGACTTTGGACTTTGCTCTCAGTCTGGAGAGGTTGAAGAGCTTTCCGTCTGATCTGGTCCAGAGATAGATGCCTTCTGTTGCGGTTCCAAAGGCCTGCTTCAGCAGGACAGCGAAGAAAATCCCAAACAAGGTTGGTGCAAGAACACAGCCCTGCTTCACGCCGCTTCGGATGTCAAAGGGGTCTGATGTGGAGCCATCGAAGACAACAGTGCCCTTCATGTTCTTGTGGAAGGATCGGATGATGCTGAGGAGCCTGGGTGGACATCCAATCTTGGGGAGAATCTTGAAGAGGCCATCCCTGCTGACCAGGTCAAAGGCCTTCGTGAGATCTATGAAGGCTATAAAGAGTGGCTGTCTCTGTTCCCTGCATTTCTCCTGCAGTTGTCTAAGGGAGAATACCATATCAGTGGTGGACCTGTTGGCTCGGAATCCGCACTGTGATTCTGGATAAACGCTCTCTGCAAGTACCTGGAGCCTCTTTAGTGCAACTCGGGCAAACAACTTTCCTACAACGCTAAGGAGAGAGATGCCACGGTAGTTATTGCAGTCACCCCTGTCGCCTTTGTTCTTGTACAGCGTGATGATGTTTGCATCCCTCATGTCTTGAGGTACTCCACCTTCTCTCCAGCAGAGACAGAGGATTTCATGCAGCTCAGTGACGATGATCTCTTTGCAGCACTTGAGGACTTCAGCAGGGATGCTGTCTTTTCCAGGTGCCTTGCCAAAGGCAAGGGAGTCCAGGGCCACGTGAAGTTCTTCTAGGGTTGGTTCACTGTCAAGCTCCTCCAGCACAGGCAGGCACTCAATGTTATTCAGCGCTTCTTCGGTGACTACATTTTCTCTGGAATATAGCTCAGAGTAGTGCTGCGCCCAGTGTTCCATCTGCTGCGTCAGATCCTGGATGACCAGGGTATCAGGAAATTGGAGAAGGAGCAGTGGTGAGGGAGGGGCAAGAGAGGGGCTTGTGGGTATCAGGAAATTGGAGAAGGAGCGGTGGTGAGACAAACGGGATGCAGGGGGAGGGGCAAGAGGGGCTTGTGGGTATCAGGAAATTGGAGAAGGATCCAGGTTTACATCAGTCCTATCTGACTGGACCCTGAGGCTGCCAAGGACAGACTTGGCTAAGAGTGCGGACCAAATTCATGGCAGAGGTGAGATTCTGAGCCAGAGAGGTCCCAGTCCATAGCCTAGTCTCTTAATCATGACACTGGACCAGCTCAGTCTTGGAAGATCATGGCCGCCACCCAGCTTCACTTGTGGACATCCAAGTGCAGACACCACCATCAGTGATCCCCCCAGTCAGGATATGCATCTCCATTCAAAACTGCCTCCAGACACCCCCAATTCAATGGGGGTGGGGGTGGTGTCACAATTCAGATGAATGTGTGCATAAAGTTGCACATCCTCTCTGGCCACGCCCAGGACAGAATGTCTAATCATGGCAGACCCCCCTTCTTGGTCAGGACAAATGCCATAAGGAGAGGTGGGGAGAAGGCCAGCCCTGCTGCTTTTGCCCCTTCAGCGCACCACTGGTCTGGGTGCACACCTCAGTGCACACTTAAGAATGTATACAAGAGTGTACCACATTTTCACTGTTACCTTGATATTTATTCCCTCAAGTTCTTTCCACATGGTCATCTATAAAAGTATTGGACTACGACAATATAAACGGTTATAGGTCATATACAGTTTAAACACACAGACTTGATAATGCAGCACTGTAGAAACAACATTACGAAAAGCACTTCATTTATCCCCCTCCCCAAAAAAGACCACAAAACAACGGCTGGAGTGTGTGTGGGGGGGGGGGGTGGTATGTGCAGATTCCAGACTTTGGTTTATTTGATTCTTCTGCCCCAACACACACAAAATTTCCTCCAGTCAGGGAGGGATGTGCTGGAGGTCAGGCAGGAGGCAATGGAACCTCTGCCAGATTAAGGTGCCCAGTCTTAAGAAGTCTCCAGAATTCTTGCCACTTGGCCACAAGTTTTCCACCACCTCCACTCCAGTTCTCCTATCACACCCTTATTGTGCATTTGCTCAGTCCTTACTGTTGAGCAAGCTTCATATATGCTTGGAAGGCAAATGCATCCGTGAGTGGCTTGATTCTTGCGTCTTGCAGGCAGATCTGTGGACTACTCTAATCCAAAACTGCACAGGTGCAACCTGTGCAGAAAGTTCCCGACTGGTTGCAAAGTCTGATAGTTCTCTGCACACAGCAGAGACGGCTACCCCCAATCCTGCAACAGGAAAGCTGGATGCTCAGGACAGGTGTGTTCAAGTCACTAGGTGTGCAAGGAGCATCTGGGTGGGGCCTGTGCAGTGGAACATCACAGA
The DNA here is from genome assembly GCF_035046505.1 of Tiliqua scincoides. Taxonomy (NCBI): domain Eukaryota; kingdom Metazoa; phylum Chordata; class Lepidosauria; order Squamata; family Scincidae; genus Tiliqua; species Tiliqua scincoides. The sequence goes on along the minus strand of NC_089830.1, from coordinate 4,192,361 downwards.
GCACAGTGGTGTCTTGAGGAACTAGTGGACATCCACAAGCCCTTTTAAGAGTTACAAGCCTGCAGCTACTAGGATATTCTGACTGCTTGGTGGAAGCCTCTAAAGAGTGTCGCTTATCCTATTCTTGCTGGTGTTCCCAGGAGCAGCCTGGACACCTAGAAGGACCACACCGTCTCTTGAGTCTTCTTCCTGTCTCACCAGGAAAGCTATGGGCTTGGCTTCAAGGTTCAACACCTGCAAGCGCAGGGCCTAGTTTGTCAGGGTTCTCCCTCCCCCAGCCTCCTGGGTGCTCTGGAATCTTTGCTGGCATGTGGCACTTGTAGTCCAGTCCAAGCACAGGTCAGCAGCTGTACTCTCATTCGGTCCCACCCAGTTTTAGAGTCCCTGGAAACAGAAACCCATCCCCATTCTTTGCTAAAGAAGCTCCCAGCACCTTGGCACTACAGGAACAATATCTGTGGCTTAAAGCTGACAATGCCCCCAACCACTGAAAACAAATGCGAAACCTGATCAGGGCTTTCCGTCAACATCCCCAAACCGTCCCTCTCCCTACATCTATCCCACTGGCTGTGGGAGAGGGGCCCCAGAAGAGGACGCAGTTCTGGACTGCCAACAGGAGCTGTCAGGCACATACAGCCCAGGAAGACGGAGTTTAGTTGGCAACCGGAAAAGCAGCTTGGACCCTTCCCACCATTTCTTCACAGCAGCTGGTTTTTTGAGTGCTTTGGCTTTGTTGGTTGTGAAATGAAAACGTGCAGAAGTGCCCCTCCAAAACCAAGAATTTCTAAGGCTGGTTTTTATCTTCTCACCTGAGAACCACCACAACACTCCTGTAGCTGGGAGGATTCCAGCTGCCAACTGTTCACAGCATGTAAAGGCTTGAAGCCACAATCCAACCCCAGCAGGGAAACCATGGCTGCTGAAGCCAACAGGACCAATTCCCAGCTCAGCTGGTTTAGGCCTGAGATACGCACGAAGCAAGAGTTCCACCAAGCAGTATAATACCCCATGACTAGAGGTGTTTGAAATCAGTGCAATTTACTCAGAAATCCATTGTGTTCAGTAAGACTTAGGCTGTGTAAGCCTGTCTTACTCACTGGAAACCAACACCTCAACCCATTACATTTCCCAGTGCCATAAAAGGCTGTTTTAGAGTGGAAAACAGAGTGACAATCCTTTGGAGAAATGGGGGCTTCCCATGAGGAAGCCTCCATTTCCATGGATGAGAAAAGAAGAGGCAAATGAATGGAAGAGGAAACACGAAGGGCAGGAGCCTGGTGGGCTAGAGAGTCCAGTGATGCTCTAGTCCACCACTCTCATCTTCACCATGGTCCCCTTCTCCCATCCAAGAAGCAGAAGGTAGAGAGAGTAGGGAGACCTGGTCTAGAGCCCCCTGTGGCTGTTTTCAGAACTGCAGCACAAAACTACTTCCCCAAAACTACTTCTGACCTTCACAAGCAAAGAGATTCAAGGATGAGGGAGAATCTCAGGATTTGTGAATCTACAAGATCACCCATTGCAGGGGAAGGGAAGGAAGTGCACCCTTTCTCATTTAAGCACAGAATGGCAGACAGGATCTACTTGGAAAGTGTCCAGAGAGGCAGCATCACAAATATATTACTTTTTGAAAGTCTCAGAAGGGGAACAAGACTGGCATCTTGCTCCCACTTCCTCCCTCACATGACACAAAACATCAAAGATCCATTCTCTACTCACGAGATACACAAGAAAACTTCTAAGATCAGAGGGAGCAGATGGATGTGCAACATGTCTCACTGCTTTTAAAGCCAGAAGAGCTTTTGCAGTTCCTCTTCTGGTGCTTGTGAAAGTACCTTCGCAGATCACCACGTGTGTGTTTCATGAAATCAAGCTACACCACTCAACGCATTCGCCTTAGCTGAAAAGCCAGAGTCACATCCTCCATGGGTGTTACAATTCATACTCCTTAGTACAAGTGTGCGCCGCTTAACAATTGTTTGCTTAACGACAGACTGCAAATATCATGGTGGTCAAAGCACAATACAGATGCTCTCAGTGAGGCAATGGCATCTCCCACAGCCTGCCACAGAGTGTCTGTTTACAAAACAGAGAGGCTCTTAATGCAGAGAGGCAGCAATCTATCTGCACTAGCCTGTGCAGCCAGCTAGTGACTGGCAGAGAGTGTCTGTTTACACAACAAAGGCAATAGATTGGACTGAATGTTCACTTAATGACCCTAATCACATAACAATGGGGATCTGGGAAGTATCCCCATCTTTAAGTGGCACACACCTGTACTCTTATCCGTATGACAACCTGTCAGGACAACAAACATGGCATCCCCCATGCTCCAAGCCAATTGGTTCATTTGGAGTGCCAGTTACCCAGGAGGGCTGGCCGGACCATGAGGCCAACTAAGGCAGTCGCCTCAAGGACAGCTTGGCAAGGACGACAACAACAGTATCCATCCATTCACCTCCACCCTTCTCTCCCTGCACCTGAATTTAAAAGAGAGCAACAGAGTGGAGAGCAGTGGTGAGCTAGAATGGTACATTCATACACCTTCCTTCTCCTCCTGTTCCAATGCCTTCCTTCTCAAAACCAGGGACAAGAGCAGGAACAGCACAGACAGAAACCACCACGGTGTTGATTGCTGGGGGGGGCGGGTATCTGGCACACGGCTCAGGCACCAGTTCTTCGGCTGGCCTTGAATGGCACTCCAATCCTACTTGCAATGGGCAATCCCAGCAGCCACCAAATGGGAGTAATATTCATAAAGGAGCCCAAAACAAGGCTAAACTACATTGCAAGCCCTTTGGCTCAGCTCTTTGGAAAGCCTTGTCTCACTGTCACAGCTGAACCACTCATATTTTTATCCACAACAATTTATGCCTGACCTCAGGTTCAGGTTCTCCACAAACAACTACCTCAAAATATTGTCTCCAATAACGATACAAGCCTCTCTTTAAATTAGTGGCTGACAAAAACGCTGTCAGACTTACCACTTCTAAGGAATTTCCTCACAAAACTACAATTAAACAAAATGATTATTGCTTCTTCCCACTTTGCATCAGGACTCATCGATCCATGAGACTGAGATGGCAGATTGTGCCCAACCACATCCATGGTCCCTCTGATCTGGGAAGCTAAGCAGGGTCAGGCCTGGTTAGTACTTGGATGGGAGACCGCCTGGGAATAGCGGGTGCTGTAGGCTTATACCATAGTCTTTCGAGACTGAAGGTTGCCAACCAAAACCTGCTCCCTGGATTTGAAAAGGAAGAGGAGAGTGGACTGGAAAAGGAAGTGTGGAGGAGTGTTGGAGATGTTCTTGGCCCCCACACTTCTCCACATATTTACTCTGCTCCCCTCTTCCTTTTCAAACCCAGGGTGTAGCAGCAGAAGACACGGTAGCTGGCGCACTACCAGGTAAGCAGAAGACCACATTTGGCACGCTAAGACAAGATGCCAAGACATCTTGCACTGGTCCCAGTTTTCATCTTTATGTAACCTTGTAGTGACAGACTCCTCCGTGCATGCCGTTCTGGTCCTTTTTACACAAGTGTTTTGTGAAATCACAATTAAATTGACAGCTTTGTTTCCAAAAGCAGCAAGTGGGCAAAACCGAACAGTAAAGAAGGTATGATCCAACCCATCAACATTTCACAAGTTATACAGAACATGGCCAACAACACATTTTCCTGTAGATCTACCCAGAATTTCACAGTAACATCATCCTTGTTAAGGCAAACTGTCTTGTCCTTAGATGGCCATTGGCCACTGTCAGCACTAACACTTCATGCTTGATCCATGCTTATGCATCATCCCAAAGAGGCCTGATGATTGTCCTACACCTCTAGACCTGGAATTGTCTGCTTTGGCTTCTTCGTTATCTGATCTCCAGGGAGACTTCACCATTTGTATCACCTTCAATCACCTTTAGAAATTCAGCACCAGGCAAGTGATGCAACTGACCCCACATCCTTCAAGTAGCCCATTCCTGTTGCACCTAATTCAACAGGAAGAAGGCAGAGTTCAAGCTGGAATTTCAACAGTACACAAAGAAACAGTACACGAGACAAGTATTCATCAGACAGTACAAGGTAGAAACCAGCAGCAAAGACAACAGGAATGTGTATCGAAGGAAGGTAGGACTGCAAAACCTGGAAATCCAAGTCTGAGCTGAAAGCCTGTGGCCAGTTTGCGTATTCAGTCCTTACAATAACTGCATGAATATGGGGAATGCCAGGTCTTGGAAGGAGACAAGTTCCACTGCACCAACTGAGCATGTCCAGCCAGCCAGACTAGAACCTAGAAGGCTTCCACAGGATTACAGTGACCAAACCGGTCCTTCCAGCTCAGCCATGCCTATTCTGACCAATGGCGGCTCTCTCCAGATTTCCAGTCCAGGGTGTCTGAGCTACTTTGAGCCGAACACTGAACACGAGACTTTTTGTCTGCACATTCTGTAGCACTGAACTATCAAGAGGCCCACCTCTGGATGCTCTTGGGACTTTTCATGGAGTCTTCTCTAGAATTCCGTCTCATTGTGAGGGATTTATGGCTGCAATCCTGGCACTCAGAGATAGGAGCAGGCCTGGTTTTGCAGATTCATCTGAAGGAGGTAGGCCTGACTTAATTGGTCCAGACTGTGAGAAGTGCATCTTCAGTAAGTGCTGAACCAGTCTGCTAGAAAAACCTGTGCATCAGAATTGTGCCCGATTAGATAAATGACAAAACTACTCTTTCTGTGCTGGAACATTTTATCTGCAGCATGCGTGCTCATCATTCCAATATTCCTGAATAAAAAGTTAGGCATCTCACTAGTAATAGTACCCCAAGCCCTGAAGGGGGTGGATCTGTTTGGTGCCTGGAACGAGCGGACACTTAAAGCAGTCTACGGATTTCGGGGGCTACAGCTTATTTGATTCAACCAGATTCCCATCACAGCCTTCTTGAGGAGGACTGGAAGAGCCACACCCCGTGTTTTCCCCCGTTTTCAAATACATGGTGCAGTGAAGCGTGTCTCAAAATCAGAGCCATGTCCTTGTGCTTCATTATATGCAGTTATTCCTTACTAGACACACGCCTCTGTCAGCAGCGGAGGTCTTTCCTTGCTTGCTTGCTGTGGTCAAGTCCCATTCTGTGGTTCCAAGTTTTGGATTAAAGAGGACCAAGGAGGCAGGAGGCAGCAGCAGAAGTCCAAAACACTAAAGTTGTCGTGCCGACCTCACCTTTAGGGGAAGACAGCGTCTCTCACTGAGGCCAAAAGGAAGGGCAAAGGGGAGAGGCAGGAAACAGGGCAACAGGGATGGAGAGAGTACCTCCGATGGACAAGGAAGCGGACTTGCGACCAGACAAGCACGGTCTCGCCCTGGGTCCATCAGGGCTATCAGAGGGGCCAGGGACACAACTTCTGCTCACAAGATCCCTTTGAGAGGAGTAGGGTGCAGCACCAACACATGAAGAAGACATTTCCGGATGTCAGAGTCCAACTGTTCCTACCTGTTCTAGGAAACTGGAATTTAATATACATATAAAAACACACACCACAAAATCTGGATAAATAGTTTCCGGCTGTAGGGGGAGAATTCAGTCATAGAAGAAAAGAGGCCCCAGGTCTCTCCAGCCCCTCCTGGTGCTACATAAGTGCTCCTCGGTGGAGGTCTGGCTTGTCGTCGGGGTCCATCGGGTCAGCGTCATCGTCCTCCGGTGGGTCGTTCTCGTCGCCAGACTCCACGTAGATCGGCCAGTCATTGTCAGGGTCACTCTTTTCCTGCCCTTCTGAGGACGGCTCCATCAGACTGAGGTTGATGGGCATCGAGTCCTCGTGTGTGGTCGTGACGCACGTACAGCTGTCGCAAAGGCCAAAGCGCCGTAAGCCCTGAGACAGGCTGCTGGTGAACGTTCTCCGGCAGCCCTTGCAGATGATCGGCTTGTTGGACCGGTGGACCTGGAAGGCGAAATGAGGCAGGCAGGTCATCTGCTGGCCTCATCCCCAGGAGCTCCTGAGTGCAAACTGGAACCATCCAGAGCAGGAGGTTCGTCCTTCCCCCCCAGCCCTCCCCATCCTCAATCACTCCCCCAGCCCACCAACAATGTCCTGATAGCCTTGCAATTAAATTCACACAAAACGTTCTTTGTCCAAACCACACCCAAATTTGCACACAACCGTGCACGGATTCGTGGCTTGCTTCTCCACACCAGTGGTTTGGGGCACATATCACCAGCCAGGGACACCCCCCCCACCCTGGCCTTCTCGTCCAGTTTACAAAAAGCTCCTTCCCCTCTGCACTTGGCTGGAGTTGGCTCCTCATCCCAGGCCAAGGGCTACTTTGGCTTTAAATCCAACAGGCACCATGTGCATCCCTGTGTGCACATCATCCCTCCCATCAGCCCTCTGCGCAGAGTAGCCCCATGCTGGAGCGCAAGGACACAGGGAGCTGCCAACAGCTGCTTGGTCCATCTAGTGGAGCCAGCCGGCTTTGCACTGACAGGCAGCAGCAGAGGCTCTCCAGGGTTCCAGGCAGGGTTCCTGGCCTTTCCCAGCCTAACCCGGAGAGGCAACCAGAGGTTGAGCCTGAGCGGGACCTTCTGCCCGCCAAGCAGGTGCCCTTGAAACCCACACCTCTGCCCCCAGCACGGTCCTCTCCCCGCCCCCCCCCGAGCAGTCCTTCTGCTCAGACTTACGCTCAGCGCGTGGCTTCGGAGATGCTCCTGCCGCGTAAAGCGCTTGCCACAGACCTCGCAGGGGTAGGGACGCTCCCCTGTGTGTGAGCGGATGTGGCGCTTCAGGATTCCCTTCTGCTTGGCCGTGTATGGGCAGAACGGGCACTTGTGCAGCTTGATTGGCACCACCAGGACATCACCTGGGAAGAGAGAAACGCACTTCAGGGAAGCTGACAGGATGCTTTTGACTGGGGGGGGGGGTCAGAAGACACCAGACTTTTATGTGGTTTGAGCAAGAGAAGGAGAAAAAAAGACTTGCACTGCTCACCACTGGCCAGATCAGAAACAGGCATCCGCTGTGTTCACACAGGCAGCACCAGAAGGGACCAGGGGCCCAGCCCCTCCTCCTCAGAACTGCCGCTCTCCCCCCTCTCACTCCTGAACCTATTGCCAAGGCTAGCTCAAGACCTCCTGTTCTCTGAGGCCGCAACAAAGTCCTGCACTCATAGCACAATCCTATGCATGTCTACGCAGAAACACGTTCCATTACGTTCAGTGGTCCTCAGAAAATGTGTTTAGTGATTTGCTTCTGAGTAGCCACACATAGGACTGCACTGCAGGAATATGACCTTGAAAGACCTGCATAGAGGCTGCTTCAGGGACCAGGGCTCTAAACAGCCTCTACTCCGGCCCCCTGCCTGTAGTGGAAACTCCTCCCAGAGCATCTCCAGCAAGTGCTTGAAGATATCCAGAGAGGAAGACTCAACCACCTCCCTCAGCAATTTGTTCTACGGCCAAACCACCTTCACCACCAAGAATTTCTTCCTGACTTCTTCCAACCGGAATTTCCTCTCTTGCCATTTGTCCCCATTGGACCTAGCTCTATTCTCAGAGGCAGCTGAGAGCAAATTTGTCCCTTCATCCATATGACATCCTTCAGGTCTTTGAAGAGTGCTGCCATATCCCCCCTTGGCCTTCTCTTCTCCAGGCTAAACATCCCAAGTTCCCTCCACCTTTCCTCACAGGGCTCGTTTTCCAGCCTTCTGATCATCCACATCACTCTTCTCTGAATCCGCGCCAGTCTGGCTTTCTTAAGTCATTTCTGCCCAACGTTGCATATACGTAACAGGGATCAAATGCGTACACCTGTGGGCTGGGCAGAAACAGGTTAAAGTGAGGTGCCCAGAAGTGGACACAGGATCCAGGTTAGGTCTGACCAATGTGGCATTAAGCAAAACCACTACTTCTCTACCACTAAAGGGGTCCAGCCCATTCCATCACATCAGAACTACACCTCTTTGGGTTGGTTCAGATGGTGCTTTTGCACTTGGATCGGCCTCTCAGGAGAAAAAGATGTCTTCATCTTCACAGCTCCCTTTGCATCTAGAGGAATTTGGGACAGGTTTCTTCATCATGTGGGGGAATGGGCTGGTTTTTTTTGAACCACTTCCATATATGCTCTGATAAAAAGCTCTCAAGGAGGCCCCCACCTCTTGTGTGGTGTGAGGCAGCCAGTCTGGGCAAAAGAGGGTCACCTGAGCCACTCCTCCTTTGTCTTGCCTCAGCCTCACCAAGTGAGTGTGATACATGGATGCAGTCAAGGTTACACATTCACAGGAAGGAAGAGTGGCAGCAAAATTCTGCCCAGCCCCACATCAGATTGCAGTGGGGAACAGGATTTTAGAATCTCCTTCTAGCTTCTTCCATGCAGGGTACATTGTACATAGGGGGAAGATTCACAAATTGGATGCCCCACCTGCAGCGTGAAGAACAGCCCAAAATTCCCACCACCTCACTTTCCGCAACACAGGGCCATGCAACAGAGGTATCTCTGGATATCTTCTGGATATCTTCCCTCTTCTGTATCTCATTTCTCTGGTTTCATTCCATATTGTCTCTTCTTTGTGGCAGTAAAACAATACTCGCCTAAAGTCAATCTCACAGATAAGTCGAGGACAGGCTTTTGACCCAAAAATCATGGAATTTTCTATAACCCTCGGATAAGGTGGGGGGGGGTTAGACTTAGGGGGTTGTCTGACTAGTTTTGACTGATTTTACCCGAGGGCCAGATCCTGAAAAATAACCTACCAGTAATTGTTACCTAAGAACTGTACACTCTAATTTATTAAAAATATAGTAAAAGATCATAAGATATATTTTTATTAATTGACTTTTTAAATTCTGGTCTTCACAACCTTTTTGTATACACCAGGGGTGCCCAAACCCCGGCCCTGGGGCCACATGCGGCCCTCGAGGTCTCTCAATGTGGCCCTCAGGGAGCCCCCAGTCTCCAATGAGCCTCTGGCCCGCTGGAGATTTGTTGGAGCCAGCACTGGCCTGATGCAACTGCTGTCAGCGTGAGGGCAACTGTTTGACCTCTCGTGTGAGCAGTGGGATGAGGGCTTCCTCCACACCTTGCAGTTTCACGTCTGTGATGCAGCAGCAGCAGCAAAGGAAAGGCCAGCCTTGCTTTGTGCAACGCCTTTTATAGGCCTTGAGCTATTGCAAGACCTTCATTCATTCATATAAGTTCATCTTTAATATATTCATTTATGTTTACTTATGTAAATGTATTCAAATTTAAAATGTAAATTAATTCCTTTTTTCCCCCCTGGCCCCAGACACAGTGTCAGAGAGATGATGTGGCCCTCCTGCCAAAAACTTTGGACACCCCTGGTATACGCTATCAGAATAAGTGCACTGTAATCAACCTGCTCAATGCCTATTTGAAATGTTACCACTGATGACTCCAAACGTCCAGATCAACCACAACATGCAATTCTTTGAAACACAACATTTTATTTATGGAGTCGTCTTCATCCTACTTCAGTTACAAGAAGGGGGGGGTGGAGAGGGGAAAAAACAGGCACCAAAACCCAGCTGAAATGTACATTTCAAACACATACTCATTTTCAGTTACTTGTGGAATGTAACTCCAAAAGCTGAGCAGCTCAGCACTGAGGCCTCTTTCTCTGGAAATGCAGATGAGCTTGCTCTGTCATAAGAACAGACACATTTTCATCGGTAAGAAGTGCACACTTTACACAAAAAACTCTCTCTTGGGCTCCATTCCCACGAGCGTACAGAGCCCCTGCCAGGCCGAGCAGTGCCACTACTGTGTTGGGGCACATCTCTGGATGCCTAGCAATGATGTTAAGCAATGACGTCGCCACCGAATGGCTGGGCCGCCAAGCTCAGTGGAGACAGTCTGGAGCTGCACAGCTTGCCCCGGAATAGCAAAGTCACAGGGCCACCTGACCAACCGCCACCTTACCTGCATCTTCCCCGTACCAGTCACTGTGGAGGTCCATCATTGAGCTCATGGGCACTCCTGAGTCCTCTGGCCGTCCCTCAAAGCCACGGACAAAGTGGTGGACGACGTCCTCCTTCCGCTGGGCGGCGCTGTTGCGTAGGAGGGCTTCCAGGAACTGCTTCATGTGGTAGTTGTTACAGGCCAGGTCCATTGCCTGCCCACTGTGCAGCCCCTCCTCGATCTGCTCGATGGTCAGGGGGGGCGGGTACTGCGGGAGCCGGTCGCCAACCTCCACCTCCACTTCATCCGCATCAAACTCCACTTTAGGCTCCACCACTTTGGGAAGCGAGGAGTTTGGGTCCCCTGGGGAGTCACTGCTGACAGGGTCCCTCACCACAACCTCGACAGGTTGGCAGCTGCTGCACTCCCCGCAGGGAGGGTCTCGTTGGCAGTCAGGTACCCCCTCTTTCTCCTGCAGGGATGAAACGGAGGCTGAGCACTGGCCCTTGGTGCTAAATGAGGAGCCCTCCCGAGTGGAGCTGGAGCTCCCACTGTCAGCCTGGTAGAAAGCGGCTTCCCGCTCGATCTTCCGGCAGATGTCCAGAGAGGACCGAATGTATGTCTTGCAGAAGTTGACCACGTCGGTCATTTGCAGGTAGCTGGCTGCGGACATGACTTCAATCACATTCTCCCCACACAGGTCCAGCTTCCCAGAGTACAGGAAGTCCAGGATAACGGAGAAGGCTTCGGAGGTGACAATGTCCAAGGAGGCCGTGCTGTGCCGCCCGCTGTCCTGGATGTAGTGGATCAGCAGGGCCCGAAAGTAGCCGCTGTTGGCAAAGAGGATATTCTTGTGGGCCTTGAAGATTCGCCCTTCCACGATGATGCTGCAGTCGCAGAAGAAGTCCCTCTTGCGCTGCTCGTTCAGCTCTCCCAGGAGCTTCGTGTAGTAGGACTGCATCTCCATGGCTCCCACGGCTCCTGTAGGGCAGTGCCTCTTGGTTCTGCAAAGGGAAAGCAGAGAGAGAGACGCCGTAAGAGCAGAGCTGCCAAGCCCCCTGTGTGTGGAGACGTGGGCCCTCCCATGTACTGCGCAATACCTCCCACAGGGGAAAGCCCTAGGCACCCCAGGCAGCACACAAACCTTGCACATGAAATGCTGCTCCTGCTTTCCCCAGGGGCAGGCCAGCTGCCGCCTCCTGCTGTGAATCCTGCTCCGGTTCCCTGGATTCGAAGAGGCAGAGGGGGAGGGGATCAGAAGGGGAAGTGCAGAAGAAAAAAGGAGTGGTGAAATAGAGGGTCAGAAGTGCTTTGCCCCCCCCCACACACTTCCTCTTCCACCCCAACCCCCACTCCTTTTCCAAGTTCAGACAACCAGGAGGAAGCGTGACAGAAGCAGACAGCAGGCGCGCCCACCCATCTGCCACCCGAGGTGACCACCTCATGAGGCTGGCCTCATGAAAGGGCCATCCCAGGCATGCAGAATCTGAAGCGGCGAGCAGTTCCGATAGAACAAAAAAAATTCCACAGGTGACGGCCTCATCAGCAATCCTAGAAAGCAGGCAGTTTTGCATGAAAAACTCTAGTGCGCCCTCCACCATTCTCCTTCTCAACACATGCATTTATGGCATAAGATGTTAACAAGGAGTTACTGACAGCCCATGAGCCCTCCTAGTGGAAGAAGGGAAGGTGGCCAGTCAGAAAAAACGGTCTCCTACAACAACACTGAACCTTTCAAGCACCGCCTTTTACGATATTGTGGCCAATTAAAAGACCCTGCTAAACTAAAGCCAAGATTAGCCCTTACAGTGTAGAAACGGGAAGTATTTAAAACCACACGCGCACCCCTAGAAACCACACGTCCACTCCCTAGGTCTGTTAATAGGAGATCTAATGACTCGGTCTTGCAGAATAACAGAAAAGTTCACATTTCACGAGAATTTCCTTGCATCCTTCAAACCCCCCCCCCCACACACACACACAGCACAAGCGAGGTGACCCTAGCAGGAAGAGGGCGTTAGGACCTGAGCAGAATCCCCCTCCTCCCAGCAGCCATAAGGTTTCTGTAGCAGACCCTCCAGGGACAACCCAGTCAGACCTTGGAACAAAGAATGTTCGGGGGGGGGGGGGGAACACGGCAAAAAACGGAAGAGCCCTACAGAGAAGAGTCATCCTTGTCTCCCCTGTAATCCTTCTATATTCCTGCCAAATTCTAATCCACCTTTGGGGCCCAGCCCTTGCAGCCGATGCCATGGATTGCAGACCCTTGCATCAGTCCCAGCAGCTCTCTTTAAAGCATCTGTGCTGATCCCACCTTTCCCTGCCAAACCCAGAATGTGGCTCTGCCCCAAACCCCCTTCCACATGCAGCAAGGAACAGCAGGCCTGCCATAGAAGTTATGAATAAGTGGCAAATCTCACTGGGTGGTCACTAGAAATCAGTTAACAACTCTCCACCGACTTATACAAGGGGAGGGGGTGTCTCTTCTTTTTCTTCGGTTACTACCTAAAATAAACCACAATTGTGCCACTGCACCCAGGCAGAGAAAGACAGATCTAATAGCAGAGCTTCCCTGCTCAAAACACACCAATAATAACACCTAGATCATTGTTTTGTCCACGCTTGGGCATGTGCTGGTTTAAAGTGGAGTGCCAGATGTGCTTGGAAGGAAGCATCCCTGACAATCCAGCAACCACCCCCTTCAGTCTCGACACCCTCTGTTCTTTTGCTTGATGAGCAAATAGTGGGATAGGACCCCCATACCCATATCTATGCCTAGGCCAGGAGAGCCAGGATGCCAGGACAGAAATATATTATACTATTCAAAAAGAAAGGGCCTAAGGGGTAAAACAAAGGAGCCTTTAAGCATGCAAGAAGTGCATTTCACATATTACTGAATGGCTACAAACCCTTCAGGCATATTAAGGGAGCAGCATCCTTTCCACTGGGGGAGGAAGGGGCTGCAGATCACTGGCAGAGCACTCGCTTTGGTGGCAGACTGAATCCTTGGCATCTCCTGGAAAAGACTCTGGAGAGTCACTGCACAGTTAATGTTTCCAGTACCTACCTACACGGGTCAGAAGTCCGACTGAACAGAAGGCCACAACTTCACAATAGACGAAGCCCTGGGAAAATTGCCTCCTGGGTAGAAGGCCACATCAGAAATGGTGCTTGAGAGAAAAACTGTGGAGGGTCTCTTGTGGGTGAGGAGGCAGAGCCTCCCCACCTGAGTCCTTTGAAAAGTGCCGCCACAAGGAACATGAGGAATGTGAGGACCACGACATCCTAGAGCAGCAGGGATGTGCGATGGATGGGGAAGCAGGTGAGGCAGAGCCTCCCCACCAGAGTCCTTGAAAAGCACCGCCATGATGACTGTGAGGACCATGAAGTCCTAGAGCAGCAGAAACAGGCGGTGGGTGGGGAGGAAGGTGAGGCAGAGCCTCCCCACTTCAAAAGTGCCGCTGCAAGGACTCTGGGGTCTTAGAGCAGCAGGGTACTGGGGTGGATGGGGAGGCAGGTGAGCACCCACAAGCCACATGCTCTGCTTGGGCACCTCACACACCGGCGGCACTTTCTGTAGGACTCTGGTGGGGAGGCTCAGCCTCACCTGCCTCCCCACCCACCACACGCCCCTGTTCTCAGCACGCACAGCAGCCCACTTCTTCCTCCCCACCACTGCTGCCCATTTGGGAGACAGCTGGTGTGGCCAGTGCCTCTGATCATGTGCAGAGTGCCCTACCCTGAGTCACTGCAGGCGTTCGACAGGATGCCTGCCTGCGCCGAGGATGGAGCCTCAGACCTCCGCTTGCAGATTGCAGGACCGCCAGCCCCATGGTGCCCCCTCACCATGGTCTTAAGCAGCGCTCCCAGCCCAGCCCCAATGGCTGCAGCGCTCAGCCCTGGAGCGCGTGAGGGGGGAGTGGCTGGAAGCGGTGGCATAGCTGGAGGGGGCGGAGCACCCAGTGTGGCAGGGGGCAGGCAAGCAGCCCCTCCCTTCGGAGCCATTCCCGGCAGGGGGAGCAAACCGGAGCCAAACGGAGCCGGGAATGGCTTGGAATGGAGGGGCCGCTTGCCCGCCCCCTGCCACACTGGGTGCTCCGACCCCCTCCAGCTACGCCACCACCTCTGAGCATGTGCAAAATGCTTCTCCCCCCCGCCAGCTGTGCCACCACCTCTGAGCATGTGCAAAGTGTTTTCTCCCCCTGCCAGACTGGGTGTCCCGCCCCCTCCAGCTACGCCACCGGCTGGAGGTGCTCCTGAGCACGTGCAGAGCGCCTTCCCTGCACAGGCCCGCCCCCTCCTCAGGGACGCCCTGCCTGGCCCGTGCCGGGAGCCTCCCGCCTGCAAGAGGACCGGCAGAGGAGCAGGCGGCCGGGCTTGCCCTGGCAGCCCCTTCCCCGCAGGCTGCGGAGGGAGGGGGGAGGGACCGCCTGGTCCAGCAGCAGCAGTAGCAGTCACCCCTCCCGGGGAGAGCACGGCGGGCGGGCAGCCTGGACCACCTGCTGCCCTCCCGCAGCCCCCCGCGCTCCGCCTGCAGGGACCCCGCCGCCCGCTCACCTTCCAGCCGGTCCCTGCCTTGCCTTGCACGGCTCAACCTACCCTGAACCGCACACACACACACTTCGCAGGAGCCGCCCGAGCTCCCCGGCGGGGCCGCAGCCAATCCCAGCCGCCGCAAGAGGGGGCGGGCCCAGCCCAGCAGGTTCGGAAGCGCCCCAGTCGCACCGCCTCCTCCCCCACGGAACATGCGCAGCCGCGATGCCCGCCGGGGACTGTAGTTCCTGAAGGGTGAGGTTAGGGAAGTGAAATACTGTGTTTCTCAAACTGTGGGTCGCGAGTCCATTCCAGGTGGGTCCTCCTGCATTTCAATACTTTATTTTTATTTTAATAAATAAATAATATTTTAATATTTTGTCTTAATTTATTTTAATAAAAATATTTTATTTTAATAATATTTTAATAAATGCAATATTGCATTTTAATATTTTATTTTTAATATATTAATCTTGATGCTGCCATGGTCTGGGACTGCATTTGGGGAAATGTAATACTGTACTTTTTACAGGCTACTATATATATGCTTTTAACAATGCTAGTCAATGGGACTTACTCCTGGGAAAGCGTGGGTAGGATTGCAGCCTAGGATTGTTAAACATTTTCCTACTTGATGATGTCACTTCCGGTCATGACATCATTTCCAGTGGGTCCTGACAGATTCTCATTCTAAAAAGTGGGTCCCAGTGCTAAATGTGTGAGAACCACAGCTCTACAGTATTACAGTGGTTTTCAAACTTTTTAGTATGGAGACCCATGTTTTAGAATGATAATCTGTTGGGACCCACCGAAAGTGATGTCATTAACCTGGAAGTGATGTTATGGCTGGGAGTGACATCATCAAGCTGGAACATTTTTAACAAGGCTGCAATCCTATCCACATTTACCCAGGAGTAGGCCCCATTGACTATCATTGAACATAAGAACAGCCCCGCTGGATCATGCCATAAGCCCATCTAGTCCAGCTTCCTGTATCTCACAGTGGCCCACCATAAGAACATAAGAACAGCCCCACTGGATCAGGCCATAGGCCCATCTAGTCCCGCTTCCTGTATCTCACAGTGGCCCATCAAATTCCCCAGGGAGCACACAAGACAACAAGAGACCTGCATCCTGGTGCCCTCCCTTGCATCTGGCATTCTGACGTAGCCCATTGTTAAAAGCATATGCATAGTAGCCTGTTAAAACATTTCACCAAATGCAGTCACATACCATGTTCGCATCAAGTCTAATATATTAAAAACAAAATGCACTGCAGAGAGCCCTTCACCCGCTCTGCCAACAAGCCCACCTGCTTCACCCTATTCCTCCCCCCCCCCAACCCGGCCTCTCTGCACATCATTGGGGTCCCTGCCTGTGAGCTTGCAGGTGTCCTCGTGAATTTGGATTTTTCCCTCTGTTCTGCAGAACCCCCAGAAATTGGGTCCCAACCCACCAGTGTGCTCCAGGCACTTCTCAGCCTTCTCAAGCTGCTCCTGCAGTGCCCACAGAACCACCACCATCCCAAGCACAGCCCAGCCAAGCCCAGCAAATGTCAGGCAAGCAAAATCAGCCCAGCCCCAGTTAATGCAGCGGCATCTTCTCAAAACAAAGACCCAATCAGAATTCAGAGTGCTGAACCTTCTTGTCCAACAGCCATTAGTCATCTCTAGTGCAGCATTTCTCAAACTGTGGGTCCTGCAGAGCCTCCAGCAAAAACATGGTGATGGGCAAATCAGATGACGAATCAGGTAGAGATGGGCTTGTTGTGTGTGCACAACCCAGAAGCGCCCAAGGGCTCGGGTTGGTCCAGAGGAAGCGCCTCCAAGCCTGATGGCCGGCCACCCCTTTCTCCAGTCCAGAGAAGAGAGGGAGAAATGGTGGAAGTGGGTGGGGTGGGCACCCCTGCCAGTCCTCCCCCCACCTGAGGTGACAGCCTCAGGGTCTGGCTGGGCAGAGACTCCCCAAGGCCTCCAGATCCCCTGGGGGCTGGGGATAAGAATAGGCCCTCAGTTTGGCTGTACTTGTCGTAAGAGGCGACTAAACAGCCACCGGGTAGATGGGACTCGTCAGCCTGGGAAGGCAGCTCATCTGAGAGAAGGAAAACTCTGATCCCAAACCTCCGCTGCCTTGTGGCTACATCCAGTTATGGAAAAGGCTTCAGGAGTCAACCTCGAGGCAAAATCTGGAGCCCCTGAGGCAGTTCATGGCTGAACACAGTCACGTTCCGGCAACTCCTGTGACGCCGCTGGAACCAACCGTATTGGCCTCTGCCTTTCCGTTGGACCATTCCAGCAACGTGGAGAGGGGGGATTTGCTGCATGGGTGACAGTCTATCCTCCATACCTACTTTACCCAGGCTTCACGCACTGCAGAGGACACTCTGTTCCAGAACCACCATTCAGAGCGTGACACCATGGTCTTCCGAGACTGAAGGATGCCAACAACATGCCAAAGACGCCAGTCGAGAGATCAGAGCTGGAGACAGAGAATATGTATTCAAGAATTCAGGGAGGAGAGCAAAGGCTCCTGGTCAAGTTGCTCCTAACGAGATGCCTGGAATGAGTAAACCAGCAGAATGTGCTAAGGGGGGGCTGAAAGGGCAGGCACTGGGTGAGCCCACAGGATGGAACAAGCTGCTGCTTGCCGATAAGCAATATCTCTCTTGCTCCTGGAAGTGTTTTACTGAATCATTTTTGCTTCAGCTGAAAATATATAAAAAATGCTGGTGGACAATATGGGGGGAGGGGGGAGAACCAGCTGGCTGCCTGGAATGCAGGCTTTCTTTCTGGGGCTTAAGATGGCTCTGGTCAAGAGTTAAAAAAACGAGGCCATCTCTGGCTGGTGTCAGTTCTTTTCTTGCACTCAGACAAATGCGCTGCTTGTGGGCTTTCCGTCCCCAGAGCTGGCCAAGTGCCAGCCTCTGCTTCTCCCATGACCTAGATTGGAAAAAGGAAAGGGAGGCATCGTGGGAGAGGAAGTGCAGAGGAGAGTTGTGTGTTCGATCACTCAGGACAAGGCAGAGCAGAGGAGGTAGGTATAACTCCCACGGGTTGAGAATGCCATGCGGGGGCCCTCACAGCCTGGTCGTGTCCACCCAGTGGCAAATGCTACAGGGTAGGGGACAACACAGAGCACCGCTGCTTTCCTATCAAGGGCACTCGAGGGCTTCTTGCTTCCCTGCAGGCTGCGAAGGGCCAGGGGCAGGGGTGACCCAAACTGATCTGTGGCCCAGAGCCACATCAGATTCCACCACCAACCTTGAACGTCTGCTGCCTGTCCCTCCCCTTGCCAGCATGCCCATCATGCATGCACCACTGCCCCCCTGCAGCCACCATTGCGCATGCACCTCCCAGCATACAACCACCAAGTGCTCCTCTCACCATCGCCACTGTTCCGCTCCAGCTCTGCCACCACTGGTTGCAAAATGACTCATTAGCTGGGAGCATCCTGGGAGCAGAACCAACTCCAGCCTGTTCAGAGACGATGTTGTTTGGTTTTTTGTTTCTTTGGAAGTGAGATCAGGGGACACTTAAGACACCTTAGCAATATTTACTGCTTTATTGTACAAGTAGGGCCCAAGGGGAGGCACGTGAGAAGTGCACTCAGACCGGGTAGCAACAGACCTGCCAGCTCTGATAGACCCCTTGAGAGAGCCCCCCCCCACAGTCCTCCAAGGGACTGAGTGATCCACCAGCTCACTCTGCCTGCCCCCAGCCATGTCCTATGTTTCCCTGAACAAACATGCCCACATGCACAGCTCTGTCATCAGTCCCCTTCCCTGAAGTGTGTGTTGGCGGGTGTCGTCTTCCCCACACTCTAGTGACTTTCCCCATTCCAAACAGTCCAGAGAGGCCCCTGTGCCAGGAAGCATCTTCTGACTATTAATTCCCATCAAGAAGCAACAGTGGATGATTACAATGCAGTCCTAGACTTGTCTACTCAGAAGTAAGTCCAAATGACTTCCCAGGTAAGTGTGTATGGGTTACGCAGCCTTAGTGACATTCTTTTGTCAGATCTCCTCTCTGATTAGCTGCAGTTTTAAGGCAAATGTCGTAGATCTTAAACACACTTTGATTAATATTTGAGGGGGCACAGAAAATATTTCTCTCAGGGCTACTTCCTGCCTGTGAGCCACCAGCTGTCCACCTCTGACAGGAACGTCAAAGCTCCAGTACCCGGTTGCTGATGCTTCCCTTTGTGGGACACACTTGAGTCACTCAGAACTATCTAAGCACCAAGGAGCAAAAGGAACCACAGTCCATTCCATGTCCCTTCCCCGGAAATACAAAAGGAACACAACACAAAGAAGTGCCCGACTTGGCTGAATGAGTTTTAAGGCCTCCTGGAGTTTTTTCACATTTTTGTACCACCCTTCCTCCAAAGAGCTCAGGGCAGTGTACACAACCGCTCCCCTCCTTCTTGTCCTCACAACAACCCTGTGAGGTAGGTGAGGCTGAGAGAAAGTGACTGGCCCAAGGTCACCCAGGAAGCTTCATGGCTAAGGGGGGATTTAAACCTGGATCGTCCAGGTCTAAGTCCACCACCCAAACCACTACACCACCCTGGCTCTGATGTTGGCTCCAAATTGAGTGGGTAGAAAAGGGGCAAAGGAAGAGCAGCAAGCACCCAGCCAATTTGGGAGGGAGGGCAGGCAGATGGCCCAAAACGGGCACACTGGAGGGGGAATTGAACCTGCGGGTTGTTCTTTGCACAGAGCTCTGAAAGCAAAACAGTGATATTATTTTTGTGAGCCTGGGCTTGTCAGTCTTTCAAGCGAGGGCAGCAGCAAAGCCACTGCCAAGGAGGCAGGTGGGGGAGGCAGCCTCGAAGCCCCTCTACACATTCCGCCTCCTGGAAGCCACCTGAGCCTGCTGAGCGCTTTGGCTGCTCTCCAAATGATCAAGATCTCCAGGGGAGATTTGTTGTCCAGGAAGAGGCCTTGCTCAGGCCTTTGCTGAAACAAAGGGCTTTTGTGATCAGGACATGAGGAGGTAAAAGCCCAGAAGGCTGCACCCTGGAGATGATGGGGGGAGGAGGGCTCTGGCCTCAGGTGCAACCTATAGCCCAGGGCTTTTCAAACTGGGGCGTCGTGACACCCAGCCTGCGGGCCCTGGCCCCGCTTAAGGGGCGGGGGCAGCCTGGAGGCAGGGAGGAGGCAGCTGCTTGATCCCCAGGATCATGCCGCTCAGGGGGGCTACAGGGGCTTGGGTACACGTACCCAAGCCCCTGCAGCCTCCTGGAGGTGTGGGGAGCCCGGCGCGACCTGCAGCAGGGCTCCCCCTCCACTTTGGGGTGTGATTGCTCCGCATCCACTTTCACTGCTGCGGGGAGCCCTGCTACACGTACCCAAGCCCCTGCAGCCCCTCTGAGCGGCACAATCCTGGGGATCGTGCCGCAGCCTTCCCCCGCCCCTGCTGCTTCCCCCTCCTGCCCACACAAGAACTTAGTGGCTCTCACACTCTCCCAGAGAGTTTGAGAACCACTGCTATTGCCCCAAAGGCAGAATTCTCAGTGTGCATGCAAATCAGTAGCCCTGCATGTCTTCACCCCCCAGGATCCATCTTCACCCCTCCAAAGCTCCCAGTCAGGTACAGCTTGGATGGAGAAGGGGGTTGCTACTGGCACATGAATTGTACAGGAGCAGCCAGGGACATATGAAGAAGAGCAGCCTCTGCTGCGGAATAGTCAAACCCACCAGCCCCTCCGAAAGGCACTTGGCTTAGCTAGCCACTGATTGGAAGCAGATGGCCTGAGCTCATTGGCCATTTTATCAGCCAAGCACGTTTCCTCTGGAAATTCCCTCTGGAGCAGGGGTGGAGACGGACAGCAGGATGGGAAGGGCAGAAAGAAACAGGAATGGGAGCAGCCTTCTCTAGAAACAGCAGCAGCCAGAGGGGCCAAAGACTGCCTTTGCTCAGGCAGGCAGCAGTTAACATTTAACACACCTCAAAGGTAGGAGTTGGGTGATGTTTTCTGGTCACCCACTTCAAGGGTCCCTTAATTGGACTGACCTTCCCAGCAATAAACTGTGATTCTCCCTGAAGGAAGAAATCAAGCAAAATCTGTGGAATTGCTGTGGTTCACCAGACTCCTCCGGCTCCCAGCTACTTTCTTGCTTCCAGTCCACCTGTGCTTTCCTGGCTCCCAGTCCACCCATGAAGGCGTGGGGTATCTACCTGGGAAAATGACCCAGCTCCCGGCCTCTTGCCCACTACCCACCTCTTGCCCTTTGCCTGTATTGCCTGCCAGAGATGCCAGGCATTCTGGAGACCAGCGTTTTAACTAGACGTAGATCTGCTATATCCAGGGCTGGCCCAATGTCATAAACAAAGTGGGGTTTGGGTACTCAGGGTTCTTGGCTTTTGAACCCTAAAGCCCCTTGCTCACTAGTATTGCCACCACCCTGTATGTGCCAGTGCCTCAGTCCAGGGACACTGAGACCCTCTAGGCTTAATTCTAACCCTTGCAGGCACTGAGCTATTTCTCCAATTAAAGCTTCAGTCCTCAAGTTACTAGACCTCAATGAGTACTTGGTAGCTTGCTGAATGGCTAGGCAGGATTCTGAACCTTTGTCCCCAACAGACAATGAAACAACTCAGTAAAAGGTATTTTAGTTTATTAAGCACATAAGGTTACACATTCTACAATAAGGCAGCAAATGCTAGACGCATAAACATCTAGGAAACATATCAGCAATAAAATAATAAAGCTAGCTGGCTATCTATATTAATCCCTATCTCTCACCTGGGTCAGTTACTCTTGTAGATCTCTTAGGTCCAGGGCTACCTATGGGGTCAGGTTCCATGATGGACAATGGAGCTCACACATGTGCAGGATGTTGCACCCAAAACTCTATTCAAGAAGAAACCTCACGCACCCCCTGGGCACTCATTCTTATATTTCTTATGCTAATAGTACTGAGGTGACTTCATACTTATTAGACTGTCCAGTCAGAACCCTTGAGGAACAGAACCTTCTCGAAGTTGGCCTGCTAACCCCTCCTAGTTCTTACCCCTCCCAACTGGAGATCCACAGCTGCACACAATCACCCTTGATAAGGCACTTCTCTGTCTGCAAAGGTGCTAAACATTCCAATGAGTTGTAATTCTTGTTATCTGTCCTTTCTGGCCAGCAAAGGAGAGACAAGAAATCCTTTTGTTTATTTACTCACATTCCTGCAGCTGGGAACTGCTAGCAACTTCTCCCTTACATTGTCTTAGTTTGGTTCAGATTTCACATGCTAACCTAGGCCTAACATGTACTTATTCATGACACCCAGGACTTCCTGGTGCCTGTGGTGGGGTCCTACCTGGACCCGCAGCTGCTCCTGGATTTCCAGGTGGCGGCTGTGGCTAGGGGGCCTTTGCTCAGCTTCAGCTGGTGCGCCAGCTGCGGCCGTACTTGGATTGTGCAGACCTGGCCACGGTGATCCATGCCTCGGTGACATCGAGGTTAGATTACTGTAACACGCTCTATGTGGGGCTGCCCTTGAAGACGGTTCAGAAACTGCAACTAGTGCAGAATGCGGCAGCCCGTGTGGTTACTGGAGGTAGGCGGTTCGACCCTGTCAGTCCGCTTCTCCAGTAGCTGCACTGGCTGCCCATTCATTTCTGGGCCCAATTCAAGGTGCTGGTTTTGACCTTTAAAGCCCTATACTGCTCTGGGCCAGGGTATTTTAGAGATCGCCTGCTCCCGTACAATCCGGCTTGTCCTCTTAGGTCACCAGAGAAGGCCTTTTTACAAGTGCCGCCATCTAGGGAGGTACGTGGGGCAGCAGCAAGAAATAGGGCCTTCTTCGTAGTGGCACCAACGCTATGGGGCTCCCTTCCCCTTGACTTAAGAATGGCTCCCTCTCTTGAGACTTTTTGGCGAGGCCTGAAGACTCTTCTGTTTAAACAAGCCTTCTGAGTTCTCAGCCTTTTTAACATCTTTTCAACATCTTTTAATATTTTTTACAGGCCTGATTCTTTTATGATTTGCAGCTCTATGCTCTTTTTACCTGACTTTTTTTTTATCTGACTGCTGTTTTTATGATATGTGTTAATATGTTTTTATTTGTTTTAAATTATGTTTTTAATCTGTTGTAAGCCACCTTGAGTCCCTTGGGGGAGAAAGGCGGGGTAAAAATAAAGTTATTATTATTATTATTATTACCTGCTCCTTCCCCCTCTGCAATGGCCTGCTGAGCCAGGTGTCCCCCCTCCTTTCCTGGCGGAGAACCAGTGCTGCTGCCTTGGCTTTACCTCCTCCTGCTCCTTGCAATTGCCACAATACTCTTGCTACCTCATTCACTCCAACATGTGTCCAATGCACTCCTATTGAATGTTTGCAAACACCTTGTGTCTGAACTGGAAACAGACCAGGAGTGCTCTGACATCTGGCATCCTCCTGCTGAACTATCACTCCACATCACCACTGGAGAAAACTGTTGCCAAGTCATATCAACGTTACTCCCTTTAGATCAGGGGTGCTCAATAGGTGGATCGCGATCTACTGGTAGATCGCGAGGCAAAATGAGTAGATCGCGGAGCCCTGTCTCTCCAAACTGTTAATATGTCAGTTTCCTCTAGTGACTAGACAAAACTGACATATTTAGCTGACACTAAACTGACACTGAAACTGACACTTTAGCTGCTCTTCAGGCATGCAGCAACAAAACTGATGAGATCCCTCCCTGATGAGAATATTCTGAGCAAATGCTAGGAGCTAGGATGGCTTGGTCATCTGAGAGGATGCAAATGGTTGGAAGGCTGAGTCCAGGTCACCCAGATGGGAAATACAAGGAAAGGCATCCCTTCCCTTCCCTGGTAGCCCCTACTAGCTGTACTGGAGATAGCCGAAGGTGCATGGGAAGCTTGGCTGTGACACTTTTATTATTAATTATTAACAGTATTTATATACCGCTTTTCAACTAAAAGTTCACAAAGCGGTTTACAGAGAAAAATCAAATAACTAAAAGGCTCCCTGTCCCAAAAGGGCTCACAATCTAAAAAGATGCAAATGAATACCAGCAGACTGCCACTAGAACAGACAGTGCTAGGGTGAGCTGGGCCAGTTACTCTCCCCCTGCTAAAAGAAGGAGCACCCACTTGAAAAAGTGCCTCTTACCCAATTAGCAGGGGTGCACTTGCCTTGCCTCTCTCTCCCCCATTATCACACAGTGGGCAGCAATGACCTTACTAGATCACAACAGTAAAGACCCTTCCTTCTCTCACATGGTCAGAGAGAGAACAAAGAGCTATAGGTTGGCAGTGTGTAGTCTGGGGGGGGTGGTGGTGAATGGATGGATGGATGAATTCAGTGAGAGAGGGAGAGACCGGAATGAAAACCCAGGACAAGGACCAAGGCATCCATTGAGAACATAAGAACATAACATAAGAACAGCCCCACTGGATCAGGCCATAGGCCCATCTAGTCCAGCTTCCTGTATCTCACAGCGGCCCACCAAATGCCCCAGGGAGCACACCAGATAACAAGAGACCTCATCCTGGTGCCCTCCCCTACATCTGGCATTCTGACTTAACCCATTTCTAAAATCAGGAGGTTGTGCATACACATTATGGCTTGTAACCCGTAACGGATTTTTCCTCCAGAAACTCGTCCAATCCCCTTTTAAAGGCGTCTAGGCTAGACGCCAGCACCACATCCTGTGGCAAGGAGTTCCACAGACCGACCACACGCTGAGTAAAGAAATATTTTCTTTTGTCTGTCCTAACCCGCCCAACACTCAATTTTAGTGGATGTCCCCTGGTTCTGGTGTTATGTGAGAAACTGTCAGGTAGTGATGTGCTGTTCTGTTCACTCTCTCTTACTCCGTCCAAATGCTTAACTTGTATACTTGCAAATAAAGATTGATATTACAAAAGGCACTGGAAGCCTCCAGTTATCTCTACTCCTGAGGAAGTCAAAGCCTAAGTGATGATGGAACATCTGACTTATGCAGTAGTGGGGCATGAGCACCTAATAGGACATCTTGAAAACTGTTTCTAACAAAAAATTGAGGGCTCCCATTTCCACACGTAATGGTCCTGTGCCCACAAAACATTCTGGGGAATCCATGATGACAACATTCAGGAAGTTATTGGGTATGGACTCCCTTTTCCCAAATGGAATATAGCTTCGTTTTTGACTTCTGGAGATTGCGCTAGATCAGGGGTGTCAAACTCATTACGTACAGTGGGCCAAATAACATTCATGATGTCTACTGAGGGCCATAAGTGAAGTCATTAGGCAGGAAGTGATGTCATTAAACAGGTCATAAACCAGAAAGAAGCACCTTTTTCTCAGGAATTCATTAGCTACAAATGTCAGAAGGGAAAACTAGCAAATCGTGATATTTCAACATATGTGAGAGCCTAATTATCATGCAGGCAGCCCTTTCAGCTGTGACACCTTAGCACACCTCAGCAGCTGATGGTGGTGCTGGGACAGACCAAGGGCTGGATGAAAACCTTCTGCAGGCTGCATATGGCCCCTGGGCCTTATGTTTGACATCCCTGCACTAGATACTGGCTGGCTGCTAAAAAGTTAGGAGGTATTCAGTAGGGCTGCCAGTTTGCCAACCCTGTTTCTCTAGCTGATGGCTTTTTTGGCAGATAGAGAGGAATAGTAGGCACTTTATCTCGGCTTGGCCTACTTCACAGGGTTGTTGTACAGGACAAAAATGCAGGGAAACCATGTAAGCATTGCTGAACTCTTTGGAGAAAGGATGAGATAGAAATGAAGTAATTATTCATTGCTTCAAAGGATGTTCCCTTTGAATAAATACATTTACAAAAGCAGGATTTACATTTACAAAAGGAGAAGAAGTTCATTATGGGTTACAAGTCATAGTAGGTATGTGCAAGCTCTTGTTTTAGAGGCAGGCTGCCTCTGATTGCCAGGTGCAGGGGAGGGCACCGGGACACAGGTTGTGCCTGTTGTCTTATGTGCTCCCTGGGGCATTGGTGGGCCACTGTGAGATACAGGAGGCTGGACTAGAGGGGCCTTTGGCCTGATCCAGCGGGGCTCTTCTTATGTTCTTAGGACTGTTTGTGCCCACCACAGACATTCCATGTACAGTATATTCTGTACAGTACACAGCAGTGGTTCTCACACATTTCGCACCGGGACCCACTTTTTAGAATGAGAATCTGTCAGGACCCGCCAGAAGTGATGTCATTAACCTGGAAGTGATGTCATTGTTGCAAGGTCAAGAGCAAAGTTCAAAAGCAAACTCAGTAAGCAAGAGTGGTGATCGTCTGCAAGCTTTATTTCGTTGCCAGCAACGGGCTTCCCAGGGACTCCTGTCCAAAGTGAAGAGAGCAATGAGAGCCATGTGGGAACTCTCAGAGCCCTCAGAGAAAGCAATTTTCCAGTGTGAGCCTCTCACTTATATTTGATTCTGGCTCCTTTGTTTGAGGAGTCTTACACTTCTCATTGGCTGGTGTGTGACATCAGAAATGGGGGCTTTCTCAGGATTGGCCACAGATAACTTTACAAACATTTGATTGGTTGGTTTCAGGTTACAGACTCAAAAAAGGAAACGTACATTGAGACATATAGAAAACATTGTTTCCAACAACCATTAGATGGCACTCTTTACTCATTTACTGACTTTGGTATGTCTTGTGCTTATTTCTGACCCTGACAGAGTTACCAGTGTTATCTTTCTAAATTCCTTTCTGTCTGGTCTCATCAATCACTGTAGGCTTTCTGTCATCCTCTGTTTAAACTAAACCTTTGATCTTTCCTCTATTCTATGTGTAATTCTCTATATGTATAGTGGCATAAACATATATTTAATACAAGACAAACTAACTTCTTATTGTAAAAAGGATTTTAAGAGACTTTTCTCATTCATTTTAACTAAATTCAACTTTTTCTGTCAGCTTTCAGCTCAGACAGCTCAGCTCCCATTATGTTTTGGCTTAATTAGGGGACTTTCTCTAGAATGTTATTTCTGCTTATCTGTTCCTGTCTAGCTGTCTCTGCAGGTGTCTGTACCTTAGAAAACTCTACAGGGTGACCCAAAAAAAACAGAAACCATAAAAATTTTATTAAATCCTACAAAGGTCGAGTAAATTTCAAGAAACTTACTGGACTCAAACTTCAATCTGTGTAAGATTATTCCCCAAAGTTTCAGTTATCTTGGTCGCTTTGCATAAAAGTCATGTTATTTCCAAAGAAAAATTAAAATTAACAGTTTTATTCAAAGATTTGTGGGTTCTGTTTTTTGGGGGGTCACCCTGTATTTTAATTAGCAACAGATAAACTGTCCTTGCCAAGGCCTTTTATCTAATGTTGCTAGTTTTCTTCATTAAAATGTCTCTAACCTGTGTATAACCTTTAGTTATCTCGCTTCTTGGTGCCAAGAGAGATATAACTCTTCCTAATTAATTGTTGCAAGCGCATCCTGCTTCCTGGCCACTCCTTATTTGCTATCTAAATCTGTCTCTCTTTGAGTTGTAACTCTTAGTTCCAATTAAAAGTATCCACAGAGGAGATACAGAGTTAGGAATGCCTTTGCCTAAGATAAGAGTCTTACGTCTCCTTGTCAGACTCTCCTAATTAACTTTTGCTAGACATCTGCCTCTTCAAGGTCACATCTGAATTACATTTTTAGACTTGTGGCTTTAAGCCCCTTTAATAGTTTTTTCACCTTTCTGTGTATTTTATGCTTTGATCAAACTATTTTAACAGCTAAAAATTCACTTTAAACTACTATATATTGCTACTCACATTAATTTACACTTTTAAGCAATAAATTAAAATATTGAAGAATGCATGCAAACTTAGTAATTTATTTGACACTTCTGTGATGCTCTGGTGTAAATAACTCTCTCAGTGCTTACTAGACTATATTTTTGATTTACCACTTGTTTTCATTTGCCATACTAGCAATTAAGCTTCAGATGAAATTCCAGCTTCATACTCCCTTTTGAGGGATGCAAACATCATCACGCTGTACAAGAACAAAGGCGACAGGGGTGACTGCAATAACTACCGTGGCATCTCTCTCCTTAGCGTTGTAGGAAAGTTGTTTGCCCGAGTTGCACTAAAGAGGCTTCAGGTACTTGCAGAGAGCGTTTATCCAGAATCACAGTGCGGATTCCGAGCCAACAGGTCCACCACTGATATGGTATTCTCCCTTAGACAACTGCAGGAGAAATGCAGGGAACAGAGACAGCCACTCTTTATAGCCTTCATAGATCTCACGAAGGCCTTTGACCTGGTCAGCAGGGATGGCCTCTTCAAGATTCTCCCCAAGATTGGATGTCCACCCAGGCTCCTCAGCATCATCCGATCCTTCCACAAGAACATGAAGGGCACTGTTGTCTTCGATGGCTCCACATCAGACCCCTTTGACATCCGAAGCGGCGTGAAGCAGGGCTGTGTTCTTGCACCAACCTTGTTTGGGATTTTCTTCGCTGTCCTGCTGAAGCATGCCTTTGGAACCGCAACAGAAGGCATCTATCTCCGGACCAGATCAGACAGAAAGCTCTTCAACCTCTCCAGACTGAGAGCAAAGTCCAAAGTCCAGCTGAAATGTCTGCGTGACTTCCTCTTTGCCGACGATGCAGCTGTCACTACCCACTCTGCCAAAGATCTCCAGCAGCTCATGGATCGTTTTAGCAAGGCCTGCCAAGATTTTGGACCGACGATCAGCCTGAAGAAAACACAGGTCATGGTTCAGGATGTGGACTCACCTCCCTGCATTACAATCTCTGTGCATGAACTGGAGGTTGTCCATGACTTTGTGTACCTTGGCTCAACGATCTCTGACACTCTTTCTCTCGATACCGAACTAAACAAACGCATCGGTAAAGCAGCTACCACATTTTCCAGACTCACAAAGAGAGTCTGCTCCAACAAGAAGCTGACGGAACATACCAAGATTCAGGTCTACAGAGCTTGCGTCCTGAGTACACTTCTGTACTGCAGCAAGTCATGGACTCTTCGCTCACAACAAGAGAGGAAACTGAACGCTTTCCACATGCGCTGCCTCAGACGCATTCTCGGCATCACCTGGCAGGACAAAGTTCCTAACAACACAGTCCTGGAACGTGCTGGAATCCCTAGCATGTATGCACTGCTGAAACAGAGACGCCTGCGTTGGCTCGGTCATGTTGTGAGAATAGATGATGGCCGGATCCCAAAGGATCTCCTCTATGGAGAACTCGTGCAAGGAAAGCGCCCTACAGGTAGACCACAGCTGCAATACAAGGACATCTGCAAGAGGGATCTGAAGGCCTTAGGAGTGGACCTCAACAAGTGGGAAACCCTGGCCTCTGAGCGGCCCGCTTGGAGGCAGGCTGTGCAGCATGGCCTTTCCCAGTTTGAAGAGACACTTTGCCAACAGTCTGAGGCTAAGAGGCAAAGAAGGAAGGCCCACAGCCAGGGAGACAGACCAGGGACAGACTGCACTTGCTCCCGTTGTGGAAGGGATTGTCACTCCCGAATTGGCCTTTTCAGCCACACTAGATGATGTTCGAAAACCACCTTTCAGAGCGCAATACCATAGTCTTTCGAGACTGAAGGTTGCCAACAACCCCCTTTTGAACCTTATCTGATATCTTGGCAGTTTGCCCAGAAACATTCCTTGAGACTAATTTACAGCCTGCTTGCAATTTGCAGACCTTCTCCAAGAGAGAGAGCGCAAAATGGATTTAAGCTTGTTTGTGAGCATAAGCATATGGACATTTTCCCTATTTCTTAAACATATAAACCAATAATTTGTTTTAAACTAATTTAGCTATAAACACCTATAAACATAGCATTAACATTTGATTTGTTCTAAGCATTCATTTGGTCTGTTAGCATAAGTGGCTTGCCTTCATGTCCTTGCCTCATTATGACCAGATGTGACATCAGCAGTGACATCCTAGGCTGCAATCCTGCCCACATTTACCCAGGAGTCAGTCCCATTGACTCTCATGTTCAATGAATATACATAGTAGCTTGTTAAAAGCAGAGGCCTGTAACATGTCCCCAAATGCAGTCACATCCCATGGGAGCATCAAGTATAATACATGAAAAATAAAATATTGAAATGAATGGGGACCCACTTGAAAAGGGCTCGTGACCCACCTAGTGGGTCCTGACCCACGGTTTGAGAAACACTGGACTAGATGGAGGGTGACTGCCCCTCCCCGCGGTTGTAGTTCGTAATTAGAATCTGGGTCTCCAGGTCCCAGTACAGCACTTCACTGTGATGAGTGAAAGAGCTGGGGGACAGAAAATCCTGAAACTGGCTCGCGACCCACCTGGTGGGTCCCGACCCACCGTTTGAGAAACACTGTGAGTCTAGACAGAAAAAGAGACGGAAGTGACGTCAATTCCACAAGAAGCTCCTCCCAGAAGTGCCCACAAGAAGGGGAATGGAAACAGATAAGAAGCCGCTCTGCCCCAAATCTCTATGGTGCCCTGGTCGTTGCACTTGCCGCTGCCCCCCCCGCGTCTTCCATAGAGAACCGGAAATGCCTCCGCTGTCTGGAGGGAGTGAAGATTCCGCCGGAAGTGGCTGTTACCCGCCGTGGTGGGGCGGGGCTGTGCGGGGGTTAAAGGTCAGTAAATATTGGTGACGTCAGGTGGCCAAGATGGCGGAAGGGTGAGAATAGCAGCGGGTTGTGGGGCAGGCGGCGCTGCCGGGGGGGGCAGCGACGTCGAGGGGAGGGTGCGGGAGGCACGGAGGGTGGGCGGGTCGACGAGAGTCCCCCTGGTCATGTGCAGAGTGCGACTCGCCCGCAAGTCCTGCAGCTCTCGCTGGTCTGTGGGCGGGGAGGGGAGGCTGAGGCTGGGCCCTCCAGGGGCGCTCGGGGAGACCCGGCGAGGGGCAGGGCCCACCAAGGGGGCGGGCGGAGGGGGCCTGGAAGGTCCACCTGGGCCCCTGGGGGGCTTGGCTCGCTCGCTCCTCAGTGGCTGAGGCGACTGTGGCCTTCGGAAGGGGCCTCTTAAGCCTGGGAAGGGGAGGCTGGAAAGCCCAAGGAGGGGCTGCATGTGGGGCGAGAAGCTCCAGCGCCACCCCCTCCCCCTGTAGTGGCAGGTGCTGGGCCTGAGCGCTCTGGCTCTTCGGGTGCCCTGGAGGCCCGGGCTGGCGCCGGGCAGGTCCTGCTGCCCTCAGGGGTGGCAGGTGCAGGGCAGCGCCAGACAGGTCCGGGCCAGGCGCAGGAAGGCTGTTGTGCAACTTGACAGCGTTGAGCTCCTTTCCAGCACAGTCCTATGTGAGTCGCTCAGGAGTGAGGCTCCTCATCCTCAGTGGGGTCTGGCACACTGGTGTGCCATAAATAGTCCCCAGGTGTGCCGTGGGAATTTGGGAGAGAGTCATTTGTAAGTAGGGCCATTGGGGGATGTGAGCCCCCCCATTGACAGCACCTTATGCCTTGTCAGTGGTCAAGAAACTGATGGACTGTTTTAGTGCCTTGCCAATGTGCCGTGCGATGGAAAAGGTTGAAAATCCCTGTTCTAAGCTAGACGGATGTTTCTACACCCAGCGCATCCCTTTCTGTTGTCATTGTGGTTGCAGCTTTCCTGGTTGCACAACAATGACAAAAGGATTCTGAGCACAGCTATTCAGAATCCCCGCTGAGTCCAATGTGACTTATTTTCAATTATGGAGCTATGTTAAGAACCTACCAAGCTGAAGTTCTGCTTGGGTACAGCTGACAAATAAAATTTAAGGCTATTTAGAGAACTCTGCTAGGTTACTAACTTCTGTTTGGGGCAGCAGCTGACTTAGCAGTTTACGAACAGGGCAAATGCCCTGGGTGCTGGGTCCACACATGTCTAGGACCACGCGGGAAGCCTCCCTGAGGCTCTCGATGTAATCGGAAACTATACTTCCAGTTTCCCAGAAGTATAGTTTAAGACGGCGGGAAAGCCTCAGAATGCTTCCCCAGTCAGTCCTGGAGTCACATGAGGCTCCATTTTGCTCTGGTGAGTGTGGGGGGCAGCAGCATCAAAGACCTTTGCCCTGGGCATGGGGCTGGGTGAGTTTGCCACTGGGTTGGGGAGGCAAACAGGAAAGACTCTGGAGTGGGAAGTGGTGCAAAAATATATCACTCCCAAACACCAGTTGCATTGCTGGTTGCTTTCTGTCATAGTCCAGGTGAAGGAAGTAACGTCCACTGAAGTGAATGGGGCTACTCATAAGCAATTTCCTCAGATGCACCTTTGTGGTGAGGAATAACCATCAGACTTCTGGTGTCTCTCAAATTATCTTCCCAAATAATCTGTGTCACATGGACATGAAACAGAGTTCATCATTGATGGCATTGTCATCTCAGACATCATTTTTGGCCCTTCAGGTGCCTCTTTATAATGTTAGCTTAGCAACGGCCAATTTTGTCCTCTTGGAGACCTGAGGAAAGTTGGTCTTCAGGCTGGTTTTGTGAATGTCTTCAAATTGGTCTTCTGGGAGGGCAGAAACACTAAGGAAAAGTGTGTCTGAGAGGATGCTTGTTATTGATCCAAACATATACCATATGCCAGAAAATAAGAAACATGATAGTAAGTTGAAAAATACATAGCTGAGTTAGTCTATTAGGAGAAAATCAGAAAGCCACAATTTAATAATGCCTTTATTAGGACTTGCCAAAAAGACACAAAATTTTTGGCAACTTGTTTAGTTTTCCAGTACTAGTCATCAGGATGAATGTTAAGCAAAACAAAAAGATGGTGGTGGCTGTGGCATGGGGTAATTGCCCTCTACTGTCAGGATGCTTATTGTCTCTCTTGATAAAGAGTTCTGGAATGTTTACATAGATTTGCGTGTTTTTTTGGTTGGTCCCAAGGAAAGGTTTTAACTACATGTATAATCTAATTGTGCAAGTGACCCCTCCCTTCTCCCTGAGCACGTGAAAGAAAGATAATAACTTTGCATTCTTTCCCAGCGCTGTGCTCTGGGTGAAGGGAGGGATTGCTGGCTCAGAGTGAAGCCTTTCTATGTGCCTGGATGATTGATGGTTGTCTGTCTTACATCACAAAGGTCATCAAGGCTGTTTTTAAATTTCCTAGCAAAGGGACATTGTTTTTTAAATAGATTTGCTTTAATGTGATTTTTGCCATCCGCTGTGAGTTCTGGGAACGGAACCCTCATGAATAAGACTCAGCCTGTAGATATTGACTTTTTGCTGTTTTAAGTTGCATTGTACAGATCTAGAGGTCTTAGAGACAAAATATCACAAACGCAAAACAGCACAAGTTAGGTGGAATTCTTAATAAAGAGTAAAAAGAGATCAAAACCCAGTATGTGGAACAGTGTGTATGACAGTGCACTCTTGTTCCTGTCTACTCAGAGGTTGGTCCAAGTGTGTTCAATGGGAATTTCTCCCAGGAAAGTGTCTCACTGAACTGGTTGTCACTTGCAGGAAGTGTCAATGTACAACCCTATAATTTTTGCCTTCCGGTTATCAGAGCATGTCAAACTTGTTTGTGATCATGGCTAAGAGGTTGAAGTTGAAAACGCCAACATCAGGGAAGTGTGTCTGAATGAACACGGTCTCACAGCCATCCAGGATTTCCATGAAGATAAAAAGTTGTTCTTAGACATACTGCTATATTTCAAAGGAATGAAAATCTTGCGCTAGGCAATAGGATCAGTACAGAAAAGCTTCTCTTTGGAGATTCAGTGTATGTGTGATGGTAATTGAATGAGCTTTTCACCATAAAGATCAGCTATGAACATTTGCTCACAAGCAGTCCCACTGACTTCAGTAGTTCTTCTCTTTGTGAGAAAGTGGCTCCTTGGATAATTTGCAAACATTGCTTTAAGGCAGTGGTTTGCAACCTGGGGTATGTATACCCCCAGAGTACTTGCCAGGACCTTTAGGGGTACTTGAAGAAGAATTGAATAATGGCAAGGAAAAGCAGGTCTGTATTAGAAATGTCTTGCAAGTCTGGTAAGGCAGGCAGGAAGGCAGCTAGCTGACTGCAAAAAAAAAAACCAGCAACTGCTAGTTTCTGGTCATCAATTCATGTATGATCAGATATGAATCAGTAGATGAAAACATAGATTTGAAATAACATCAACTATATTAATTACAAACATTTTGCTAATACGAGGGGTACAATTTATGGAAATGAGGTGCCAAGGGGTGCACAAGTGAAAAAAAGTTGGGAACCGCCGCTTTAGGGTATGCTGGAACATCTGGGTGCTGGTAAGGCAATCCCGGGCCTCTGTTTATGGTGCAATATTCCCACTTTCAGCTTCATATGTTTGTCCTGTAACAGGGAAGATGGAGGCTGGTGGCGGAGCTGGCTCCAGCAGAGCATCCAAACAGTCAAGGAAAAGGTGGGTCAGATCTGCTTCTTGTCAGCTTGCTAAAGAGAAGTCAGAAATGTGCAGCCTGGGACAGGAGTGGAGAATGGAGTGGGATTGTTTTGCCAGCTTTATTGTTGTTAAGAATATTTATTAACCTCTTTTCAACAAAAAAAGTTTCACAAAGTGGCTTCCAGAGAATATCAAATAACAAAAGGACTCCCTGTTCCAAGAGGGTTCACAGTCTAAAAAGATGCAGAAGAAATGCTAGCAAATGGCTACTAGGAAAGACACTGTGCTGGGCTGAAGAGGGATGACTCTCCCCCTGCCTCACTTGCAAAAGGGCCTCTTCCCAGCAGGCAGGAGCAGGTCCCAATGCGGATTTCCTTGTGCTTGCTGCTTATTTTGGGACCACTACCTTGAGACCTCTTCGAATTGCATTTGAACTGGGTCTACCCCAGGACCTCTCGGCACCAAAGGTGGTGCAACTGCCCACCCCCATCTGGCTGCAGGCCAGGCACTGTCTCCACCACTCCTCTTCAAAGTAGTGTGCTCAATCCTCAGTATTTCTGGTCAGAAATTCAAGGTGTGAGCAGGCTGCTCGCAGAGGTTGGCATTGGGTTGAGACCCACACGCACAAAATGAGCCAGTGGGCAAGCTCGGCCACTCCTGGCCCAGTCTTCCCAGCTCTCTTCTCCCACACTCCTCTCTCTTCCATCTTCAGTTTTAGGACTAGTGGGACTACCTTCAGGATGTTGGACTGTGCAGTGTGAATTCACATGACGCCTCAGTTATGAACCTAATGGAGAACCTTGGGCAAGTTGCTTATCTCTGATTTCCCTCCCCCCCCATGCTTTCCCCCACACTTTTTCTGCAGCTCTGCTCTTCAACCAAGGGAGTGGGGTTCTCCTGATTGGAAACCTCTTTTGACAAAGCAGGCTTCCCTCCCTGCTTCCAGCCCGAGGCAGCAGCCTAGAAGCCATAAATATAGCATCAACGGTGCTTCTTGCTCTTCTTTTTCCAACTTGTTGCTCAACCTTCTACATTAGAATTTTTAAAATGAAGGAGGCAAGAAACAGAGATGGAAAAGCACAAAAAGTTGCAACTGCTGCAGGAGAATGAGGGTGATTTGGCATTTTAGTTGCCTGGCCTTGTTTGAGCTCACTTCTTCAGATGGGAGTGGTTGGAGGTGATGGATGCCTGTCTGTGTATTTTAGCACATTAAAATGTAAATTATGTACAAATTGTAATTAAATATAAATAGTTTATAATGTTTCCCACCCTGCCCCACCCCACTTTGCACTTGTGCCTGGTGATTAAGAAATGGGATGTTAGAAAAGGACTTGAAGCTGCCCAGGGAGCCTTGCTCTCTGACAGGGATTCAGACCCAGGGTATGATGTATACACAGGGTCAGCCTGTCCACGGCTGCCTGAGTTTGGCTGCCTCTTTCCACCTACCTCTTTTGGCCAGTCTTCTTCCATCCCCCATTTCATAGTTTTTGAGGGAAGAGAAGGGACAAGGAAACGTGGAGGAGAGGAGAGTGCTGGCCTCAAGCAGGGCTGCTGGCCATGTTTCATGCAGTGGGCTGAACAGCAATCATGCCTGCCTGCTGAGGTCTGGAAGTGACATCATTAAGCTGGAAGTGATGTCATCAAGGAGATGATGACCAGAAATAAGCACTTTGTTCTCACCTAGGAACTCATTAGCTGTAAATGACAGAAGAGTAAATGTGAATGTGATCATACTTTCAAGACGTGGGAGAGCCGAATTGTCTTGTGGGCTGCCCTTTTGCAGCAGTCTGGCTTCTGCCACAATGTCACTTTGCAGTTCAGCAGCTCTGTAAGGTGACACCTTGGCAGAATAGCACTGCTGAAAGGGTCATGTGTGATCATTGGTCTCTCCAGCACCTTGGCCACATCTCCCTTCTCCTTCTCTCACCTCTCTTGGCCTGCCCCTTCACTATACCATTCCTTGTCTTCTGAGGCTGCCTTCTGCCTCTCCCTCTGAGCTGGTTGGTTCTCATGTTAAATTAACAAAGTACATTCTGATGCTTTTGTCAAAACCAGGGAGAGGTTCTTGGCCAAGAGTCGCACACTGAAGTGTTTGTCTGACAGTTCCTGGCTCTTGTGTACTCAGATTTTCCCAGCCAGACTAATGCACTCACCTGACAGCCTGCAGTCATCCTGGTATTAAAAAGGCATTTGCAGTTTTGGGAGCAGCTTGGGGGCCTGGGTCAGTGTGGACTAGAATCTCCCCATGCAGAAGTGCACTATGATGCAGGGAACATGTTTTCTTCTTCTCCCTTGGCTGCAGTCCACAGAGGCCTTGGAGTTCATGAAACGGGACCTGACAGAGTTCAGCCAAGTGGTCCAGCATGACACGGCCTGCACCATTGCTGCCACCGCCAGCGTGGTCAAGGATAAACTGGCTGTGAGTGGCCCTCCAGAACCGAAACGTGGCTGGGGGGTGGCAGGGAGAGACAGTGTCTGCTAAGCAGGCAGTTGCTGATTTCCTCTGGACCACGTGCCCTTCCCCACAGATTGGTCTTGATTGTTTACCACACTGCTTTGGTAGCTGAACATTCCCTCCTGGGTTTGGTGGTTGGGTGGCTGGGCACCCCGATCCTCTTTGCTCTGAACCGACTGCCTCGCAGATGGGCTGGCCCTGTGGCTCAGGCTCACGCTTCTTCACTGTACTTGTCTTTCCGAGAAGACTGAGGGTTCTTCAGGGGCAACAGAGAAAGTGAGGAAGGGCCTCTCCAACTTCCTGGGCGTCATCTCGGACACATTTGCGCCTTCGCCGGACAAGACCATTGACTGCGATGTCATAACACTGATGGCGACCCCTTCTGGAACCACAGAATTGTACGACAGTGCTAAGGTGCCTCTACAGCCCCCATTCCGTCTCCCACCCAAGATCTCCCTGAGACAGCCAGTGCATGGGCGGTGGGCTTCCCCAGCTGACAAGCTTCTCCCTGCCTTTTCCTTTCCAGGCTCGGCTATACAGCCTCCAGTCTGACCCAGCCACTTACTGCAATGAGCCAGACGGTAAATTGACAGCTGCACTGGGTGAAACAGTCTGGGGG
Source organism: Tiliqua scincoides (assembly GCF_035046505.1). Classification (NCBI taxonomy): domain Eukaryota; kingdom Metazoa; phylum Chordata; class Lepidosauria; order Squamata; family Scincidae; genus Tiliqua; species Tiliqua scincoides. Next base: position 4,155,604 of record NC_089830.1, on the reverse strand, counting down.
GGCAGGGCGGGCAGTTGGAACGAGACTCCTCTGAAGAGTGGTGGAAGCGCCTGCATCGGGAGACTGCTGGGTGCAGAACTTGGGGTATCCTGCAGCCAGTATGGCATGACAAGAAAGTGGTACTTCTGTTATGTGGGACTGCAGGGGGAAAGTCAAAGGCAGGCAAGGCAAGAGAGGAGACTCTGGCCAATGGGGCAGTGGGCAGAACTTCAGCTAGTCCCAGTCCCTGCTCGCCTTGAATGTTCTCTGGTAAACCAGTCTCAGGCCAGCCTGTCTCCAAAGGATGAGCAGAGATTGTCAAGCAGTTGTGTTGGGTGAGAACCCACTTGCCCTTCCCCCTTCTGTCCCCATGCTGCTTCCCTGCCAGCATGGCTCTCCTTGTCTGTCCCTCCCCCCCCAGGAATTTGTAGAAGAGAGTCTCTGTTCCTGTTCCAGGCAAGCCAGATAAAATTGCTCAGGATAGTTCCACGCTGCACTTTCCAGTCACTGGTGGCTGTTCACAAGTGCAGCTCCCAAAGAAGGCCCAAGACCTCCTAACACGTGAGCTCCACCCCCCAATCCAGTGACACAGACTCCATTGTCCTTCCTCTGGATTTAAAAAGTAATGGAGGGAACAGAGTAGAATAAGAGTGGTGAGCTTGAGCATCTCTGATGCTCTATCCCAGTGGTTCCCAACCTTCAGTCAGGCACTATCCCCTTAAGGAGGGTAGTGACCCGACCATGGACCCATAGGTGCAGTTAGTATTGTACTTCTGGGTTTCGCTGCTGCTGCAAAACGTAAGTAAACAAAACCTTTTATATTCATGTGTTTGGCAGCAGTGGTGGCAGTGAAACCCAGAAGTGTCGTACTAACTGCACCTGTGGGTCACTAGGTTTGTGGGCCTTGAAAGGTGACGGGGCCGTTTCATGGCTGAGGAGAGGACTCCCAGTAACTGCTGGTTGTGATGGCTGCATGGCTACTCCATGTTTGGAGACAATACGCTAAGTCCCCATCCAGTCACCAGATCATTTGGGATCCTCTGATCCAGTGGGGTTGGATCCAACTCGGGTTCAGTTTCACACAGATTTTGCTTTCTATAAGAAAGGTCCACATGGTTTGTTTGCACCATAAGACAAGGCAGGCTTATCACGCAAGCAGGTCTGGGGCAAGGAATGCAAAGTGCATAATCTCAGGTCTCTGACTGTACTTTGCAGGACAAATGCATGTACCGTTGGCCATCAGCATCACCCATGGATAACTGAATCTGTGGGTCAGAGCCCTCGCCTGACCTCCGGATGCAACCAGAAGCCAGTTGCATCTGGGTGATCAGGTGGGTCCCTCAATCGCAGGTTCCAGGTGAGTCAAATCTGCAGATTCTGAATCTGCAAATAAAAAGGACCTACCTATATCGCAAAGCAAACAAATGGATCACAAAGCACAGTTCTTCTTTCTGAAACCTTTATTGGCGTATCAAACACGATTAACAATTGTACTTTACAATTGACATATCAATTTGCATAATAACTCAACAATTTAAAACAAGATACCAGAATTATTTAAATTCTGACAACGTTACTTTAAGGATCTCAGATAAATAACCAGCAACAGCTGCAGTTAAAGAATCACAAGCATCACTCGTGAACTTGGAAAGAGTAATATCAAAGGGGATTAGGTCAGAAGAAATCCAAGAATTAAAGTAATGATTACGAATATCAAAGTGTACTGGACAAAGAAAGTGTATGTGAAACAAAAAATCCGGCGACTCATGATGGAAGAGACGGAGCCTTTTCTCCCGTGGAATGTTAAACACAAAGCACAGTTACCCTTTTACTTTTCCTTGTCTGGCTGCAGATCTGCCCTGGAGTACCTTGACTGCTGCCTCTGTGCATTCAGAGCTGGTCCAAGTTCTCCCAGCACCTGAGGCAGGCCACCAAATGCTTCCCCTTCACCCCTTGCTATGGCAAATGCTGCTGCTCCTGACCCAGGGGGATCCTCATCCCACTCCCTGGTTTCAGGAAAAAAGGAGCATAAGAAGAAGGCTTGAAGGAAGGAGAGTGGTGGGCTAGAATGTCTCCGTTCACTCTCCTGTTCAAATCTAGGGAGTGGGAGTGAGAGAAGCAACAGGCAGGCAGCCAAGCGACAACATGGGCAGGCCGGCCCTTTGCAGTCCCCCGATGGTCTTGCTCCCTTCCTCCTACAGGCCCCATGGAGCTTTTTGAGGCTTGGCTTTCACACTTCAACCTGGAGGAGAAGAAAGTGGAGATCTCGGAGCTGCTGGTGAACAGCCCTTCCATCCGCTCCCTCTACTCCAAGATGGTAAGGGGCCCTGGCACGCCGTGATGTGGCTTAGGTGAAGGGTCATGGCTCCATAGCAGAGTACCTTCTTTGCATACAGAGTGTCCCAGGTTCAGTCTCTGGCATGTCCAGGTATGGCAGAGAGAAAACGCCTTCCTGAAACCCTGGAGAGCCACCGCAAGTCTGTGTTGATAGTACTGACCTAGATGGACGGCACACACGCTCCCCCAAGCTGCCTCCCTGCACTCACCCCGTGGTTGTAGCACATATGTGCCCCACACTGTCTCCAAAGCACACACCCACCCGTCTCACCCCAGGGCCCAGTAGTTGATTGTTTCCAGGGGAACAGTTTGCCACTGAGTGCATGAAGAGTGACGTTCCTGTTTTTCTGAACAAGTGCATCTGGCTTCTCCCTGTGTTTGTCCCTGGGGGGGTCAAACTATGCAACCGCACCCTTAATTCTTTCATCTCAATGCCTCCAGGTGCCGGCAGCTGTGGCCCACTCCGAGTTCTGGCAGCGCTACTTCTACAAAGTCTATCAACTGGAGCAGGTGAGTGGCAGAGGGTCAGCCTCCCAGGGTGGTAGTGGTGGTGGGCGGGGGGGCTAGGCAGCTATTTCCCAGTCTGGGGATCAGAGTTGTCTGGAGGAGGGAGTGACAACTTCTGTGCTAGGCCTGTGCTCTTGGCCGTATTTGGTGGGGGAATGGTAGTCTCGGGGGGGGGGTTGCCAAGTCTTCTTCTGCTCAGTGCCCTCTGTCTCCTCCCCAATGTAAAGGGCATGCGTTCTCAGCATTGGCTGGCCCTACAGAGTGGCCCATGGCAGTGCCAATTCATGACCTCATGGTGCCTGAGGCAGTGAGCCAAAAAAGCCCTTGCTGCCTCCAGCCCTTCCCCTCCGCAGATTTGAAGAAGAGACAGCGTGGAGTGGAGGAGAGCAGTGATTCGGGGCTAGAATACTGACCATGCGCTCGCCCCGCCTCCTTTTCCGCTTCATGCTGTTCTTCCTGTTGGATTCCAAGGAGGCAGGGGTTCTGTGTAAATCTCTGTAAATCAAGAGCCCAAGACGATGGCCTCAGTTCACCTGTATGGGCCAGCCCTAGAAGGGGACTGGGCTCTAGGAATCTTCCTAGCCTCTCTGAGGAGACCCTCCCAACTGTTTCAGTCCTCGGAGGCTGTTCCAGCTGTTGTAGCAAGTGGAAATCATCGAAACTGGGGGGGGGGGGAGAGAGAATCCAGCTGGCCAGTTGAGGACCTGGAGGCCTGGGGGTGGGCAGTGTGCAGCTGGGACTGAACCGAGGTGGCAAGGGCTGCACACCTTTCCTCAGCCCTGCTTACTGGGCTCAGACACACCTTTCTGAGTGAGTGTTCTCTTTTTACAGAGGTAGAGCAATTGTCTACCTCCTCGCACCCTGCTTGTCATCTTATCTAGTTTGCTGGTGGTCTCTCTTTGCATGTGCTTTTTAAAACTGAAAACCCCCTGAGACAGGGAACCATCTTCTCATTTCCTGTGCCTTGTGTACCTTGCTTTGTGTGCTTTTCAAAAAATAAGCAATATAATAATAGTAATTGTTTGAATCTTTCTCTGTTAAAATGGGCACAAGGTGGCTTACAATAAGCCCAAAACATGTAAAGAAAAATGGAAAAGAAATGGATCCAAACATGTATATGATTTCCTGGGATGAGCAGCTTTGCAGAACGTGGCCTGCCTGTGACTTTGCAGGTCTTTGAAGGGAGCCTCTGCTGTCCAAGGAGCTGGGCGAGCAGCCCCAGGGGCAAAGCAATCTGTGTGGCTGTCCCTCCTCCTCCTGGACCCATATCCAGACCTGGGATTGCTCTGTTCTCCACAGAGGGTGTTCAGATGCTTCTGGGTGCTTGTGGGATCTTCTGCAGGCACCAAAAGCTTCTCGGAATCAAAATGAAAAGGACTGGCCCAGCTGGAGGGATGAAGCTCCTCCCCCCCCAGTCCCCATGGCTCTGTCTTTCCACACACTCCCCATTCTGCTCTGCCTGGGTCTTCCTTATTCTGGAGTGCCCTGCCCTCCAGGCAGAAGCTGGTGAGGAGCTCCTGGCCTTTTCCTTTTGCAAGGGCCAAAGAAGGTCTCAGATGCCTCTAGGGATGTAGAGAAGCTTCAAGGGGCAACCCTCTGGCTTGGAGTCCAGCACTCCTCCTGGCCCACTGCTAGGTGATGTGCAGGCGCAGAGGAATGTGTGGCTCTGGCTGTGGGAGGGGCTGCTCCTCAACAGCCCCTGCCTTGAGCTTGGTGATGCTGACTCCAGAGATCACTGGGCATGTTCTGGGTGGGTTTCAGATCCTGGGATTGAGTCAAGGACATTTGCCCCGCACCTAAACTACTACTTGTGGGGGAAGGGTTATGACACACAGGCCTGTGATGCCCTGCCTGGACGCCAGTGGGGTTCCTGCCCATCCCTGCTCGTGCGTCTGGGCACGGCACCCCACAGCTGCTGCTTTTCCTTCCTCCCTCTACCTGCCACCTGGCCCCTGTCCTGCAGCAGCCAAGCAGCCTCCCTCCTCCCCTGGGTGCCACAGTCTGGGGGTGATCCTACCAGGAAGCCAGTCAGCGGGAGCCCAGCCTCTAACCGCCATGTGTCTTCCTTCTGCCGTAGGAGGAGGTGCGGCGGGACGCTCTGAAACAGAGGGCAGAGCAGAGTGTGAACTCTGTGGAGCCGTGCTGGGAGGAAGAAGAGGGTGAGTGAGCTGGGGGTCTCCCCTTTTCCTTCATTGTCAGTTGTGTTTGTTATGCTTGTATCATCCCTCCCTTCTTCCAAGGAGCTTGGGGTAGCATCAGTGGCCCCCCGTGATCCTCACAGGAGCCCTGTGAGGTGTCTCAGGCTGAGTGGGTGGCCCAAGGTGAGTCTTGGAGCCTCCGAAGGGAAGCAGGTTCCCTGAGCAGGAACTTAGCAGGCCTGTCTTGGTCAGGAGGCAAGATGCGTAGTGGAGCAAGTGGCCCTTCCTGACCCCTTTTCCCAGGCCCATGAGGACCAGAGCAAGCATTTGGAACTGTGCCTGGGAGCCAATTGGGAGCCGGTGTGCCTTGAATGAACCGGAAGCTGCAAGATGGCTCAGCCCACCACCCCACTATTTCAGACAAACCCCAGACAGGAGGGCTACGGCTCTTTCCGTTCCCTGCAGCTGCCATCCTGAAGCTGCCTCTGGGGCGAAGGATTCAGGTGGACACTTCTAGATTCCTGTCATCTTTCCACTATCTTTGTACCCAGAGTTGTTGGTTTGCCTCTGTTGTTTGTAGAGAGTCCCCCACCCTCACTACTAAGTGGTGCCAGTGGGGTGTCCTCTTTCTCAGAGAGAAGCAGTTGGAAGGAGTTGCATATTCAGATATACACACAGACAGTTTCAGTGTGTCCCCCCCTTTCTTTACCTGATTGGAGGGAAAAGCTAGAAAATTTTTCCAAACCTTTGGTTGCTCTGGCGATGGTGGTGGTTTTTCAGACCTGTCTGATGTTCTCTGTGAACTTCCCCTTTTGCCTCCCCTTCCCTATCTCTCCTGCCACAGAGGAATTTCTGGGATCTTCGCCCCCGCAGCCTCGTGTTTGCTTGCAGTCCCCGCAGGAGGCGAAGTCGGTGTCTCCTGTCCCCACAGCAGTGGCCACTCCACCCCTGGAAGCATCAGCAGAGAGTTGGGCAATGCTTAGCACCACCCCTGCAGAGACCACACTATCTGAAAGCAGTGAGAGTGCCTCCTTGGTGACTCAGGTGGTCAAGCCCACTGCCGTGCCTGCCACACCCTCACAGACTGGAGCCCCGCTCTCTCCAGAGGCCGGGAACCTCGCTCAGAGGCTGCAGGATGCCACCCTGGAGGAGCAGGCCTCATTGCCAAAGCCAGCAGAGCCCACCCAGCCTTCCCCAGCAGAGCCCACCCAGCCTTCCCCAGCTTCGCAGGGGGCCAGCCCTTCTCCAAAGCAGCCCAGGGAGCCGGTGGAGAGCAAACCGGCCAGCCGGACAGAGCAGCTGCGTGAGGACGGACCGACAGATCTGCGAGTCTTCGAGCTCAACTCGGACAGTGGAAAATCCACTCCCTCCAACAATGGGAAGAAAGGTGGGTGGCCAGAAAGGGGCCAGGTGGACCAAATCCCTCTGGCAAGCCTCTCCTGCCTTCGCCCCGTCCTCAACTCTGGAAGTGTTCATGCAGTGTGGCTGTGAACATGTGAAATCCACACAGTCCTGATGGGTGTCTGTTGTTGATGCCTGCGAATTATGTTCGTATCCCCGATAAAGGTAGGATGTCATTACAGACAAGCCCTGAGGAAGGAGAAGCTGCAGGTGATTTGGGGGACTGACTGAGGGAAAAGACGACCCTTCCATGGAAGTAGCTTGTTTGGAGCTCGCCTGAGGACTGGGGGGGTCTACCTCTGTGGACTCTGGTCAGAGATGTCTCATGCTTCCAGAAAGGACCCCTTAAGCTGCTCTCTCTTTTTCCCAGGTTCAAGCACAGATATCAGCGAAGACTGGGAGAAGGACTTTGATCTGGACATGACTGAAGAAGAGGTGCAGCTGGCCCTCTCCAAAGCAGATGTCTCGGGAGAGGTGAGTCCTGGCTGTTTCCCCCCCCCCATGCAGACAGGAGAAGAGAAAGGCAGCAAAAACCCCTCCCCTGGCTTCTTGGGGTGGGGATTTCGGGTGGGTAAAAGTCAGCAGTTCTCTTCAAAAATGGGATGTTTGAATTTAAATTGGATTGTCCTTAAGTTCAGGTATTTTAAAATAACCCAATTTACATGGAAACCTGAGCGTGTGTCATCTCTTAAAGTGAAAATCCATCCCTCTGATCGCCATCTGAAATGATGCTTTCCTTCTAAATGGAGACCTGTAGAGGAAAGGCCTTCACTCCTCATGGTACAGTGCAGTGGTTTGTGTACTGTGGCTGGATCCTGGGGCCAGCAGGGAAAGCAAGGCAGCAGGGCTGTCTTCCATCTGCGTGACCCTTTGCTCTTCCATTAGGTTGAGTCACTTCTCCAGCTCTGTAATGGACTTGGAGTCAATTCTCTTGCTAGAGATGGTTTTAAAGAACATGGACATAAGAACATAAGAACAGACCCACTGGATCAGGCCACAGGCCCATCTAGTCCAGCTTCCTGTATCTCACAGCGGCCCACCAAATGCCCCAGGGAGCACACCAGATAACAAGAGACCTCATCCTGGTGCCCTCCCTTGCATCTAGCCTTCTGACATAGCCCATTTCTAAAATCAGGAGGTTGCGCATACACATCATGGCTTGTACCCTGTAATGGATTTTTCCTCCAGAAACTTGTCCAATCCCCTTTTAAAGGCGTCTAGGCTAGACGCCAGCACCACATCCTGTGGCAAGGAGTTCCACAGACCGACCACACGCTGAGTAAAGAAATATTTTCTTTTGTCTGTCCTAACCCGCCCAACACTCAATTTTAGTGGATGTCCCCTGGTTCTGGTATTAAGTGAGAGTGTAAACATGGACATTTACCAAAACATGGACATTTACCTTTTCTGTCATGGAGAATACTCCCCAGGACCTGCTTTTGGGGGGCAGGGGGTGGGGCAGAACAGTTCTAAAACCAAGAAAAAGACAGAGAAAATCAAATTGGAACACTGGGGTGAGGAAAGCTCTTTCTAGTGTTAGCAGGTAGATTCTCTGTTGTGACTGCCATGAAAGAGTCCCGGGTTGGGGAGTATTTGAAAGAAATTCCTTGTCTGTTCTCAGAAGCTGCGGCAAGTGCAGCACTAAGATGCAGTCCCCAATCGTTGAATGGCAGTAGCAGGAAATCATCAGGCAGTTTTCCACATGGAGGGCAGTTCCATCTGGGGGGGAAGGGGGTGTTCCCTGATGTGGGTGAATGTTGGTCCCCTTGATTGGGAGACCAGACAATAACGTAAGAACAGCCCCACTGGATCAGGCCATAGGCCCATCTAGTCCAGCTTCCTGTATCTCACAGCAGCCCACCAAATGCCCCAGGGAGCACACCAGATAACAAGGGACCTGCAAGGCCTCCTGGGAATTGTAGTTAAGAACATAAGAACAGCCCCACTGGATCAGGCCATAGGCCCATCTAGTCCAGCTTCCTGTATCTCACAGCAGCCCACCAAATGCCCCAGGGAGCACACCAGGTAACAAGAGACCTGCAAGGCTTCCTGGGAATTGTAGTTAAGAACATAAGAACAGCCCCACTGGATCAGGCCATAGGCCCATCTAGTCCAGCTTCCTGTATCTCACAGCAGCCCACCAAATGCCCCAGGGAGCACACCAGGTAACAAGAGACCTGCAAGGCTTCCTGGGAATTGTAGTTAAGAACATAAGAACAGCCCCACTGGATCAGGCCATAGGCCCATCTAGTCCAGCTTCCTGCATCTCACAGTGGCCCACCAGATGCTCCGGGGAGCACACAACGAGACCTACTTCCTGGTGCCCTCCCTCTTATCTGGCGTTCTGAGGTAGCCTACCTCTAAAACCAGGGGGTTGCATGTATGCATCAGGGCTTGTAACCTGTGATGGACTTTTGCTCCAGCAATTTGTCTGATGCACTTTTAAAGGCATCCAGGTCAGGTGCCATCACCACATCCTGTGGCAAGGAGAGCCACAGACTAACTACCTGCAGGATCATCTCGGTGTCAAAGCAGAATAAAATGAAAGGCATGCAGGCTCAGAGAGTGCAAATGCATATGAGTCAAACTGATTGAGTGATTCTAAGGGAGGTTGTGAATGGACCAAAAGCACTTCCCTGGCCAGTAGCTCTTCAGGGTTCCCTCTCTCACAGCGCTCATGTCTTCTGTGCCTAAAGCCATCATTTCTCTCTCCTCTGTCCTACCTGCAGCTGGACGACGAAGAATGGGAGGACTGGGAGTAGCGAGGCCACCGCTTCCTCCACCTTGTCACCTGGGCTCTTCCCCTGCCCCCCTCGCCCTTCCTCCGCACCATCCAATGTGAATTAAATCACAGAACAACCGGTTCCTTCCCCTGTGTAAATGTGTTCCAGGCTGGACGCGTCTCTTCTGCTAAAGTTTCTCCTTGACGCCCTCAGACTGCAGTGCACGCTTGGATCCTGACGGTGGCAGCTGGTATTGCACACAGGGCTGCGGAAGAGCAATGGCGGGAGGGGCTGTGGGGGTTGCAGCACTGGGTGCACCTGTCTAGTAGGTCCCCTGCCAGACTAACAATAATCCCCTCCCCAGTGTGAATTTTAACTTTCCTTTTTTCTCCCCTCCTTTCTCTGGCTTGAGGTGAATGTTGGTTGATAAAGGTTTGGAGTGGGGGCAGGGGGGTTGAACGGGAGTCTAGAAGAGGGTTTGGACTGTTCGGCCTGGAATTCTCTCAGCCGGCACGCTGTGTCTCCTTCGGGAGAACTGGTCTTCCTGAGATCCAGCCAGGTGAATTCACGAGGGCCATGCCAATTCTTGAGCGTGGCCTCCGGCAGCCTTCCACAGCTCTCAGTGGAAACACAGCCCCACAGGACCTTAAGCAGCTTGGGAGGGATGGGGGCCGTCTCCTCACTTCCATTGCTGTTCTCTGCTGTCCTGTGACTTAAGCACTTTTAAGAAATAAAGTTCTGATGCTGAATCCTTCCTTAGGGGTGCCCCTTGGTTGGAACGTGTCCTGCACAAGCCCAGATGAAATCAAGAGAAGTTGCACAGGAGCCGTCTCTCCTGGGTGCTGCCCCCAAACTTTCTGAAAGAGCTGGAGGCGAGTGGCCTTTTCCTCCGGGCTGCTGCTCCTGCTGGGTGCCTGACTAGGCTTCCTGGAGCAGGATGGGCAGTTCTGCCTGCCTTTTATGGGTCCACATTTGCCAAAGCCTCTTGCTCCTCTGCCTATCCCCGGGTGCTGATGCTGCCCAGTAGCACCCATTGATCCTTCTCCACAGGACTTCATGCGGATGCGCTGGGAGACTTGCCTGACTGTGATGGGTCTTGCCTGGTCTCCAGCCTTGCCCAGTGTGGTCAGATAGACTGCTGCTCAAAACTGCCAGCTCAGCTGTGCTCCTTGTTTGACCTTCTTACAGGAATTGTCCCTTGTTGGGGTGGAGGAGGGCCAGGATGTAAACAGTGGATTCCTCCTCCTCTGGACATACCCCAGACTTGACCCTGACCATGTGGCAGTGAAGTCAGAAAGTTGATGATGGCTTTGGGGTGTGTCCAGCCTCAGACGTATTGGCTGACCCTATTCCTTTTTCTCTACAATGGGTCCAAAATGGAGGTCAGTCTCCCTTCACCAGAAAGTTCTTCTGTGCAAACTTTTGCGAGCAAGAGTCAGTGGTGCAAGAAACGCAGTGCAGAAATGCAATATCCTTCTCAAACTGGGGAGCCCAGGCAGAAGAGACACTAGCCCCCCTCCTCAGTGTGACAAGATGCCTGTTGTTTTTTTTTCTGATTCACAGCAGTTTCACCCCAGAGCCTCCAACAGAGCCTCAGTCTATTCAGAAATCTCTGGGTTGACTGGACATCTGCTCCAGTTGCCCACAGATATGTCCCTTCCTGCCCGCCTGTTCACCTGCGTCCCCTCCAGCAGTGTCTGACTTTTTGGAGTTGCAGAAAGGAGCAAGGAAGTTACTGGTGCTCTTCTCTCTCCTGCTGCAAGAAACAACCAATTTCTCCTGCAGACAGAGCAAGTACGCAGGTGACAGCACTGAGGGGAGGGCTGGAAGGAGACCCCACCCCCCAGGGATGGTTATAACAGCCATCAAAATAACTGACTGCTGCAGTTGCACAGAGGCTTCTGACCACATGGAGGCTCATTTGCCATCTTCTATATGGGTAATCCTTAGAAATGAATCCCTTTTTAAAAAGAGAACATAGGAGTTGGCCTCCAGAATGGTTTGACTTTAAGGGCACTGAAGCACCCAGGTTTCTAATGAGGCTTGTGCAGGCTGAAAACAATTATTGGGGAGGGACTAGGTCAGTTCTTGGCCCTCACCAGGTGCCTGTTTCCAAGGCACTGATTGAAAATGACAGTTTGGATTTGAGGGAGTAGGAGCGAAATGGATCATGTGCATAAGTGCCCCTCATAGATGGCAGAGCTGGTATAGTGCTTGAAAGAAAGCAAGATGGCTGCAACTGACCATGCTGCATCCCTGAGTGACTTGCTCTTTGGAGAGGTCTTCACCTGCCTGAGGACCTCCTCAGGTCATGTGACCTGCTGGACCAGTTGACCAGGCTAGCCATGTTCTGTATTTTAAGTACGTTTTCATTTTTTCAGCCCCTGAAAATCTGGACTCGGAAGGGGTCTTCAAACCTGCAGTGTTCCCTGGGCTGCAGAACATCTTGGTACTGAGGTTAAAAACATCCGCAGACCCTTCTGTCCTAGGCTTTGTGACCATAGCTAGGTGGTATAGTGTCTGCCTAAAGCAGCCTGTGGCTAAAGGTCTGAGAAGAAGGCAGCCTGGTGAGGAAGCCTCAGCCCCTTCTGCTCCGAAGAGGCAGTGTGGGAGCAGGCAGGCGGGGGGCATAGCGAAGGGCAGGCATCCGTTTTGAGGTTGGGCCTCCCAGGGAAGGGCCTCGGGCTCTGTTGGAACGAGCAGACTCCTGGGGTTCTGGGTTCAGCATCGCATCAAACTCTTGTTTTTCTGCTCTTGGTTGTGCAATATTCTCTCCTTTTTAAATTATACTGCATCTCCCTGGACTGTTTTGTAGCTGGGGCGAAAAAGTGAATCTGACAGCTGTTAGTTTTGTAATGACGACTTTCTCCTGAACCTTTTACAGACTTGCCGTTAACAGCAATTAAAGGAGTTCCACAGAAACGCCTGCCTGCCTGCAGTGTGGGTCTCTTGATTCTTTCTTCCCCCCAGTACACATACGCATACTAGCACCTGTGATGCAAAGTGGTGACATAGCCATCATTCTGGAGCTGGATCTAGACTGTCCTCCTTTCAGAAGTCTCATCTGACTTGGGGGAAGGACACTGCTCAGGGTGGGGAAGCAGCACCATCCATTCACACTGGGGGATCTGGTGAGCGAAGGCTTGAAAGAGCTGCCTGTCAGCCAGGAGCACACCAGGCTCTGGGGGTTGGGGGAGGCAGTGGGTGTCAGGAGGCAATCTGGCTGCTGGAAACATTGGTTTGCATGTCGGAAGCGGAGTCGCTTCTCTCTCCAGCTGCTACTTGCAGAATTCCAGGTCCCAGGGAGCGAGTGGTCCTCGACTATCACTTGTTTTCTGACTGCAGCTGATCTGGGCTCTGGGCCGTCTTTCTATTCCATGAATTGCACAAATATATTCCCCTCTGACACTGGTATCTAGAGAGAGTGTAGGGGCTCACGCAATAAATGCATCAACTGAGGAGGGAAGGACCATGGTTCAGAACATGACTATAGGGTTTGTAAAGAGGTCCTGGGTTGAATCCATGGCATCTCCTATTGAAAGAGGTCCCAAGTGGCTGGTCTGGCAGACTCTTCTCTGCCATAGAGCAGACCACAGAGAATCCCTTGCAGGAGACAGCTTGGGCTTGAATAATCGAAGGCCTAAGGTTGCTTTGTATCATCCTGTATTTTCACTATGTTAGCAAATATCTTGTGCCCCCAGCAGAACCCTCACTGAGAAGGTGCCTTTAAAAGGTGCAAGACAGCCCCAGTGCCTCCATCTCACCTATTTCCATCTAGGGCCAGTCAGATGAATCTGAGAAGCCCACAGGAGAGCATGAGGACAAGAGCCTTTCCCTGCTGCTTTGTTGTCGTCCCCCTCACCTCATATTTAGAGGAAAGCCACTTGTGTGCCTTGTGGGGCCAACTCCCTTGTACTGTCACAGCTAGTACCTTTAGACCAGTGTTTCTCAAACTGTGGGTCGGGACCCACTGGGTGGGTTCCGAGCCAATTTCAGGTGGGCCCTCATTCATTTCAATATTTTATTTTTAATATATTAGACTTGATGCTACCCTGGTATGTGACTGCATTTGTTACAGCTCTGTACTTTTAACAAGCTACTATGTATAATCTTTTTTTAACAATGATAGTAAATGGGACTTACTCCTGGGTAAGTGTAGTAGGATTACAACCTAGGATTGTTAAAAAAAAATTTCCTGCTTGTGGATGTTTCTTTTGGTCATGACATCACTTGCAGTGGGTTCTGACAAATTCTCATTCTAAAAAGTGGGTCCCGGTGCTAAATGTGTGAGAACCATGTCTCCCTGCGTAGTTCTAAATCTGCTTTAAAGTTGGGGAGCTGCTAGCAGCTAGCTGCTGCAACACCCTTTGTGTTTTTGTTACTGTTTTTCCCTCTTGCTGTTTCTTACACACTGCCTTGAAAATGAAGCTGTGTGCACATGGGGGGGGAGAAACTGGCCCATCCATGTGGCCAACTGAGCGGTTGCCTCAGGAATCTGCCACTTACCTCTGCAGCTTCTCCTCCCCCCACCCCACTCTCTAATTTGAAAAGGAGGAAAATGGAGCAGAAGAGGAAAGGTGGAGTTGAGCGGTGGACTAGAGTGTCTGCACCATTTTAGTCCACCACTTTCCTTTGAGTTTTCTGTTTCATACTATTTTTTTTTTTTACCCCAGCAAGCAGGAAGAGTATTGAAGGCTGCTTCACAGTTTGTTATGTGAGTATGTGTGTGGGGGGGGGGGGGGAGAATGATGGACATGTGGCATAGGAACACACTGTATGTAGAGCAGGGGTGCTCACACTTTTTTGGCTCGAGAGCTACTTTGAAACCCAGCAAGGCCGGGAGATCTACCAGGGGGGAAGGAAGCGTCTGACAGACACCCCCTTTAATGTATGGAGCCCCTACTGGAGTCTAGTCAGTTTCGTCAGTTTTGTTGCTGCCTGCCTGAAGAGCAGCTAAAGTGTCAGTTTCAGTGTCAGTTTAGCTAAATATGTCAGTTTTGTCTAGTCACTAGACGAAACTGACATATTAACAGTTTGGAGAGACAGGGCTCCGCGATCTACTCATTTTGCCTCGCGATCTACCGGTAGATCGCGATCCACCTATTGAGCACCCCTGATGTAGAGTGTATGGCATTTGCTATGCTGGTCTTGGGCCAGCTGTGGTGTGTGTATGAGAGTGGTTCAAGGGGAGCACCTGCTGCTTTGCTTTTACTAGTTCTGGATTTAGATTCCTAGTTCCCTGGAAAGCTTTGCAGACTGATGCAATTTAAGATGAAAGTAGGGAGGGGGCGCTACACACTGCCCTGGGCACCTGGGGAGAAGGATAGTAGTGAAACATGAATGATACATATGAAACCTGAACAATAAGTAACACAGGCCGGCACCATGGAGAGTCAGAAAAACTTTTTTCAAAACTTATGGTGGTTTTATATGAATTTGGGGCACTGATGCCAAAAAATTGCTTCATTCATGAATAGTCCAAGCAGCTTCCTCATCAGGACGCCATGGCATATGCTTCCTCATGAGGAAGCTGTTGGAAACATTTGCTGACAAGGCGCTGCTGCATCTCTGAAACTAGATCTGATAGGGAAAAACCCATGCCATTTTTTGGAATCAACCCCAAATATACCCAGGAATAGGTCTAACTTTCCAGACAGCAAAATGTGTGTTGGCTTGTGCAATGGATCCTAGTAAATCTAACCCCCGAGGAGAGGGCTTAGGAACAGGGCTGAAGTGGCCGGCCTGCCTGCTTTCCCCTTTCCCTTCCCAAACGCAGCTCCAGGGCTAGATAAGGAGAAACCAGAAACAGAGCATACCGTTAAAATATATGTGAGCGTTTTGGAAACAGCCTGTCCCCTTTTATTGGGGGAGAGTGCGGACATAGCCCTGCTCTCAGGAGTTTGCTAGCCAGGGGTGCCAACTCACTTCTTCGATGGAGGGCCTCAGAATCATGTCTGGCTCCAGCAGGCTCTTGAGGAGCTCCTGGCATTCCTCAGAGATCCCGAGGTGCCCTGGGATGGAGACACCCTTCTGCTGGTGGCAAAGCATTTTGGGGATATCCGTGTCGTCAAAGGGCAGGTTGGCGCATAGCATGACATACAGCACCACACCCATGCTCCAAATGTCGCCTTTCCGGCTGTCGTGGGGCACCCCCTGCAGCACCTCGGGGGCTGCATAGGCAGTGCTGCCACAGAACGTCTGGCTCAGCTCCTTGCGGTTCTTGGGGAGCAGCTTGGCAAAGCCAAAGTCAGTCAGTTTCAGATTGAAGCCCTGCAGCAGGGCGTTCTCACACTTCAGATCGCGGTGCGCCACACCACAGCTGTGGCAGTAGCGGATGGCCTCAACTAGCTGGCGGAAGAGGGCCTTGGCCCGGCTCTCAGGCAAGGGACCCCCTTGCAGGACACAGTCGAAGAGGTCGCCGTCCTCGGCCAGTTCCATCACCAGGTAGATCTTCCCATCCGTCGACTCCAGCATCTCGTACACCCGGATGATGTTTTTGTGGTCCAGGCGCTTGACGATCTGGAGCTCCCTGGGCAGAAATCTCTCGATAAACTCTGAGGGGGAAGAAAAAGACAGAGCTGGGCAAGGCACGGCAAGACTGGAGGGGTGCATCCAGTGTCTGGTAAGGGAATCATATTCACACACCAGGCCAAGCTGTCCTGGAGGCCAACCGATGGATTAGCCTCAGGGGGCAGATTGGGGGGGGTGCCCCCCCTGTATTTCAAAAGTGAGGTGGGAATTGAGCATAAGAGGATATGTGGAGGAGAGTGGTGGTCTAGAACAGGGGTCTTCAACCCTGGCCCGGGGACCAGATGCGGCCTGCGGTCAGCCTCTCATCCCGTGAGAGCCTCTGGCCCAGTTGACCAAACACAACCGGAGTTGTGCTTGTGGGGTGGGGGAGTGGGGGTTCATTTAAGTGTGTGCTTTATTTCTTGGGCTGTGTTGGTGCTTGGAGAAATCCTGGGCATTTCAGCCCATTCATTCATTCATTCATTCATTCATTCAAGTTCCATCTCTAATGTTCATTCTTTTTTTCTGGCTGTCGACACTGTACCAGATATTTGATGCGGGCGAAAAGTTTAGAGACCGCTGGGCTAGAACAATTTCTAGCATTTCTCAGACTATGCTCCTTAGGAACCCTGCGGCTCTGTGAACCCCCTTCAGGGGTTCCCTGGACACACCATAAATGACCGTCATCTGCTTGGCACTGCTGCATTCTGCATGTCCACCAGCTCTCTGGGGCTCCCCAAGGCTCCATTGAGGAGCGTTAAGGGCTCCAGAGACGGAAAAGTTTGAGAGCTGCTGCTCTCACTCTCCTCTTCCTCTTTCACTGTGCTCCCCTCTTTTCAAATCCAGGGCGTGAAAGGAGGAGGAGAGAGACAGTGTGGTGGGAAGTGTGGAGGAGAGAGACAGTGTGGTGGGAAGTGTGGAGGAGAGGACTTGCTCTGTGCTTTATGCCAGGGGCTCTGCATCTGGTGTGCCAAGAAAATCCTCTTGGGTCCTGCATGGTGCTGGCAAAACCTTTTGTTCCACCCTGCTACATCTCATCTTCGCACCCAAGATGCGCAGAAATTTGTTCCAGACAGCTGCTTCCCCCCCCCCCCCGAGAAGTGGGCGCGCAGAGCCTTCTGGGGTGATCAGCAGTGCAAGCGGCTGTCTGAGAGCACAAGTTGCTGCAAAGATCAGGTGCAAAGTTGGAAGGTGGTGGGGTGGAACAGTAAGGCTCCACCACTGCCGCACTGGAGAGGATTGGATTTTCTTGGTGCACTGCAGGCCATAGCTTGGAGTAGGCCACCATTCCCGTCCACATCAGGCACCCAGCCAGTCTGCCATCTGAAACAGCCGCCTCCTTTGGCTTCATGGATGGGCCAACCCTCCTGAAGTGCCTGTGCAACCAGAATGCTACCTCCGTTCTCAAGGGCTAAGGTTGCAACAGAGACAAATCTGCAGAGTAGCCTCACTGGAAACTAGGAAGTATGCAGCCTGGTACTTGACACAGTAGAGTCCAGTAGTCTACCCTGTCTGCAGGGGCGAGAAGAAAGGGGAAAAGAAGAGGGGGGCAGTGCTCCTGAAAGAGGGCATCCACGTTGGTGGCAGAGGAAGGATCTCTGCAATGGAAGAGTTCATCAGAAAGCCTGGCCCCGGCTGGACTGTGCTCCTAGGCAGCTGGCCATTGGGGTCATGGCGCCCTCTCCCAAGGACCCTTGGCTCTGCCCTCCGGTTCTCACCTTCTGGTCCTCCCATTTTGTCTATAATTTTCACGGCCACTTTTCGTTGGTGTTTCTTTGAAAAAGCTTCTTTGACTTTTGAGTACGTCCCTTCTCCAATGGTTTTGCCCATCTGGTAACCATGGGAGAGAAGAAACTCCTCCATCGTGTCTTTAACCTGCTCATCTGTCATTCTCAGGACATCCTGTCTTCAGGAAGTCTATACATCGCTGTCCTTGTCCTCCCAGACCAGGGCCTGCATGGGTTGCAGCAGCCCAGGATGCTAGATCATTTTTCCTGTCCAGACAAGGTCCTTTGAGGAGGGGTGAAACTGGGGATGGACATCTTGAAACTTTGAGCCCCCATTGTGATGCGGCCTTGTGTTACCCAAGGACCCAGGGCTGGAGGGGGTGGCTGTGCACCAATGGGGAGCAGGGGGGCTGGCAGCACTCCCACACAAAGGCCAGCTGCCTGGGACTGGGTGCCGCTCTCAGCAGTGCCCTCCAGGGGGGTGATGGGTTAACCTGCCAGGAGGCCTACAACTGTGTGGCCTTGGGTAAGAGATAACTGTCGCTTATATGGTAGCGTAGATAGGCTTGCTAGTTAGGAGGTTTCAACATGGACGGTTAAGTTGCTCTGTTTTTACCCCATCATGGAAATCTGCTGGCTTGAAACTACTTGGCAGGGTGTGGGTCTAACTGCGGCAGCAAGTCTTAAGAGTAAGTATTCCAATTCCCTCCGACCCTCTCTTATATAGTGAGCTTTCCAAAATTTCCACTGGGGAAATGGCATCAAGTTGGCAGTCTTTGGATTGTCTCTCAAAGCTGTGCCAACCTGTATGGTGGAGTTAGCAGGCTCATTTGAGGCCAACTGAGGCTGTTGCCCCAGGCAGCAGATTAGCTAGGGGTGCGCACTTCCGTGGGTCCATTCACCCTAAGCCCCCCTCCTCCCCATTCAAAGAGGAAGAAGGGAATGGGATGGAGGTGTGGAGAGAATAGTGGGCTAGGGCACACTCCTCCACACTTCCTTTTCTACTTTATTCCTTTCTTGATGAGTGAGCAGGAGAAGGAGGGGTGGAGCAGAGGCAGCGACTGAGTGCACAAAGGGGTGGGATGCTTGGCTATTGTGTCACCTATTTGGGCTAGCCCTGCTTCTTAGCGCAGAGAAGATCAGTGCCTGATAGGGGCCAAACTGTTGGATCTCAAACCCAGAGAATCCCAGAGTCAAACCCTCATCTGCTAAACAGCTCACAGGGTGGCCAGGACAAGCTCCCATCTTCCAACTTAGCCTACCGGAGTGGGGTGTGGTCAGCTCCCTGAAGGGAGAAAATATACAAAAGTCCTGCTGGATTTGGTTGGAGGTCCATCTGTCCCAGCATCCTGCTTGCCACAGTGGCCCACTAGCTGCCTCTGGGAAGTCTACAAAAGCAGGAGGAAAAGCCCTCCCCCATGGCGGCCCTGAAACAGCTGCTGGACCTGGAGGTGGCACAGAGCCATCCTAATGAGCAGCCTTTGAGAGCCCTGCAATTCATGAATTTGCCAGATCCCCTTTGAGAGCTATCCAAGCTCATGGCTGGCACCACATCTTATGGGAATGAATTCCAAAAGCTGTATGTCACATGTAAAAGAAAGGAGAGGATATAAATCAGAAACTGTCTAGAAATGCATCTGGTTCCTTTCCTTTGGTTCAGGTTCAAGAGCAACAGGAAACCTTATAGCATAAAATAAGGGGCACTGGAGCAAAGCAGTGTTGCTTTTTTGAGATGAACACAAGTGCATCAATCCAGAATCAGGCCTGTCCTGCTAATCAGAAGCCTCAGAGTGATGGAGAAGCAGAGCACGCTAGGGAATCTCTCTGCCTTGTGTTAGGGAGAGAGTGTCTGCCGGCCAGGAGTATTTTGTCTTCAGGAATGTGTTGCGACAGAGCTACCCAAATGTCTCAACTCCAGTTATATCTCCAGCCTGTTAGTGGTAATCTCGTGGTGCTTGGCTTCATAAGTTGAATGGAATAGTATTTTCAGGGGACTGTCCCCAAATCTTTCATGGTTTTATGGCTCAACATTGCCCCCTCATTTTGTCACTCAGAATCCTTGTGGCTGTCCGATTATTGATTCTGGGAAGGACAATTAGTGATGACAATTTTGTTTGATGAGCTTCTGGAATCATGGTGGCTCTTTGGGTCTTGTTGCTGCTCAGTAAATGAGAAGCTACCACCTTGATATTGGCAGCAATTCTTAAACCAGACATAGACGATCTTCACCTCACTGTCTGAACGGATGGGAAGATAGAACTTGGGAGTTGAGGGTGAAACACACATTTTTGAAATGCCTTTTCCTGAACTCTCCACACCCCGAGTCACAGGCTGGAAACCTTGATACAGAAAGAGGCCAGGTTCACAGTCACTTGTGTGTGTGGCACCTTCGGCAAACCCTTACCCGTTTGCACAGGCCTGGCTGGTGCTTCTCTTCCAGAAGAAAATGTTGCAGGACAAGCCCTTCATTTCTGCATGCTGTCCTCAGGCCCAATGCTGCTTTGCCCAGACCACACTCACCAAGGCAGCCGAAAGAATTGGATGGTTTTGGCACCTAGCTGGTGGTACAGGAGGGGGCCAGTCACCTGCACACACACCCTTGAACTGAGGCAGGTGTAGGAAGAAGGCGTTCATTGAGGGGAAAACGGCTCACCGTTCAGCAGCTGCCAAGATGGACTCGGGATTGGATGTGGGTCAGTCAGCACTGATTGGAAAGTGGTGCCAGGCATGGCAATGGTGAAGGTTGGCCCATCCTTTTTGCTACCCAACTATGGGCAAGGGATGGAGCAGAGAGGACTGGAGAAGTCACGGCAATGGCAAGAGTGTGCTCCCCTCAATCACACTCCTGCTCAGGCCTGTCCGGGTGCTCATGGTGGGAATCCAGGAAACAGCAAGAGCAACTCTTCAGAAGGGCCAAGGGGCAAGCAGAGTGGAGCGGAGGGAGGAAGGTGCCGGGTTCAGGGGCACCTGTGACGGGGAGAGGTGGACTTCCATGAAACCAGGCTGCACTGGGGGGAGGCCTCCAGTCCAGGGTTCCCTCAGGGCTGCAGGCAGAGAGAAGAGCAGGCCTGGCCTCTCGTGGTCCACCAAGGCATTGTGATGCAAGCGCTGTTCTCCCGGGTCACAATGCGACCGGGTGAGTCGCTGCCTGCCTCTGGGCTTCACCCCAGCCTGCCCTTTGCGATAGGCTCTTCAGGCTGCCTGGTCGTCTCTAGGGAGCACTCCTCCGCCTTTGATAGGTAAGGCTTTGCCCAGAGAGTTGGGGCAAACGGGGATGAGAGGGGCCCGCCGAGGGTGCCACATCACAGACTCTGTCCCCAGTGGGATGTCCCCAGCCGGGGCTGGGGCTGGGAGCTCCCTCCAGGGTTTAGGCATGGAACCGCTTTGGAAGATTTGCAGTGGAGCTGTCCTCAACACTTTTCTGGCAGAGGGAAGCATCAGCGGCTCTATTTTTGTGCCTGGCTGCTGTGGAATTTAGAGGACCCCACATGGTGGTGTCAGAAGTGGGCCGTGGAGGATACTGGCTGCGGGACCGCAATTGTCAGGGGGAACCTTCCTGACCAGGCCAATTCCCCCCCTGTACCATCAGGACCAGTAACATCCACTGTGACATCAAAGGGTGGTGGAGTACAGAACCATGAGGGGGGTAGGGTGGCACAGGGCCGAGTTTTTTCGCAGCACTGGGGTCAGGTGCAAGTGACTGCAGACATGACTGGGAGGAGGCAGAAATGCTGCTGTATTTGGGCAGAGCCTTTCTTGGTTGCATGGAGTCATCCAGCCATTTCCAGCCTAAGCAAGGGCTGGTTCGCACGTGAGCAGAAATACTCTTGTGTGGGTGGAGCAGAACACGCCAGTGCAAGATCCATTCCCCTTTGTCATTACAATCCTTCTGCATTTCCATCCGAGAACCCTATTTTATGTGCCATATTTTATGTACCAAAGGATGTCTATATTGTATAGTGTTCTAGCTCGTGCATGAAAAATGCAATATAAAAATGATCACGTAAAGATGAAGGATCCAGTCCTGTCCAACTTTCCAGTGCCAATGCAGCTGCAAGGTCAAGTTCCCTGATCTTGAGGAGGCCCCTGTGACTCCACCCAACACAGGATTCAGCACCTGTCCTGTTGGCACAGCTGCACCAGCGCTGGAAATTTGGGCCCTAAAAAATAAAACCTGGGCACCTACAGCCAATTTCTTAGGGGGGTAAAAAGGGGGTGTTCATTCATTGGCACTAGTGAAAATATTACCAACCCCCCCCCCCCCCGGGCATCCTTGTGGGCTACTTGTGCATGGTGAGTTCCTTGGCCTGGCACCCTGCAGCAGCCACACTGGGAAGACACTTTAGAAACAGCTGCATCTTTGCTGGGAAGCTGCCCTATCCCGAGGTGGCCCCTTGGCAGTTCTAGCTCAGGGTTGTTGGCGCTGCCTGGCAGTGACTCTGCAGGATTTGGGGCAGATGGGAGACCGTCTTTGCCTGGAGAGGCTGCCAAAGACAGATCCTGGAGGTGGTTCTTCAGGACTGCTTCGCTCCATGTGGACCTGCCTGTTCTAGAAGGTCCTTCAGGAGGGCTGTCTTGAGTAGTCTGTGTGTCGTCGTCGTCCCCGAGACTTACTTGGCAGAGCAATGCACACACCCCTCCTGTGTGAGGCTGCTGCAGCCTTTCTGCTCACCTGACACTGAGTGACTCCATGCCTTCTGCTCTGCCACTTGATCCTGACTAGGCTCTTGACACCATCTGCTCCATGCTGCCTGCTAGAGCTTCTATGGGCTGCTCTTTTCCCAATCAATGCCTGGGACTGATTCAGGGGCTCAGTGGTGGATGGGAAGCTGGGCCTGGCCCACTCACCCTTCTCATCTTTCCCAGACAGGTCTGGGGCTCGGACATGAGCTCCCAAGAGACCCCACAAGCTCGGAGATTTCCCATAGAGGCAGGAGATTCTCCCAGCCTGTCGACTGCCCCCGAAACCCAGGAGCCAGTTGCCCCTGAGCGCACTGCAACAAGGTAAGCAAAAGGGTGGTCAGAAGAATTCCCAGGCAAAAAACATGAATGCCGATCCTCTCTCATCCTCTGTCTCTGAAACTTGGGGCTTGCTCATCCTCTCCTGCTGTTCTGTTGGCAACCTTCAGTTTCGAAAGACTCTGGTATTGCACTTGAAAGGTGGTTCTGGAACAGCGTCTAGTGTGGCTGAAAAGGCCGATTCAGGAGTGACAGTCCCTTCCACAATGGGAGCAAGTGCAGTCTGTCCCTGGTCTGTCTCCCTGGCTGTGGGCCTTCCTTCTTTGCCTCTTAGCCTCAGACTGTTGGCCAAGTGTCTCTTCAAACTGGGAAAGCCCGTGCTGCACAGCCTGTCTCCAAGCGGGCCGCTCAGACGCCAGGGTTTCCCACTTGTTGAGGTCCACTCCTAAGGCCTTCAGATCCCTCTTGCAGATACAAGGACATCTGCAAGAGGGACCTGAAGGCTCTCCTGCACCAATTAAACAATTCTACCTACAGGCACGTGTTCAGAAAATCAGTTAAAACTCCTGAACCATCAATGTCATCTTCTTTGGACAATTGAGGAGAAAGAGCAGCTGGCAAGAACCGGTTGCCAGCCGTGATTCAAAGCTCAGTTGCTTCTGCTCAAGGGCGAATCCTCCAGTGGAAGGGTGCAAATCTACTGTGCCAGCAGGGCTGGCCCAAGGTCTCCCGATGCATGTGGTGGGCATGCCAAAGGCTGCCCTCCCACACCTGGCGAGGTGCCAAATTCTGCTCCTTCCAACCCCTGGTCTGCAAAAGGAAGAGGGGGGCAGGGCAGAGTTCTCACCCACCACTCTCCTCCACACTTCTTCTGCTGTTATTGGCTCCTCTTTTCCAGTCCAGGGAGTTGCCTGGATGGGCTCCCTGACTCAAGAAACCCCCACCAAGAAGACCCTGAGGTGGCTGCCTCAGTGGGGCTCATCGACTGACTGGCCCTGTTTATAATCTGGCATGTGGGGAACATACAAGCAGATTGGGGGGTGATGTGAGGATCAGTTAACCGAGGTGGTGCAAAGGCAGCTACGAACATGTTCCTTGAGGTGAGGAAGGAAAAGTATGCGAGATATTTTACAGGGGAGAGGAGAAATGGGACAAGTAATTTATGCCAAAAGAAAGCATGGCCTCCTTGTACCTGGAAGGAGCTGCTTCGCTCTTTGGCTAGCTTGGCAACTCTTTTAGGGGCTTCTTTTGGCAGGTCTCCTTCAGGACTGGTTCATGTCTTCAGCTGACCTCAGCCTGCCCATCTCTGCTACTTCCCTCTGCTCTCCTCACTGGATTTGAAACACAAGGAGCGGGACAGAGTGGAAGGGGAAGTGTGGAGGAGATGAGGAGTGAGACCCCGGGGAGGGGGGTATGTAGAGGAGAGCAATGGCCACCCCCAGCATGCGCCACTCTCCCTGTTTTTTGGAAACAGGACCAGCACAAAGGAAGGGGGCTTGGCCAAGAGCAGCTAAAGGGGAAGCCCCCCCTCCTTCTTGGCTGCTTTGCTGAACAATGGGTTAAGTCAGAATGCCAGATGTAGGGGAGAGCACCAGGATGAGGTCTCTTGTTATCTGGTGTGCTCCCTGGGGCATTTGGTGGGCCGCTGTGAGATACAGGAAGCTGGACTAGATGGGCCTATGGCCTGATCCAGTGGGGCTGTTCTTATGTTCTTAAACTACAATTCCCAGGAGGCCTTGCAGGTCTCTTGTTATCTGGTGTGCTCCCTGGGGCATTTGGTGGGCCGCTGTGAGATACAGGAAGCTGGACTAGATGGGGCTATGGCCTGATCCAGTGGGGCTGTTCTTATGTTCTTAACTACAATTCCCAGGAGGCCTTGCAGGTCTCTTGTGATCTGGTGTGCTCCCTGGGGCATTTGGTGGGCCGCTGTGAGATACAGGAAGCTGGACTAGATGGGCCTATGGCCTGATCCAGTGGGGCTGTTCTTATGTTCTAAGCAAGTGAAGAGGCAGCTGTGGCAGGGGGTGGGGATTTCCGCCCTTCTTCCTCCAACAGTGCTGGGGCTGTGCCTTGACAATTTTAGTGCCTTCTCAGTGTGCCCTAAGATGAAAAAGGCTGAAAACTGATGGTCTGCAGTGTCATCTTCGGGACTAGATTGTGCTGCGTGGAACGTGTGGGACTGCGCAGCTGCTCCAAGCGTGTGTTGAGTCATCTCTTCTCTCTCTCCCTCCTCTTGGGCAGGCAGCTGCGAAGATGTCCAGGGTGCCACTGCCTGACCTTGCCCAACGTCCCCATTGACGTCTACATTGCCATGGGTGGGAGCCACAGGCCACGGACCACCTGAAGGCTCCCCGGGTCGGGCTCAAGTGCTGAGGCCGCAGCGGCTGTCCCAGGGAACATACTGACAGCCAGAGAACAGCAAAGCAAGCCACACAGAACAGTGACGCACATTTTAATAAAAGGACACCTTAAAATGTTTCTGTGGGCCTCCTTCCTGGCGTTCTGCTTTGTTTCTCTTCATTGGCAGTCTTCCTGCCCTCACCCATCCCTCCAGGCCAGGGAGCCAAGCCGGAGCTGTGAGTGCAGTGAGTGCAAGTGAGTGCAGCTGTTAGTAGGTTCCCTCTGAGAAACTTAAGGCCTTAATCTGAGCCCAGGGCTCAGCCCCAAGGGGCATATTAAGTGTTAAAAGAGTTTGCCTGTGAAAATGCCAGGTGCCTTTCCCTTGCCAGCCTCTGGAATTTGGAAGGAGAATCTCTGAGTCAAAGAGCTCCGATTCCAGAGAATCTCAAAGAGAACCTCTTCTCTCTTGACCAGTGAATGCAGCACCCAGAGGTTGGAAGGCTGTCTGGCTGTTCCTTACCCCGAGCTTGTGGGAATAGAGTGGGGTATACTCTGAAAATCAACGGACAAATAAATGTTGGGGGGGGGGAATTGAACCTGATGGCTGCAACTTCCACTTGCTCCCAAAACTGCAAGTTATGCCTGAAGTCCAGTAATACATTCCCAGTAGCTTCCTGGATTCAAAAGGAGGATGAAAACACAGCAGAAAAGGAAGTGGGGAAAAAAGGAGTACAGTGCAGATGCGCTTCAATGTCAGTAAGTGTAAAGTCATGCACATTGGGGCAAAAAATCAAAACTTTAGATATAGGCTGATGGGTTCTGAGCTGTCTGTGACAGATCAGGAGAGAGATCTTGGGGGGGGGGGTGGACAGGTCATCGACCCAATGTGTGGCGGCAGTGAAGAAGGCCAATTCTATGCTTGGGATCATTAGGAAAGGTATTGAGAACAAAACGGCTAGTATTATAATGCCGTTGTACAAATCGATGGTAAGGCCACACCTGGAGTATTGTGTCCAGTTCTGGTCGCCGCATCTCAAAAAAGACATAGTGGAAATGGAAAAGGTGCAAAAGAGAGCGACTAAGATAATTACGGGGCTGGGGCACCTTCCTTACGAGGAAAGGCTATGGCGTTTGGGCCTCTTCAGCCTAGAAAAGAGGCACCTGAGGACAGAGTGGATAGAGAGATGCTCTTTACACTCTCACATAACACCAGAACCAGGGGACATCCACTAAAATTGAGTGCTGGGAGGGTTAGAACAGACAAAAGAAAATATTTCTTTACTCAGCATGTGGTTGGTCTGTGGAACTCCTTGCCACAGGATGTGGTGATGGCGACTGGCCTGGACGCCTTTAAAAGGGGATTGGACAAGTTTCTGGAGAAAAAATCCATTACGGGGTACAAGCCATGATGTGTATGCGCAACCTCCTGATTTTAGAAATGGGCTATGTCAGAATGCCAGATGCAAGGGAGGGCACCAGGATGAGGTCTCTTGTTATCAGGTGTGCTCCATGGGGCATTTGGTGGGCCACTGTGAGATACAGGAAGCTGGACTAGATGGGCCTATGGCCTGATCCAGTGGGGCTGTTCTTATGTTCTTATGTACAGTAGGCCAGAGTGTCACACCAAACACCATCTTGTTAGAGCCCTTTTCCCCATGGAAAAAAGAAGGGAGAGTGTTTCTCCTAAGGGGGCTTCAATGCCTGCAAGTTTTCTCAGTACTGACTTGCATGCTGATGTTGCATAGTGATTAAGATGGCAAGCCTGTATATAACATAAGAACATAAGAACAGCCCCACTGGATCAGGCCATAGGCCCATCTAGTCCAGCTTCCTGTATCTCACAGCGGCCCACCAAATGCCCCAGGGAGCACACCAGATAACAAGAGACGTCATCCTGGTGCTCTCCCCTACATCTGGCATTCTGACTTAACCCATTTCTAAAATCAGGAGGTTGCGCATACACATCATGGCTTGTACCCCATAATGGATTTTTCCTCCAGAAACTCGTCCAATCCCCTTTTAAAGGCGTCTAGGCTAGACGCCAGCACCACATCCTGTGGCAAGGAGTTCCACAGACCGACCACGCGCTGAGTAAAGAAATATTTTCTTTTGTCTGTCCTAACCCGCCCAACACTCAATTTTAGTGGATGTCCCCTGGTTCTGGTATTATGTGAGAGTGTAAAGAGCATCTCCCTATTCACTCTGTCCATCCCCTGCATAATTTTGTATGTCTCAATCATGTCCCCCCTCAAGCGTCTCTTTTCTAGGCTGAAGAGGCCCAAACGCCGTAGCCTTTCCTCATAAGGAAGGTGCCCCAGCCCCGTAATCATCTTAGTCGCTCTCTTTTGCACCTTTTCCATTTCCACTATGTCTTTTTTGAGATGCGGCGACCAGAACTGGACACAATACTCCAGGTGTGGCCTTACCATCGATTTGTACAACGGCATTATAATACTAACCGTTTTGTTCTCAATACCCTTCCTAATGATCCCAAGCATAGAATTGGCCTTCTTCACTGCCACCGCACATTGGGTCGACACTTTCATCGACCTGTCCACCACCACCCCAAGATCTCTCTCCTGATCTGTCACAGACAGCTCAGAACCCATCAGCCTATATCTAAAGTTTTGATTTTTTGCCCCAATGTGCATGACTTTACACTTACTGACATTGAAGCGCATCTGCCATTTTGCTGCCCATTCTGCCAGTCTGGAGAGATCCTTCTGGAGCTCCTCACAATCACTTCTGGTCTTTACCACTCGGAAAAGTTTGGTGTCATCTGCAAACTTAGCCACTTCACTGCTCAACCCTGTCTCCAGGTCATTTATGAAGAGGTTGAAAAGCACTGGTCCCAGGACAGATCCTTGGGGCACACCGCTTTTCACCTCTCTCCATTGTGAAAATTGCCCATTGACACCCACTCTCTGCTTCCTGGCCTCCAACCAGTTCTCAATCCACGAGAGGTCCTGTCCTTTAATTCCCTGACTGTGGAGTTTTTTCAGTAGCCTTTGGTGAGGGACCGTGTCAAACGCCTTCTGAAAGTCCAGATATATAATGTCCACGGGTTCTCCCGCATCCACATGCCTGTTGACCTTTTCAAAGAATTCTATAAGGTTCGTGAGGCAAGACTTACCCTTACAGAAGCCATGCTGACTCTCCCTCAGCAAGGCCTGTTCGTCTATGTGTTTTGAGATCCTATCTTTGATGAGGCATTCTACCATCTTACCCCGTATGGATGTTAGGCTGACCGGCCTATAGTTTCCCGGGTCCCCCCTCTTTCCCTTTTTAAAAATAGGCGTGACATTTGCTATCCTCCAATCTTCTGGCACCGTGGCCGTTTTGAGGGACAAGTTGCATACCTTAGTCAAGAGATCTGCAACTTCATTCTTCAATTCCTTAATAACCCTTGGGTGTATGCCATCAGGGCCCGGTGACTTATTGATCTTTAATTTATCAATGAGGTCTGAAACATCTTCTCTTTTAACCTCTATCTGACTTAACTCCTCGGTTAGGAGGGGCCGTTCGGGCAGCGGTATCTGCCCGAGGTCTTCTGCCGTGAAGACAGATGCAAAGAACTCATTTAATTTCTCTGCCATCTCTAAGTCTCCTTTTATCTCCCCTTTCCCTCCCTCACCATCCAGAGGGCCAACCGCTTCTCTGGCGGGTTTCCTGCTTCTAACATATTTGAAGAAGCTTTTATTATTCCCCTTAATGTTGCTGGCCATGCGTTCCTCATAGTCTCGCTTGGCCTCCCCTATCACCTTCTTACATTTCTTTTGCCACAGTTTATGTTCCTTTTTATTCTCTTCATTAGGGCAAGACTTCCATTTACGGAAGGAAGCTTCCTTGCCCTTCACAGCCTCTCTAACTTGGCTGGTTAGCCATGCGGGCACCCTCCTGGATTTAGTGGAACCCTTCTTTCTTTGCGGTATACACCTCTGCTGGGCCTCTATTACTGTTGTTTTAAGCAGCCTCCATGCATTCTGGAGAGACTGGACTCTTTTTACCCTCCCTTTCAACCTCCTTCTAACCAGCCTCCTCATTTGAGGGAAGTCCGCCCGTCGGAAGTCAAGGGTTTTTGTTAGAGATTTGCCTGGTATTCTTCCCCCAACGTGCACGTCAAAATGGATCGCAGCATGATCACTGTTCCCCAATGGCTCAGTAACGTTTACATCTCTAACCAGGTCCTGCGTACCGCACAAAATTAAATCCAGAGTCACCTGTCCTCTGGTGGGCTCCGTGACTAGCTGATCTAAGCCACAGTCATTCAGCACGTCAAGAAATCCGGTTTCCTTATCGTGACCAGAACACAAATTGACCCAGTCAATATGAGGATAATTGAAGTCCCCCATGATTACAACCCTGTCCTTCCTTGTCACCTCCCTGATCTGTTTCCTCATTTCAAGGTCCCCATCAGATTTCTGGTCTGGAGGACGATAGCACGCCCCCAGTATTACATCGCTGCACAAGCCTGGTAATTTAACCCACAGAGATTCTACGGTGGAGTCGGACCCACCTTCAATCTCTACTTTGCTGGATTCTATCCCTTCCTTAACATAAAGGGCCACCCCACCTCCAACACGCCCCTGCCTGTCCCTCCTGTAGAGTTTATAGCCCGGGATTGCGGTATCCCACTGATTCTCCGCATTCCACCAGGTTTCCGTTATGCCCACTATGTCAATATTTTCCCTTGTCACCAGACATTCCAGTTCTCCCACCTTTGCTCGTAGACTTCGGGCATTCGCATAAAAGCATTTATACACGGAATGCCCCAGGATGGGCTGCTTATTCACTCCTTTGTCCCCGCATCCTCTCATTGTGCCAAACCGTCTATCACATCCCATCTCCCTACCTTTCCCAATTTCTTCTCCTACCCTGCCTTTGTCTTGTTGTTCTCTAACCTCCCCATCCTCATCCCATAGGGATGAGGAGTCCCGAACCGGATGCCCCTCGGCTCCTGTCGGCCTTCCCCTAGGGATCAGTTTAAAAGCTGCTCTGCCACCTTTTTAATGTTATGCGCCAGCAGTCTGGTTCCATTCTGGTTCAAATGGAGCCCGTCCCTCTTGTACAGGCCCCGCTTGTCCCAAAACGTTCCCCAGTGCCTAACGAATCTAAACCCCTCCTCCCTACTCCACCGTCTCATCCACGCATTGAGACCCCTGATCTCCGCCTGCCTAGCTGGCCCTGCGCGTGGAACAGGTAGCACTTCAGAGAACGCTACCTTTGAGGTCCTGGCTTTCAGCTTCCTGCCTAAAAGCCTAAATTTGGCCTCCAGGACCTCCCAGCTACACTTGCCCACATGTATATATATACATGATATATATATACATGATACAGATATATATGTATCTGGAAGTAAATCTCATTGAACTCCAAGTGGTTTACTTCTGAGTTGACATGGCTTGGGCTGTAAGAGATTGACAGCCCAATCCTATGCATGTCTACACAGAAGTAAGTGCCATTAGAGTCAATGGGGCTTACTCCCAGGAAAGTGTGGATAGGATTGGGCTGCCAGGGCGAAGCCATACCAATGGGGTGTGCATTGTACCCTGTGGTGGGGAGGCAGTCATAGAGTCTTCCTCAAGGTATGGGAACAAAAGACTCAGTGGGGAAGCTCTGCCTCACCTGCTTCCCCACCCACCTGGTGCACTTGGAAGGCCTCAGTGGGGAGGCTCTGCCTCACCTGCTTGCCCCCCACCGCACATCCCTGGTGCTCTTCCAAAGACTCAGTGGGGAGGCTCTGCCTCACCTGCCTCCCCCCCATCTAAGGTCCCTGGTGCTCTTCCAAGGCCTCAGTGGAGAGGCTCTGCCTCATCTGCCCCCCCCCTCGCAGGTCCCTGGTGACTTGTTTCCCTCCCCCCACCTGAGGCGCCTGTCCCTTTAAGGCGCGGGCGGGCGGAAGAGGTTGTTTGTCCCGCACCGGCCGCCGTCGCCCTCTCCTGATTTAGCCCCGCCCACGCCGTCGGCTGCTCCGCCCGCCATATTGTCGCCGCCGCCAGGAAGGAGGGCGCGTGAGGGAGCGGCGCACGCAGGAGGCGAGGCCGACTGGAGGGCCGGCGGCGGGCGAGGAGGCGATGGGTGAGGTGGCCGCGACACCCCGGGCGTCCCCCTGAGGTGGCGTCCCCTCAGCACCCCGGCCACGTGACGCGGCTGCCCCCGTGGCCGGGAAGGGCCCCGCCCCTCCTGAGGGGCCCGGGCCGTCCGGCGGGGGGGGCCCGGCCTCCTCCCCTCCGCAGCCTAGGGCGGGCCGCAGGGCGCCTCCCTCCGGCCCTGCAGGCTCGTCTGGCTGGCCAGCCCACGGCCTGGGGCTTCTGGAGGCGGTGGCGTAGCTGGAGGGGGGCGGAGCAGGCAGTCTGGCGGGGGGCGGGCAAGCGGCCCCTCCCTTCGGAGCCATTCGCGGCGGCCATTGCCCTCTACGCCGGGAATGGCTCCGAAGGGAGGGGCCGCTTGCCGCCCCCCTCCAGCTACGCCACCGAGCCCGGGTCAGCCCCCTCGGTGGGTCTAGTGGGGGCTCCTTCCCAGCTGAGGCTGCAGCAGGGACTGTCGCCTCCCCTGAGCCTCGTCCCTTCCTTGGGCAAGGCCTGCTCTCCCCCCCCCCCCGCTGGAGCACCTTTGGCGGTTGTGGGACCTGCCCCTGCCTTTGCAGGCTCTGGTCTGCTCAGTCTCCAGCTGGTTAGGTGCTACTGCTGCTGCCCACCTGTGGAACTCCCTGCCACAGGAAGTGGTGATGGTATCTTGCCTGAATGCCTTTGAGAGGAGGTTGGAGGAATTTCTGGAGGAGAAGTTCATTTTCTTTTTGGAAGAACGAAGGCTGTTTACGTTTGCAGTCGCCCTGGTGTGCTGGTCATTGTCAGAATTTAAGTGAGGTGACACAATATGTGATAGGATTTGGTCACACATCCTAAGGTATAAAGAATTGCCCTGTATTGAGTTGGACTGTATTGAGCAACAGCTGTCCAAAGCCCTGGCCAGAGACCTCCTCTGACTAAGCAGGGACTGAATCTGGGGCCTTCAGCATGGAAAACTTGCCTTCTGCCACCAAACTGTGCTGCTACTTGAGGGCCTCTCTGGCTTCAGCTTGTTTCCCTCTTCCTGCCAGTGTTAAAGGGAGTTGAATTTCCCTGGAATATTATTTTAGAAACTTGTGTATGATAAACATACAACTAAGAGCCATTAACACTACTAGTTATTAAGAGCAAGGGCAACAAATGGAGGCAGGATACATTAAAACAGCACTGAAATAATTGTTTCTAAAAGACCTGAATGAATGAAGTGCTCTTCATTTGCTTGAAGGACAATATGATATAGGGGCCAGCTGAACCTCTGGGGAGAGAATTTCACAGTTGCTGCAGCTGGATAACCTGTCTCTCCAATTGCTTCCAGAAGTGCATAGAGGTGGGCCTCTGAAAATGACTTTGGTGGGTAGGACCACACTGGAGTAAGGCATTCCTTATTGCATTGTCTTGCTTGCTCCCTAGTCTTAGAAATAATAAATGTAGGTTCTGGTTGTTGATTTGTTGGAAATAGAATATCTAGTCTGAATGCAGACTAATGGAGGTGTGTCTGTTTCCTTTTTTTCCATTAGGCAGCTTTTTGAAGTCTGAAAAAAATATTAGTACAGGTCCAGCCTATTTATACAGGGATTTTTTATATGTGGTCTTGACTCAACAAGAATGGCCCTTGCAAATGAGAAGGAATGTATTGATCCCTGGAGGGGGGGGAAATGCACCCCTTGGAAAATTGCAGTTTAAAACACTGAACAGTCCTTTAACAATAGCCTCCTTAATGAGAGAGAGAGAGGGAGCAGCTGGCTGACAATTCATCAATCCTTCTCTCTCCAGGCAACCCCTCCCTTCCTCCTGAGCAAGTGAAAGATACTTGGTGCATTGGTGAAGGGAGGGGTCAGAGTGAAGCATTTCTAAGCACCTTGAGAGAGACTGATTGTTGTCTTAGTGACTCTATCTTATCATCACGAAGGTCAGCAAGGCTATTTTTAAATCTTTGGAGCAAAGAAACTTTGTTTTTTAAATTGATTTGCTATAGTGTGTTTTTTGCCATTGTGAGTGCTTGGAATGGAACACAAGCAAATAATTAGTCTCAACCTGTATATCTGGTTCTTTCTCATTCTCTGCTTCTGGTCACTTATGGCATGCTGATAGCAGTGTGCACACTTCCCCCCCCCCCTTCCAGCCACCTACCCCAGATCTTATAAAGAACTTTTCTACTTTGGAAGAACAGTGTGCCTTGTCAATTGTCAAAAAGCTCATGGTTTGCCTTGACCATTTTAGTGCCTTGCCAGTGTGCCGCAAGATTAAAAAGGTTGAAAATCTCTGAGGTAACAACTTCTTATAGCTGCTTTATTAGTTGTATTAAGCCCTACATAGTCTGTATCCATCCCTTCTGACTCCTCAGATCAGCGTTGGAGGCGCTGTCCTGTTGCATATATTTTAATGTTACCCATTCTGTATGATGGCATTGATTCAAGAAATACCGGAATATATGACAATTGGTACAGGAGGCTAAGCATCTGTACTGGCAATTGGTGTTTCCCTGGTTCACGTCTCACTTGTGCCATGACCTTTCTCAGTGACTCTTTGGGAAGCCAGTCACACTCAACCTCAGTTGTCCCACTCTACAATTTGGGGATAAAAATACTTGCAGCAGGATAATAACTGAAGTGCTTGTCATGCTCCAGGTGCTAAACAAATGTCACATATTAGAGAACATACCTATATTAAAGGATTATGTAATTCAGATGGAATTGGTAGTGAACTTAATAGCAGCAAGGTTGGTTATCACTGTTGTGTGGAGGCATCCAGTGTTACCATCTTGCAGTGGGGTGGTGGTGGCAAACTTGCGAGAATAGCGGCTTGCACGCACTGCACCAACTGTGCAGTTGAAGCATGGCTGAGCAGAAGGAGTCTAGTTTGTTGCTGCCTCCATAGCTGGTCTGACAATAAGTAAGGGCAAGTAACTCACACTTGCTTCCTCTTTCTACTTGAGTGGCAGATGGTTCATCCCTGTGAGTGCTATTTGCTCAGCTTTGGTTGCCAGCCAAATGCTTGGGTCAGAGTCCCCTTGTTTCTCCACAGCCTGGCTGTAATTTTTCTTGTAGTGCTATTACAAACACAGGTGGAGGTTGACAGAAGTAGGCAGAGCCTAGGGCCGTGCCTGTTGCCAGAATCCACCCACACTGCATGATGCAGAAGGCTGGAGGGGAAAAATCCCAGGCACCTGGCTACCTGAACATTTAGGTGTTTGAGTGCTGTCACTTTGAAATATCACTAAATTGCAGGAAGTCCTGGGTGCAACTTGGAGTGACATGCCTGTGGCATTGCCTGTGTCTTTGTGAGGCTTCCACCCCTTTGAGTAACTGGGTGGATAGACTGCAGAGGTTTAGGTCTCTGGTGTCCAGCAACTGCCCTTCTCTGGAGAGCCAACTTGAGTGGCATGTGAGAGGGCAGCTTCCCTACTCCGGAGCCAGCTTGATCAGCATATTCCAGGGATGGTCCTGAGCTGGGTGGGTGGGTGAGAGCCAGCTGGCTGTGACTGCCACACCAGGCAAGTGGAACACTCCTGGCATAAAAACTCTGCTAGCTCAGCTCGCGTAATTATCTTAAAAGGTTGCAATAGCTCTTGGTTTTTGTTGAATGTCTGTTTTCTTCTGTAGACATACACACTGTGACACTTTGGAGAACTATTTGCTAGCTGTGAGTCTGCCATGCTAAAAAAAATTCTGCCCTTAAGGAGTGTGTATGTATCTACACCAGTTTAAGACGCACTTCATTCTGCAGCTCCTCTACTTTTTGCATAATTCTGGTGTGGCTAATTTTGGGGAAAGGAAAAGCCTAACGCAGGACAAGGCATGTGGTGGGCCAGGCCCATCTTCTTGGCCGTGTGGGCTAGGAGCCTTAGATGCTCTTGGATAAAAACAAAGATGGTGGAGGGTGGCAGCTTGGGCACCTGGTGCCACGGCATATGCCCAGCCCTGTCAGCATGGTTTTGGCAGGCTGATGTTCAGTGGCCCACCCCACAGCCTTGAATATGCTGGTGATTTAGATGTACTTGGATCAGTGGGAACTGCTGGCCAGCCAGTGAACTTACTGGGAGATCATGTTGAGTGGAGGACACATGGGCACTAGTCCTTTCTCTCTGGAGCAGCAAACCAGCTACTGCCAGCAGGCCTGGATTACAGCCTTCCCTTAGGTATCCTTGTGATGTGGCAGTGCTGTCCCCTTACCGAGTGTGCCAGCCACCTCTCTTCCTTTCCCCGTCCTCCGGGTTTGAAAAGTGAGAGGTGCTGGAAATGGATGAGGGGGAAGAAGACAGAGGAGGAGAACTTCTCTAGTGCTCTAGCCCACAGCTCCTTGTCTTCCTCAGGCTCCCTGAATTCAAAGGGTGGAAGAGCAGTGGTTCTCTCCCCCCCCCCCCACCAGGCTGGGCCAAGCCTGGGGATGCAGGTTTGATGCTGGGACTGCTGCTGGCTGAACCCTGAAACTGGCCTGGACCAGCCCCATGTTTTTGAGAGGGGTTTTGTCTAAGTCAGGGATCTCCAAACTTTTTGGCCAGAGGGCTGCATCGAATATCTGGCGTGATGTGGAGGGCCGGAAAAAAAATTTAAATATAAAATTTAAATAAATTAGAGATGGAACTTAGATGAGTGAATAAATGGGCCCATTCATTCCACCTCTTTGGCCCTCAGGACACCCTCCAGACACAATCAGAGTACAGTTCTGGTCATGTTCAGTTGAGTGGGCCAGAGGCTTTCAGGGGACAAGAGGTTGGCAGCGGGCCGGAAAAAGTCTTGCTGCAGGCTGCATCTGGCCCCAGGGCCGGGGTTCGGAGACCCCTGGTCTAAGCTATGGGAAGCTGCTTCCCTGTAGTGGAAAGAGCTCCTTGGTCTGGCTGCAACAGCAACAGCCTGTGGGCCGGGTATGGCCTCTTGCATTCTGGGACATTCCTGGGCAAAGTCCTAGTGGCGTGTGGTCCTTGCATCTTCTGACCACAGTGAACCTTGCTAATACTATCATTGCCTGTGCATGAAGGAAAGGTGGCAGCCTGGAAGAACTTTGAATGATCAGTGCCTCTGTGGAGCTGGATCTCCTTGCTTCTCCGGCTGCCAGGCTTGATGAACAAAACAGGGCCTTGGTTTGTCTCTCCTCTCTCTCCCCCTCACTTCACCCCTGGCCCCTAGGTACACACTGAGTGCTGGGTCATGTTGGATGTCAAGCACCAACAGGTCTTTCCATCTCTTGAAGAAGTTAAACCTGTTACAGTGTCACTGCCAGGCTGTTCAGCAGAAGAACTTTTAAGCTTGTTGAATGGGAGGGATCTATGCAAAAGCAACAACTGAGGCCTCAGCGGGCCAGTGGTCAATGGCATGTGCCTCGGGCAGATAAAATCCCCCCACTTCCTCTCCAGTGAGCGACATCCTCTCTCCTTTTTCAGATGTTGCCGTGCTCTTTCTTGGGTAGTTTGACTTTGTTGCAGCTGCCTCTCCTGAGCTGGGGAGACCCACAACAGGGTTGCAGATCTTTTTCAGAATGTGGGTTATCATTTGGCAGAAGGAAATAGCTCTGGGATAGAGGAAACTTGCAAGAAAACAGAGTTTCCTCTTGCTATTCTGCCTCTAGAGTAGATGTTGAACGAACATTTATACTCTTCTTCCTCCAAAGAGCTCAGGGTGGTGTAGTGTATATAATTCCTTCCCTCCTTTTGTTCTCACAACAACCCTGTGAAGTAGGTGAAGCTAGGAGAAAATAACTGGCCCTAGCTCACCTAGGAAGTTTTGTGGCTGAGCTGGGATTTGAACCGGGATCTTCCAGGTCTAAGTCCTGCTCTCAAACCAATACACCACCTTACCTCTCATAAAGTATGTTTGCTATACTCTTAAATGTGTGGGTACTTAGCTGGTGGAAACACTGCACTTCTGGAATTCCCTCCCCAGGGAGAGCTGTTGTAAGCATAGAGAAGGAAGTGCAAGCATTCTTACTCTGGTTTTTTATAATCTAGCTTTATTCTGCTGGTTTTCTGGACTTCTGATTAATAGAGTATGGCAGCCTTTTTCAACCACTGTGCCATGGCACACTGGTGTGCCATGAGTGGTCCACAGGTGTGTCACTGGAATTTGGGGGAAGGTCATTTATTAGTAGGGCCAATGGGGATGTGAGCCCCCCACTGGCAGCATGGTGTGCCTTGTCAATTGTAAAAAAAACCTGATGGTGTGCATTGACCATTTTAGTGGCCTTGTCAGTGTGCCGTGAGACAAAAAAGATTGAAAATCACTGGAGTATGGTTTCTTGAAGCATTGTACAGGGGGCCCTCATTAACTGCGGGGGTTCCATTCCCGGAATCTCTGCAGATAAGGAAAACCACAGGTATTGAAACATGTGGTTTTTGGGGGCCCCCTCTGAACCTGACTGGATCTCAGCTCTGTTCGTTCCTGGAGGGTTTCTGATCTCCTCAGAGGTGTGTGTGCCCTCTTCCCTGGGCCTCATAATGTCTTATAAGGCAATTAAAACATCACTTCTGATTTTATGGTACATTTCTTTTGCCTCTGGACCCAACTGGAGCTCCAGTCAGGCTCAGAGGGCTTGGGGGGGGCATTTGGCACCCATTGATAATTGATGTTGCCGAACTGCAGATACCGAACCCATGTATAACATGAACCCCCTGTACTGCATTTTCATTGGCTTTTGCTGAGAGCCATTTTCACTTTTAAATACACTGCCCTTTGAAGTGATATTTAAGGTGAGATACAAATGAAAGCAAACACATACATACTCCAAAGCCCACCCAGTTTCAGACCTTTTTCAAGTCTGTAGAACAAGGGCCCTCAAGTGACGGCCTGTGGGTCACATCCAGCCTGCTGAGCCTAGCAGGCCCCTCTCACTCCTTCCACTTCCCCTTCCCCACTGGCCACTATGCACCTCCTTCCTGTTGTTGGCTGAAGCAACTGCTAGTCTGGGTTTCTGAGAGAGAGGATAAAGCAGCAGCAGATATTTAGAAAATATTTTTCTCCAGTCAGAGACCTTTGCTGTAAGCTGCATCTTAACTCTAGTACAGATGAAAGTGTGCACATAGACACACAGTACCAGTGCCTAATCTCCCGTTCAGCTCCTCTGCCCCCACTTAACTATGTGATCAGATTCCCTGTTTCAGGAGCCAGTGGAAGATGGGTTGTTGCAGAATAAATGAACAGCAGGGAAAGAGCCTTCAGCAGTGTGGAATAATTGGGAAGAAAATAAGGTTGTGAGCCATGGGACACCTTCTGCTGAGTCATACCCTTGAGCTGTCTGACTCGGCATAAGGCAGCACTGTCTGGCAGTGGCTCTAGGCTTTCAGATGGGGGTCTTTCCCAGCCCTGTTTGGGTTTAAACCTGGGATCTTCTCTATACCAAGTGGGTTATGTTGGACCCCTTCCTTAATGTGAAAATAGAGATGCTCCAGGCACAGAAGTGACAAGAGTAGACTTGATTTGACACATCCTGCCTTGGAACCATTTTTCTAAAGTCAACCACTTTCTTTTATAAAATAAATAACCACTTGAAGTACTGCACAGGCTCTGGAGGATAGGCGTTTATGAAATCTTGTGGTTAGTATAGTTAATAGCGAAATGATTATAATTCAAGATTTTAAAAACCTGGAGTCTTTCCATTGAAATGTTTAAGCCAAAATACTTACCATATATACCTTGCTTATGGGACTCATGAGGGGTGAGCTTTTCCATAGTACGGTTGTCTGATGGATGCTGCTATACATGCATTTTTTTAAAGGGCTCTGCAGGTGGTGATCCTATTGTGTTCTGGGGAAACTTTTTGGGGTTTCTAAAATTGTCTGCCCACCACTACAGGTCATTTCCCACAGGGCACAGGTATGGCCCAGCATTATGAGTGTTGGCCATCCTGTCATTTCCGATGAGTCAGCAGTGAGATTAGTAGCATGCTCCGTGTCTTGTGTGAATGGACTATGTACCCAAACATGTCCCAGAATCTTAGCAACCTCTCTGGGTTCAGTGGGCAAGTCTAAATACTTGAGGCTTCATGCCTCCAGGATGGCTGTTGGTAGCCTCTCTTGGGTGTAAGATTTTTGAGCCTGTTACTTCATTGTGTATCTGCTGTGTTGCCTTGCAATGTTTCTCCATTATGTTTTGTTATAGGATCTTTCCTTTTTAATGAATTGTAGGTCAACTCTGGTGAGGAGGTAGTCACTATAGCTAGTCTTCAAATGTTGCTGTGGTACCTCTGTGTCTGATGGTGGAAAGACTGCAGGGGGGGGTACTTGTCCCGTGTGAGCTTTTGTGAAGGACTGAGTGACTGCTGTTGATAGATGGAGTGCTCTGCTCAATGGTCTGAGTCGGCCTAGAAAGTCTGAATCTTAAGTTGTAGAAAAAGAGCAGAAACTGCATATGGGGAGACACTGCAGTGAGTTTTGTGGACATTGTCTGCAAATCTGGAGGATTGGATCCCTGTTTGCTGTGCTGGAAATTCAGGAGAGAAATACGGGAGTAGGTGATATTTTTCAGGCTGAAGGAGACTGACTTGGGTAGAATGGGTCTGGCTTGTAGGCACTGGATGTTTTACATCTCATCCATGCAGGATACAGTCCTGCACTTCTGGTTCCCTGGCAACAGTGTCTGTCACTGTAACATTGGTATCTTCTCCTGCTGTCCCTCACCCCACCTGCAAGTCTTGAAGTTTGTCTCCATGACAGGACGTGCTTGCTTCCCGGGCACAGAAAATTCTAATGCTGTATATCAGACTTAATTATGTTGTGGAGGGTCAGGAACCGACATGAACCAGCATAGACTTCCCTGCATTTCCCTGTTCCTGAAAAGGTACATTCAAATCTGTCCAGTAGTTTCCAGCTGATTGGTTTGCTGCCAAGCACTTGTCAATGTGAGAATCTTTGGGGGGGCAGAAAGGTAGCATGCAGATTTTGAACATTTCCATTTTTGTGACTTTTAGACCACATTTT
This sequence comes from Tiliqua scincoides, assembly GCF_035046505.1. Classification (NCBI taxonomy): domain Eukaryota; kingdom Metazoa; phylum Chordata; class Lepidosauria; order Squamata; family Scincidae; genus Tiliqua; species Tiliqua scincoides. The sequence goes on along the minus strand of NC_089830.1, from coordinate 4,116,007 downwards.
TGAGCTCTGTTTTCTGAAGATTTGTGAGGAACTGGTTCTGCTGCCTCAGTGCAGTGTTATTAGTTGCCTCAAATTAAAGTATTTTGTACTGGTATATTCCATTGTAACCTTTTCATTTTTCTGTCAATATTTACTCTTTTAAATTGCTATTGTTAACTTGCCTTGTTCTTAAATTGCTTTTGTTGGCCCGGGGACCTCTGCAGGGTGGAAGAGTAAGATAAACCTCTCTTAAATGTTAAAAATATGACTACTGTAGTTTCTTCTGCTGTTGACCCAGTTCCATAAGCAGAATATTCTCAAGCATTCTCCTTTGGGTTGAGTGGAATATAGTTAGTAGCAGTGCAAGCCTGCTTCTCCACTGTTAATATTTGGGGTGTCTCATCAATGGGGAGAAGTATTAATGTGATATTTGTAAGTTGCCTTGTGCATTTGCTTTTGCATGGGAAAGAAGGGATATAAATCTTTTAATTAAGTAAAATAAGTGTTCGCCCCTTGAGGGTAGTACAACTTCTGCCCTGAAGTTGGGTTCATGTGTAGCCCCTTTGGCTAGGGATCGTTGTGACATCATCCCACCAACTGTGATCCTTATTCCCAGGGAGCAGACCCAGTTTAAAAGTGGAATCCACACAACGCCTTTTGAATACCAGTGAGGTGAAGTTTAAGCATTAAGTGGTGTTGGGAGAAATACTCCACCTCCAGTGTTACTTTTGCTCTCAAATGAGCAAATACTTTGTGCGTTTCTCATAAGGCTCAGCTCTGACAAAGGCATTTGGGGGCCAGAGACTGTTCCCACAGTCTTGTGTATTGCTGGATAAACGGATGATGTTATAGGCCCCACCAGCTGCCAGCCACACCTACCTTTTGGGTTTAGTCTTCTGTTCCCCACAAACCCTTTACTTGGAACTCCTTGGAAAAAATGTGGTCATTTTCCCGGATCTGTTGGCCTCATAGTTTCCCTGTCTGCCTGTTCTTGCCTCTGACTCAGCAATGCGAGTCCCTTGGTGTTAACAGGCATGTGAATTTCTGCAGTTACTCGGCAGGAATTATTCGGAAGGTGGGGAGCGGAAAGGAGTTGGTGCAGCGAGCCAGAAAAGGAAAGCCATGGCCGAGTTTTGGACTGGCTCTGTGCCCCCGGAGTAGGTTTCCGCAAGAACTTCACCCTGCTTGCTGCAGCTGCTGGCCTTCAGGAAGACTTGGGTTATAATTTCCCCTGCCTTCAAGGACTAAGGCTGGCCGTAATCCTCCCTTTGCCCAAGCAGCTCCTAATCTGAGGTTTGACAAGCAAAGAAAATGGGGAAAACAAGATAAGCAGATGCAAGTGGTGCATACTCAGGCTGCTGTAGTGTGGTTGGGAAAGGGCATGTGGCAAATGCTCTTGAGCAAATGCGGAGGCCGCAGTGTGTCAGGAGAACCCACCACTGTTGGTGCTAGGGCCACCAGCAGTGCTTATTAAAGCAGCCTGAGGGGGAAACCCCAGGAGGACTCCTGTTTCTAGATGCTTCTTAGTGATCTCTCTTGCTCCTCCCCCCTACTTTCTAAATGGATCACTGTGGAATGTCACATTTCCAAATGCAGCTGAGGCACAGAAGTGCCCCCCTCCCCTCCTTAAAAAAGGATCTTCTGAATCCTTGACTTTTGTTTGTGACTGGTTACTGCTGTTTATGTTTAGGAGTTTGGTTCTGGTTCACGGCAACAAGAGACTTGAGGTTCAGTTCCAATTCACTGAACAGATGCCCCCTGGCCTGCATTTGGGACTGGGTTCTCTTCCTTGTCCTATTTCTACATACAGTACTTGGATTTGCTGCCCCCTGGGCCTTTGAAGGATGGTTGTGGTACACATGAGATATAAAATTTGCCAGGACTGGTTTTGCAAGCAGAAGTGAAACCAGCAGGTCTTCACTGCTCTGACCCTTGGCTGTTTCTTCCCTGCTCTGTTGGGTGTTGAACAACCTTGTCTGAACCAAGCAGCAGGGGTGAGTAAGTCACAAGTTTCCATTTATGACATGTATTGTTACTGGGGGAGTGAGGTACTGTCATCCCATGTCCATCACTACAACATCATTGGCAAGGGTTGGAGGAGGCACAGAAAAACAGACCTGGAGCAAAGAAGTAAACCTGGAGCAACCTGGGCAAAGAAGCCGGTTAATAGTGTGGAAAGTTGGGTATGATCTAAATGGAAGAGAACCTCTCCTGGCAGCTTCTGAAACTGTCTTCTTGGGTTTTCCTGGGCAGTAGCACAGCTTGTCTTAATGCTTAACTTAAATCTGAAACAATCTGTAGGGGATATAACTGGTTGAACATTCTCACTTTCCTGACTGGGGTGTTGTTGGCACTATGTCTGGGTATTGAGCTTCTTCTCCATGGGCAGAAATCTCAGGCCAGTCTGAGGTGGGCCTCAGTTGAAACATACACAGGTTGCGAGAACTTGTAGGCAGTTGTGAACCTTCTATCTTTCTGATCATTAACATCTGACTTGCCACAATCTTCTTTACTGCCATGTGCTGATTCTTGCCTTCTCTCTCATGTCTTGGAGGATGACCTGTGTGAACAATCGCAGGAAAATGATTTTTAAGTCTTGAACTAGATGTTTAAGGCATGTAATCTTTCAGAAGGAGGGTATTGATTGCTCACTGCACAACTCTAAGAAGTTCATTCTGTTTCCCATCTGTAGATATATTGTTGAATTGAGCTCATAGATTGGGGAAAAAAATGACACTAACTAAGTGGTCATCACCTAAGTGGACCTCTTATTACCTTAGTGGTCTTTTAGGGGCCTCGTCTTTTTTTTTTTTTAGCATAAGTGTTCCATGATTTCAAGAAGAGGATGCCCCATTTTATTTTGGATGAGCACAAATCAGCAGGGTTGACAACTGCTTTTCTCCTTGCTTTGTAGAAACCATGGCAAGCCCAGTGAAAGAGAACAACTACAGAATGAAGAGCTACAAGAACAAGGCGCTGAACCCAGAGGAGATGCGTCGGAGGAGAGAAGAGGAAGGGATCCAGCTACGCAAACAGAAGCGGGAGCAGCAGGTGACCTTTACCTGGGTAATGGGTGGGGTTGGGTAGGTCTGTCTTGGAAGGGAAGGGCAGCAACCTGGGGGAGGCAGACCGGTTTTGCTGCTGCCTGTTAAATGTAGCATTGGTCACCCCATCGTTGCAGTCCAGTACTTGGACAGCCCAAAGAACAACCAAATGGGACCATAAAAAAATGGGACCATAATGTTTAACTGGCTTAATTGGTTGGTAAACTTAAGTTGCAGCTAACTGGTTGAGGGTCATTTTAAATTGATGAGTGTGGGGAATAGGAAATTAATTTGCCTTTAGAAAGGGATAATAGCTTGTTAATTTAGGTGTCTTGCTGTGAGAGGTTTTGTTCACAAGGTTTTGATCTTGTGAAATGAATCGATATTAATGGTTTAAAGTTTATACACCACTATTTAACCTAAAGTAGATGGGATAAAAGCAAACCAGTGAAAAGGACATTGCTGTAATCAAGTATAGTAGTGACAGCGAAAGCGGCAGTATCTTCAGAAAGAAAAGAGTGAATTTTAAAACGCCATGTTTATTATTATCAGCACTCAAAAATACAAGTATCTGGGGCTTTAAGAACTGATGTAGAGCAATAGGTACTTGAGACTTTAGGATTAGAATATTGATTATATCAGTTATACTGGATATTTTGAAAGGCTGCTTGTTGAAGACTTGTCCTTTGAGTACCTACCCTAGTAGCAGGCAAAACATTAGGTGAGAACTGTTTTATTCTACAGTGGCCTATCGGCCTGAACATTGTTAATTTCAATGTCACCATATTTCTTGATTGATATTTTGGCCTTTGAAATCTGGATCCTATAAAATGATGGCCTCTGCAGTCTTCTGAGTGAACAACATATGCTCCCCCCTTGGGAATCAGCAGCAACTGTTACCCTGCACATGCCCGCTCTCGTCTGATCTAGGAAGCTAAGCAGGGTCAGGCCTGGTTAGTACTTGGTTGGGAGACCGCCTGGGAATACCGGGTGCTCTAGGCTTATACCATGATCTTGGAAGCTAAGCAGGGTCAGGTCTGGTTAGTACTTGGATGGGAGACCGCCTGGGAATACCGGGTGCTGTAGGCTTATACCATGATCTCAGAAGCTAAGCAGGGTCAGGCCTGGTTAGTGCTTGGATGGGAGACCGCCTGGGAATACTGGGTGCTGTAGGCTTATACCATGATCTCGGAAGCTAAGCAGGGTCAGGCCTGGTTAGTGCTTGGATGGGAGACCGCCTGGGAATACCGCGTGCTGTAGGATTATACCATAGTCTTTCGAGACTGAAGGTTGCCAACCAACCATCCTGATGGGGGGGGGGGGCTGAGTGCAAAGCTAGAAGAAGCAGTGTCCTCACTTGCTAGGCATAGCACAACTGAAACAGATGCTTTGGGTGGCAGTGAAAGAAGCTGCTGCTGCCTTGTGATGAAGCGGCTTGTGGCCAGGGCTGCAGGTGTCCTGTTTTCTTGCTGTTGTGGCACTCGGGGTGTGAAATGATGTTCTGTATCATTTGAATGTGTCTGGAAAGAGAAGCAAGTTTCTAACCCTTCAGGTGCAGACATGAACTAGAAAATGTGAGCAGTGTTTAAAATGTCAAGTATGGCTTAAGGGGCTTCAGTGGTCTGCAGCGGTCTTTGGCCAGTGTTTGCAGTCCTGTGTGTGTTCCCTTGTGACCCTCCCTCCTTTGTCTTTCAGCTCTTTAAACGAAGAAATGTAGAACTAATTAGTGAGGATGCTGCCATGTTTGACAGTCCCCTAGTCGACTCCTTTGTCAACTCCAGTGCAGCTGGGGTAAGTTCTCTTGGCAGCTGCTGTGTGGCCTTTTAAAAACATTCTGGAATTATTGTCCGTTTCAACGAGGCTTAGCATGTGCAGGTATTGAAACTGTTTGAAGGGCTTCCTTGCTCTCTGCTGCTCTTTCAGTTTCTTCCGGAAAGGATTCTTGCATGAAGCACCTTAAAGCTATCAGAAGTACTTTGCAGGGACTGGTCCTTGGCTTTCTGGTGTTGCACTTGAGTGTGTTTGATCTGAGAATGCCTTCAAATGACCAGAATTGGGACTGATGTGTGTTACCTTTCCAGGAGGGCATCATCACAAGGGAAATGGTGGAAATGCTGTTCTCAGAGGATCCTGACCTTCAGCTGCTCACCACCCAGCGATTCAGGAAATTGCTTTCAAAAGGTAAGTATAGAGAAGGATAAACAGCTCTTATGTAATAAACTATAGGGGTTTTGTGTGTACAAGTTTTCATTGTGGCTCCTGCAAGGAGTATGGGATGCAGCAGAGTCAAGGCAGCGGCACTTGTAGAAAGGCCTTCTCTGATGACCTAAGAGGACGAGCCGGATTGTGCGGGAGTAGGCGATCTCTAAGATACCCTGGCCCAGAGCAGTATAGGGCTTTAAAGGTCAAAACCAGCACCTTGAATTGGGCCCAGAAATGAATGGGCAGCCAGTGCAGCTGCTGGAGAAGCGGACTGACGGAGTCAAACTGCCTACCTCCAGTAACTACACTGGCCGCTGCACTAGCCCATGGTTGTCATGGTGGCCATGAAATCCTGGGCTGCACCTGCTGCAGGGGCCTCAGCATGAACTTTGAAGTCCCCCAGCACTAGTAGGCGGGGGGACTCCAATGCTACCCCCAAGATCACCCCGGTCAGCGCAGGCAGGGAGACTGTTGGGCAGCAGGGCGGGCGGTACACCAACAGAATCCCAATCCTGTTTGGCCCTCTCAACACAACATGCAGGCACTCGAACCCAGCAAACTGCTGGACAGGGCACCTGGCAAAGAGATGGACTCATGATAGACCATTGCAACTCCCGCTCCCCATCCCTGCAATCTTGCTGGGATGCTTCCAGGTGGCTGCTGCAACACCTGGAAACCTGGTGGACAAAGTTCGGAGAGACTAACTCCTCCTGCCATGTCCAACCAGGTCTCTGTAATACATACCAGGTCAGCTTTCTCATCCAGGATTAAATCCCGGATGATGCAGGTTTTGTTAGTCACCGACCTGGCATACAAAAGCAGCAGCTTCCGATCCAGGGACTCACTGCCAAGACCACCAGGCATCTGAGAATTGGGGGAGGGACCAGAAGGAGAGATGATGATGCTCATCTCATGCTGCTCTTTGTAGGTTGGTTTTGTGTTTTCAACAAGTTATCTTAAGCAGACTTGTGCTAATGTCATAGTCATGTTTGTGTTTAATGCTGCTGGCAGTGTAGTGGAATGGCCATTTCAAACTTGAATAATACTTTCAAAAAAAAAAAAAAATCTGGTCACAATGTGGCTGCGTGTTCCAGCCTCTCTCTCTCTCCTTGGACCCACATCACCCCTTCAGTACTATGAGCAAGCTGGGGGTCTGTCCACACTCAATTCAGCTCCTGACATGGGATCTGGAAGCCCTCACTGAGCTTCAGCAAATGACAGAATGTCTTCAAAACCCTAAACCTTTTTAAAAAAATCTTTTTTTTTTCTTCAGAGCCAAATCCTCCAATAGACGAAGTGATCAGTACTCAGGGAGTGGTGGACAGATTTGTTGAATTTCTCAAGCGAAGTGAGAACAGCACATTACAGGTAAGCGAGGTGGGCGGACTCATTGTGGTCAGCAAGGGTGGCCACTGTTTATCTGAAGATGAAGTTGACCCTGCTAATACTTGTGCTTGGTGCGGTTTAAGGACATTGTGCCTCTGTGTGGGGTGCTTTTGGGACAGCTAGAATTGGTGAAAAGGGAGTTGGATCACAGACCAGAAGTAGTAGTGGACTAACAAGAACATAATATACAGCCCACAGTGGTCAACATACAGTGGGTGTATTAAACTCTTGTGCGCTTTGGGAATGTGCTGAACTTGATACATTAAACTTGTAAGGCATCATCCTGATATATGTAATAGCTAGATGTGTTAAATGCTTTTATTTTTTTTTTGCAGATTTTGTTTTCCCAAAGAGGAAAAGTGCAGGAAGCACTGTTATGTGTTTTTATTCCAAGGCGCGTTTTTATAAATTGTAATTATAAATTGTTTAAAAAGTGTACTAGGCAGGTGATATAGGCGGTAATGTCAGCAGATGCACTCACAGTCATTACCCAGGCAACCCCCATTCCAGTCCATTTTAAATCCTTTTTGCAATTTCCAGTTTATTTTTTTGCACATTTTGGGTTTGTTTTTACAAAAATGAGAAGTACAGAAAGTGGAGTTAAGTTTCTTTGTTTCATTATCAATGAAAAACCACACCTCTAGTAGTAGCTTTAAAATTGGGCTAAAGTGTGACCACCTAACCTCTGTGGTGAGTTTAGACCTGACAGAACAGCAGAGAGACAAGCTTTTTGGTTCTTGCATCTCTGGAGCAGAAAGGAGTTCACAGGTGTGGGTAGGCTGCTGAGAACCCACCTCCAGGTTTGCTGGATTGGGTGCCTGCAAGGTGTTGAGATATGATAGCTATGTTGGGCCCAGTGTCTGAGATGTTATGGTTGGAAGGACGCTGTTTCAAGTCCAAACGTTTTAGCAAGGAAGTGATTGTGACTGACTGTAGGTGAAGTCTGACAGATGCTCTGCTCAGGGTATTTCTGGGGTGGGGGCACTCTGTGTAACTGTTCCTGTGTTGCTTTTCAGTTTGAAGCTGCATGGGCACTGACGAATATTGCCTCAGGCACCTCTCTACAAACCAAAATAGTGATTGAGGCAGGGGCTGTTCCCATCTTCATTTCGTTGTTGAGTTCTGATTTTGAAGATGTCCAGGAGCAGGTGAGGCATGTTCAGGGGCTGAGGCCTGAGGTGATGAAAGAATTCTTGCATGCACATAGCCGGATTGGGACTTGGACCTGGGAAATCTGGTTTCAGATGCGTTCAGTCTTGCCGCAGTCACTTTTGGCTTCAGCCTTCTGTCAGTGAAATCCTCACAAGACACTGTCGGTTCCTTTGAAGCCCTTCCCTGCCAGTGGCTGAATAGCTGTGATGTCTAGGATGGTCTGGTAGTCTTACTGCTTGGGACCAAGAGGGCAGTGTTGGGTGTTGAGATAGGGAGTGAGCAGTGTGTGCTGTGAGCACAAGTTAACAGGAGTACTTGGGAAGAGGGGTGTATCTGTGCACTTGACTATAAGTTGGTAAGGCCCGGGAGAGGTTAGTGCTTGGTATGGAATAAGGCTTGGTGCAACTGGGGAGGGGAAAAAACAGGTGGGACAGATAAAAATACAGGATCCTGATGTACAGTGGCCCGGTGGTGCAGGGAGAGGGACAGCCGGACTGCAAAGGGGTGGGAGGGCAACATCTTTGACAGCAGCTTTCTAGTGGAATTAACAGCTGCTCTAGGAACGAAACCTGTTGCACAAGCAGCAGTAATGGGCAGTGGAAAAGTGCAGTGTCAGTGGCACACTGGAGGGGACCAGTCTTGTTCATGAGGGGCCCAGCAAAAGGTCGCCTGCTCCATTGTTGCCTCCTCTCTGCTCCATTAGAGGACTGAGTGCTGAAGCCCCTGCTCTTCTTCCAGGCTGTCTGGGCGCTGGGGAACATCGCTGGAGACAGTTCCAACTGTCGCGACTATGTCCTTGACTGTGGCATCCTCCCTCCCTTGTTGCTGTGAGTAGCCAGCAGGAGAAATGACGGAACCACCTTCTGAATCTGCCACTTGTTGGCTTCAGCCTTTTATGTTCGTGTGGGACCCTACCCACGTTCCAGGATATTTGATGGGAAGCACTTTGTTTGGTGGGGTGGACTTAATGGGATTGATCCTCTTCAGCCATGATCTCATAGCCCTGAGAAACAGGAGAGGCTAGTAGCTCAAATCCTTGTGGGTGACCTTGTTTGCAGTTGGCTTAACTGTTCTGTTGAGGTGAAATGAAATCCCATGCACGTTTTTATTCCTCCCTTGGAGGAAGGGTAGAATCAAAGCTTGACGATAGAAGGGTGTGCTCGGTGGCAGTGCCCAAGCTTTGGAGCATTGTCCACCTGTAGGCCTGGCCCCTTGCCTGGCAATCTTGGAGAAGCAGAGGATACTGTTGTGTATTGACACACTGGAGAATTGTGCCCTAGGCTGGACTCCTCTGTGCTGGTACTGAGGTCTTGCATGTGCTTATTTCTTGCTGCTCCTCTTTGTTGTTTCATTGTATAGGCATGTGTGGCTTAACAACTGTTTGCTTAATGAAACCACATATATGAGGGCTGTCAAAGCACAATAAAGATGCTCTTAAAGAGGCAATCGCACCTCCCATAGCCTGCAGCAGAGTGTCTGTTTACACAACAGAGAGACTCTTAATGCAAAGAAGAGGCAGTCTATCTCCAGTAGCCTGTGCAGCCAGCTAGTGTCTGTTTACACAACGAAGGCGGTAGATTGGACTGAATGTTCACTTAATGACCTATTTACATCAGGGACTGGAGAACCGCATCCCCATCTTTAAGTGGTGCACACCTGTATATCATTGCTTTAGGCTGCCTGGCTGGTGCCAAGAATGGTTGAAGGACTCCTTAAAGTACAGATTTTAAGCTGCCAGGGAACAGTGGCATAGCTAGCTACCCTTGAGCCTAGGGAAAAGTTAAAAATGATTCCCCAGCCACTCCCAGAAGTGACATCACATCCGGATGTGACATCACACCCAAGGTTTTGTCAAAAAATGAAAAATTAAAAAATCCACCACCTCCCCCACCCCAGCCCTGCTCCTGCCTGCCTGTTCAAGAGGTGTGAGTGGTGATTGGAGTGTTTGGCTGCTTGCTGTGCTGCCTCCCCACCCCCAATCTGCCCCCCAAGTTCCCAAAACAAGGGGAGCAGGCAGCCAGGGACTGTGATCTCCGCTGCCTCTTTTGCAAAGAGTGCTTTTTTTAAGGCACTTTTTGCAAGAAGCATGAGCAGCGATCACAGGTGGGGGCACAGTTGCATGGTCGAATGGTCGGACTGTTGCTGCAGGCACTGTGCAGGCTGGTGCATTGCTACCCCTGCACCCCCTCTAGCTGTGCCACTGTCAAGGAATAGTGGCACAATGTGCATTTTTTGAATTGGGATATAGAAGACACCAGGTCAAGCCCTGCTCAACCATGAGATGGCTAGGCCGAGCTGGAGCAGCTTCAACCCTGCCAGATCTTAAATGTTAAAACGGTTTATTGGGCAGTGCTACAAGGTGGACTGAATATGGATGGATTGGGAAGTAACAGAAGTATTGTGGTTGCGTGTTCTGTCACAATTTGAGGCGAGGACTCGGCTCAGGGTTGGTTCTCCTGCTTTGCATGCAGAAGGTTCCGGGTTCAGTCTCTGGCAGCACCTCCAGGTAGGGCTTGGAAGACTTTCCCGTTTAAGCCCTGGAGAGTGTCTGCCAAACCTTATAGTCGAGGGTGGAAGGGAGCATCATGCGTGGTTGAACTGGACGGAGAACTGCAAGAACAAATCGTAGGTGTGAAATGCTGTTTGTCTGCCTTCAGGCTCCTCACAAAATCAACCCGGTTGACGATGACACGCAATGCTGTCTGGGCGCTCTCAAACTTGTGCAGAGGGAAGAATCCACCCCCTGAATTTGAGAAGGTGAGTTACACCTGCGCATGGCTCACCCTCGTCTGGCCACAGGTGTCTTTTGGAGCTGAGCTTCTACCCCTTGTGTCAGTGCCTCCCAAACAAGGATCCAAACTTGACCTAGTGGGCCATTGGCTGAGGCTACAATCCTATACATTGTATGTGGTGGTGGTTTTTTTGTGTGGTTCCCCAGGGAGCCGTGGCTCACAGTTTGGGAACCACTGCCTTGTGAGGACTGGGCTGTACTGCTTTCCATTGCTGGGGGTGGGGCTCCTAGTCCTCCTGAGGGAGGGACCGAACCCTTCTCTGCAGTAATAAGCAGACAGAGTCTCGGGGAAGATTCAGCATGGCACACTCAGTCAAAGTGCATGTCTCTGACCCTTGGTGCTGGTGCTGCTCAGTCATTGGTAGTTGCCTGCAAGAGTAGTGACTTCCCCTGCATGGAGACCATGGAACATCCTGTTGTGCCTCCCCCACAAGGAGAGAGAGTGAGCACCACAGTTAGCCACAGCTGCTACTGTTATGCCTTTTGTGCGGTGAAGCATGATGGTTCAAACAACCGGAACCACGTTGATCTTGTATGACCAGTTAAATGAGAACCATGGTTGTGTCTCTATACAGAGACATAGAAATTCTGCTGAGAATGACTGGGATGCCCACAGTTTCTCAGTCACACCTGAGTCCCTTTCTCTTCAGGACTTAACTGTCTCTTGTGGTTTCCTTTTTGGCAGGTCTCGTCCTGTTTACCAGTCTTGTCACGGTTACTCTTCAGTAGCGACTCTGATTTGCTGGCAGATGCGTGCTGGGCGCTCTCCTACCTATCAGATGGCCCCAATGAGAAAATCCAGGCTGTTATCGACTCTGGGGTGTGCCGGCGGCTGGTGGAATTGCTAATGTGAGTGTTTGTTCCCTGAAGCTGGAGGTGCCCAGTAAAAAATGACCTGGTAGCAAGAAAGTTTAATTCACTTGTGTTGCTTTCCCGCAAGTTCTGCTCTTGCATTGTGGCAATGATGACATGCTGGCCTGAAAGTAGCACAGGAAGCTGTAGTTTCATTAGCTGTAGTCTTGCCCGTTGATCATCTAGCCCTGTGTGTGGCTGAACTGGTTTCCATTCATCGAAAGGGTAGGAATGTGGATTTTTATTAGCACTGCTGAGACAGGCAGGTTGGCCAATGGCATAGAGTGGCAATGGCTTCTGCTTCTCTTCCGTCAGTGTGTAGGTGGGAGGGATATTGTGTGTGTGGTGTTTCCTTTCAACTTTGGGCAGCTTGTGCGAGTCACACGCTGAATGTGGTGATTATTGTATTCTGTGGTGATAATTTTTGAAGCACCAAAGTGGAGTCAAGGAGCGCCATCTGCATACCTGCCTCAGGTGGGAGTTTTTGGAGGCAAGTGGAGGTGGTTGAACCCTAAATGCCTGAGGATGGGCCAGGATGGAGATGTGAACATAAGATCAGCCCCACTGGATCAGGCCATAGGCCCATCTAGTCCAGCTTCCTGTATCTCACAGCGGCCCACCAAATGCCCCAGGGAGCACACCAGATAACAAGAGACCTCATCCTGGTGCCCTCCCTTGTCAGCTGAACATAAGAAGAGCCCTGCTGGATCAGGCCAAGGGCCCATCTAGTCCAGCTTCCTGGATCTCACAGCGGCCCACCAAATGCCCTAGGGAGCACACCAGATAACAAGAGACCTCATCCTGGTGCCCTCCCTTGCATCTGACATTCTGACATAGCCCATTGCTAGAATCAGGAGGTTGCGCATACACATCATGGCTTGTACTCCGTAATGGATTTTTCCTCCAGAAACTTGTCCAATCCCCTTTTAAAGGCGTCCAGGCCAGTCACCATCACCACATCCTGTGGCAAGGAGTTCCACAGACCAACCACACGCTGAGTAAAGATTTTCTTTTGTCTGTTCTAACTCTCCCAACCCTAAGTTTTAGTGGATGTCCCCTGGTTGTGGTGTTATGTGAGAGTGTAAAGAGCATCTTTCTATCCACTCTGTCCATCCCCTGCATAATTTTGTATGTCTCAATCATGTCCCCCCCCTCAGCTGTCTCTTTTCTAGGTTGAAGAGGCCCAAACGCTGTAGCCTTTCTTCATAAGGAAGGTGCCCCAGCCCCGTAATCATCTTAGTCGCTCTCTTTTGCAAAGACACTATTTGACAGTCTAATAGAGTGGTTCCCAACCTGTGTTGTGTAAGACCCTGAGAAGTGGTCTGTGATGTCTCTGGAAAAAGCTTGCCTTTTATCACTTCCACCGTCTTGAGGATGGAGAATGGACCTCTCACATCCAGGACTTCGTGTCTTACCTAGCACTCCCCTACAACTACCAGTTTCATTATATTTTTGTGTGTGCAGGAGGGTGGAGGTTGCTTGTGGTCAGCTGAGTTTGGGAGCCACTGGTCTAACAGATCCTGCCAGTACAGTAAACAGAGTTGTGTTTGGTCATGGAAAACCCAAGCTTGAACCTCCTGCTTGGCTCCCGTAGTTGGTGACTGCTCTTGGCTTAATGCTTTCCTAGTGTGTATTAAAACATGCAGGACAAATGTACTCAACTGCAGAGCTGTGGGTGTCAAGGGAGGACTGTGGGGCTAGAATGAGGTCTGGCTATACCGTAGACCAGTACAGCACACTGTGGCTTGGAATGTGAGAGATCAACCTGGGTTTGAGTTTCTTGAGAGAGCTGAGCTAAGCTTGGCCTGTTTCTTCTCCTGCTGCAGCACCAGATTTGCATCTTGGATCTTCCTCTCTTCACAGGCACAGCGATTACAAGGTGGCGTCCCCAGCCTTGCGTGCTGTCGGCAATATTGTGACTGGAGATGACATCCAAACCCAGGTGACAGGACAAGGCTAAGTCTGGGGCGAGAACCTACAGCTGTCAAATTCCTGCTATTGTCTAGAGCAGGGGTGTCCAAAGTTTTTGGCAGGAGGGCCACATCATCTCTCTCACACTGTGTTGGGGACCGGGGAAAAAAAGAATTAATTTACACTTAAAATTTGAATAAAATTACATAAGTTTACATAAATTAATATAGTAGAAGTGGACCTTATATGAATGAGTGAAGGTCTTGCAGTAGCTCAAGGCCTGTAAAAGGCCTTGCACAAAGCAAAGCTGGCCTTTCCTTTGCTGCTGCTACTGCATCACAGATGTGAAACAGCAAGTAGTGGAGGAAGCCCTCATCCCACAGCTCACACAAGAGGTCAGTCGCCCTCACGCTGAGAGCAACTGTGTCGGGCCAGTGCGGGCTGCAACAAATCTCCGGAGGGCCAGAGGCTCATTGCACACTGGGGGCTCCCTGAGGGCCGCATTGAGAGGCCTCGAGGGCCACATGTGGCCCCAGGGCCGGGGTTTGGGCACCCCTGGTCTAGAGCAGGGATGGACAAACTTTCAGATTTAGGGCTCCTGGACCTTTAACAATTGTATAGAAAAGGGAATTTCAGCAGTTGCAGGTTTTTATCGCATAGGTGACAAGCTGCAGCTGCTGAAACTCCCTCTACACAATTGTTAAAGGTCCAGGAACCCTAAAACTGAAAGTTTGCCCACTGTGGTCTGGTGGGGTGGGGTGTGTGTGTGTGTGTGTGTGTGTGTGTGTGTATAGAATATCTAGTTTAATTACTCTTGTGGAAAGAACACTGCCTGGCTGTGCCCAAAAGCAAGTACCAGTTTTAATTTGGGATATAGATAATATGTATGCCTATTGGGGGAGCGTCTGGAACTTGCTGCAAAGGTTCAGAATAGTTTGCATTTCAAAGTGGTGGAGGTTTGCCTCCTGACAAGTGGAGGCAGCTTGACTGATAGCTCTCGCTTCCTTCCCAGGTGATCCTGAACTGCTCAGCTCTGCCTTGTCTCCTCCATCTCCTCAGCAGCCCCAAAGAGTCCATTCGGAAAGAGGCTTGCTGGACCATCTCAAATGTCACAGCGGGCAACAGGGCGCAGATTCAGGTATGGCTTCCATTCAGGAACTGCACTCTGGACCCATTGCAGCGCTCTTGGAATTCAGAGGCTTCCTGCTAGGACTGTGACAGGTGTCGCCTCCTGTCTGGGGTGGACTTCCTTGATCATGTCCTTGTCTTCTAAGGGTTGGTTCTCATGGTGCCAATTTCGGTGCCTCTTGGATAATGTAGTGGGGGAGACTAAGAATATGTTGCCTCTCTCACAGCCTGATGTTCTGGTGGGAGTGATGGTGCCAGTTCCAGGTTTGGGAGCAGCCCTTGGGCAAGACTGTCTTCTCCTTTGAGCTCCCTAGTCCAGGAGAGCAAGCAAGCAGCAGTGGCAGCTGCTTCTCCGTGTTGCCCGCTCACATGCTAAGAAAGGAGGGGAGGCAGCACCAGCAGCGAGGAGCAGTCAGGCTGGAAGTTCAGCCATGGGCAGGTGCCCAAGGATGCCAGCCTCATATTTGGGCACCTCAAGAATTGGCCCCGGATGCTGTAGGAAAAAGCAGTTATGTGAGAGGGATTTAGGTTGAAGAAAAATGTAGATGAAAACTATAAAACTCAGCCAGATTTAGGATGGAATACATAGGTGGCTTCTGAATGTCTGGCTGTGAAATGTTGAAGTTCTGGGGTAGTGGGGCATCTTCAGCAGAGTTGATGATGGCTCCAGGGACCAAACATTGGCTCATGTCTTTTGCCTGCACCTGGGCTGCTTAATAAGCTTCCATTTTTAGCAGGGAAGTGGTAAGGATTGTAAACGTTCTTGTGCACTTGAGGAGTTGTGATCAGATTTAAAAACTCATTTGGATGATATGGCCTAGAAAGAGAAGGAAGGAAGATCCTGCTGTTCAGTATTTAAAGTAGTTGGTTTGAAAACCATTTTTTCCTCTGCAGTGAACTGCTGCTCTCCTCCCACTCTCCAAGATTTTCTGTTTTCCAAGTAACACTTTGAGAACCCCTGGGCACCTTCCCACCCTTTGCCTTAAGTAAAGTGCTGCTGTTCAAAAGAAGGGTATGCAGAGTTGGCAGCAGGTCTTAGTGTGGAACTTGTAAGCTGCCTTGAGCATTTGCTTCGACTTGGGCTGGATGAAAATCTTATAAATTGCCTTCTTGGCCATGAAACCAAGAAAATCTTGAAACAAAAGCTGAAAAAGACTGTACCTAAGTGAGAAATCAAAGACCAGACCTTGGTTCCCAAGAATCATGAAACCAGCTTGAGACCTAGAGGCTTTCAACTTGCTTTCTTGAATAGAATACATACTTTCTTGTGCTATCCACCCTAGATGTGTGGCAAACCTTTGGCACTGAGAGGAGCTGGAAAAGCTCCTGGAAAAGCTTCCTGTGTTTGGAGGGAAAAAAAAGCAGCAGCTGATTAGAGAAACTCTTAAATCTTTTGGAGGATCCTAAGACCTGGAGTTGAGTCATGGATCAGTATCTGATCTAGGGCAGCCAGGAAGCTGGTGGAATGACTTGAGTGTGTAACAAGATGGATGGGTAGGCAGGAGGCCACCTTTTGCTTCCAGGAGGGGTTCTTAGTGTTCGTATCTTCTGCCCTCTCAGGCCGTCATAGATGCCAACATTTTCCCGGTGCTGATCGAAATCTTGCAGAAGGCTGAATTCCGCACAAGAAAAGAGGCTGCTTGGGCGATCACAAATGCCACGTCGGGAGGAACCTCAGAACAAATCAAGTAAGTTGGGGGCTATTTATGCTTTTTAGCCGCTCTGACAGCCCTCTTGTTGGAAGACCAGGTGCCCTTTCATTACCTGCAGGTCCCTGAAACGTTAGAACTCTATTCTGGAATGTCTCTGAATTGAGTGCTGCAGCTCCCATAAGCTCCCATCCAAGCTTGCTTGTGCTCCCAACTAATTTTTTTGGAAAGATCTGTGCATTTGTCACAAGACAGGAATTTTAAACCTTTTTCATCTCGCAACACGCTGAAAAGATGCTAAATAGTCAAGGCACACCATCGGTTTTTTGACTAGCAAGGTACACTGCACTGCTCATGGGGGGCTTGCACCCCCAATGGATCTACTAGTAAATGACCCTTCCCCAAGCTCCCATGGTGCATTGGTTGAAAATTGCTGCTTTGAGAGGAAAGAGGCTGCTTATCTGTATATAGAGAGTATTTGGAATGGGACAACAAAGAGGTATGCTGCGCTGCATCTATAGATCCCAGCTGAAATGGACAGTTGGCCATGAGAAGATTAGAAGGCTAATGCAGGCATGAGGAGATGGCTCTGGCCCACATCTCCTGTGGCTCTGTTGTTTTCTGCCCTAAAGCCTCTTCTGTGGCTACATCCAAGCCCACTCTGTTGGAATCTTACTGAGCTGTGACTGTGGGAAGTTTTCCTGTTGCTGTGCTTTTCTCTCAGAAGGCACAAATGTTATCAGTGGAGACCTGACAGGCTTCAGGTTTCACTGAGACATGAGTATGTTGTACAATGGGTACCATGTGGATTTCATTGCTGCAGCCTGTTGCACTGACCACAAGAAATAAGGGCTTAAAAATGGGGTATAACTGTTTGGCTGGCAAGTCTGCTGTTGGCTGTAGCCACTGTAGTCATGAATGTGGAAGTGCAACATCCTGTTGACTGGCAGTGACAAATGGCCTCCAGTCTAGAACGAGGGAATGTTTTCAAACAAAGACCAACCTGGAGGACAAGTACATTTTGGTTGTTGGGAGAAAAAACTGGACAATCAGGATGCTTTTGCTCCCTAGCTACAATACTTAAATGTCAGCCAGCCTCATTATGTGAAAACCTGGAACCTTTCATGTTTCCTGCTCCCCTCTGTAGAGCACCTCTGCATAGGGACAGTACCTTTCTCCTGTCTTGGAACCCTAACCCAGGGCCTTTGAAATGCAGGATGGTGGATAGCTGGGGCAGATAATATGATCTCCCAAGCAATCTCAGGCCCCTGCATCTTAATGCAAACTTGAGCTCTGCATCAGTGTAACTTGGGTTTTAGCCAAGTAACGTCCCACCTGGTGTTTTACATGTTGGTGTTCTGAACGTGTGTGTGTGTTCTTTCCCAGATACTTAGTAAACTTGGGGTGCATTAAGCCCCTCTGTGACCTCTTGACAGTAATGGATTCCAAGATAGTCCAAGTGGCTCTGAATGGTCTGGAGAACATCTTGCGGCTGGGTGAGCAGGAGGCCAAGCAGTGCGGCACGGGTATCAACCCCTACTGCAGCTTCATTGAGGAGGCGTACGGTGAGTCTGCATGGAGAAACATGCAGCTGTCCTCTTGGTGTGTAAGATGTATTTGACACATCTGTGCCTTTTCTTGGCCAGTAGCCTTCAGAGCAGCTCACAGCACACAGTAATGTAAAACTGCTTAAGAAAAATAGTGATGTGAGCAAAACAAAGTTGGCAGAAGTTGGCATTAGGGTAAAAACTTTCCTAGATGAACTGGCCTGTTGTGCATTTGCAAACACTTTAAGTAGATGTTGAAGAGTTTTATGACACTCTGAAGACCAACAAGCTTATCGTAGTACCACAAGTTTTCATGGATCACTATCCATTTCACCAGGTGTATTGACAGGAAAGGCAGGTTAGACACCATTTAAATAAACCTGGGTAGGCTTGCTGGTAGTGCTGAGGAATCTTCTGGCATTAGATGAACAGCAGTTGTCCGTCCCCCCCCCAAGAGTGTGCTCCAAGACAGCTGCTATTCCGTGGGAGCTGCAAGGCTGTTAGTCTGTGGCAGCAACATAAGGCTCAAATGCCTTCCAAAGGCCTTGGAACATCCTCTGAATATGACTAGAGTGCAGCTCTAGTCATGTTCGGAGGGTACAGGTCGGGCCTCAGTGCAGGTCCAACCTGTACACTCTTGTACAGAACACAATGGGACTTTGTGCCTTCGTATGCATAGGCTTGTGCTGTACCCATCTGCGTGTTCAGAGGGTGTGTTGCATTTAGCAGAATACATAGCATTCAGCAGACAAAGGATGCTTTTTGTCAGTTTGGTATAGTGGAGCCAAATTGTCATGAAATATTGTATGTTGTGTGTGACAATTCTATTTAAACATGCCGCCTGCCCACTGTAGTTACTTCATTTATTGCTTAGAGATCAGACTGATCATTGCCCATTTAAGATGATGGTGGTTATGTCCTGCTCAGGTCATTAAATGCTCCACATGGCAGGGAAAATATTAGAACTCGGCAGAAGCGGTGTTGCTGAAGAGGTGATAATTTGGTTCTCCCGTATCTTAAAATGCATATTTTCCTCTGACTGACATGTATTGAATTCTTGACCACAAGCACCTTAGGATGAGACTCTCCCCTCTTGACTTTGTAAAGCACTTTGCCTGTTGAGGGGCTACATATGATCAAAGTTCCAGATCCCCTAGTGTATCTGCGTGCAGCAAAACCAGTTTGCACAAGACTATTGACATTCTGCTCTGTGCTTACTTCGGCTGTGTAGCACTTGCTAATCTGAGAATCTAGATTGTTCTGCCATTGAACTTCAACCAAGCTTTGTCATTTGGAAACAAGAACTAGTCGTCGTCGCCCTTCTCTCAAGTGCTTTTGAATGTATTTGAAAAGGAAGTAAAGATTGTCAGGTGGTAACCGCTGCTTTTCTCCTCCAGGCCTAGATAAAATTGAGTTCCTCCAGAGCCACGAAAACCAGGAGATCTACCAAAAGGCCTTTGACCTGATAGAGCACTACTTTGGCATTGAGGACGATGACCCCACCTTGGCGCCCCAGGTCGACGAGACCCAGCAGCAGTTCATCTTCCAGCAACCAGAAGCCCCCATGGAAGGCTACCAGCTATAGCTGCATGTGTCGCGTGTGCGGGGCGGAAGGATGCCGCAACTTCCCTAGAGAGTGGCCTGCATAGCGTCTTCACACCAGCTGCTGCTCTCTCTCCCCGCTGCCAGGTGGGCGGCTGTGAAGCGCCCACTCCATCTGCTGCACAGTCGTCTTCTCTCTCACCGACACCCGGCAGCAGCACTTTGCTTTTGTGGGAGAGGGGAGGTTCTTACACCAAACACTTTTTTCTTTTTTTCCTTTTTGCTGCTGCACCACCTTGTTGAAAGCAGGTGCTCAGGTGGAGGGAAGAGTTGTGAGCCAGTCGCACCTTCCAGTGCGCATCTCCTTCCTTTTGTGTTGGTTTTTCCTCCTACACCTCAGTCGGATACTTGACAGGTGACTTCTTTGGTGGGAGAAGGCAAAATGAGACATGTGATAACCAAGGAATCTGATCCTGGATGCTTATGTTCAGCTATTTAAAAATATTTTTTGCACATCTTAATTTTTGTTAAGACTCTTCTTAATCTGCCAAAAGCACCCCTCTGGCCCCCACATGTTTTGTTTGTGTTTTTTTGGAAGCCCTCTTGCCAAACCGCACCTTTGAAGAGAGATGGGCCAAGTTGCTGCTGCAGCCCACCTTCATCCTTATCCCACTGCTAAATATATATATTCCTGTACTTGAATGCAGGAGATGTTGGACAACCCCACCAAGTATTGGAAAGACTTTACCCTTTTGAAGGGGGGATCACTCTTTTTCTGAGCTTTCTATAGTGTTCAAACCCAGCAGCAAGGACTCCTCCCCTTGGCCCCCGAAACCCCCCAGTGTAAGGGGAAGGCACAAGAAGAGGACTTGAAGCACAGCTCCCAGGAAAGTGGGGCTTCACTCAACATTTTGCTACTGACCCATAAGTTGGGCTAGAGGAAGAAACCCCACCTTGCCTCTTTACTTGAAGAAAAAATGACAAAACTTATCAAAGCCTTTCGGTTTGTGTGTCTTGAATGGCTGGGGTTATGTATTCTTGAATGGCTGGGGTGGGGACAGATCTGATGGTTTTTTTCTGGAAGGTGGGTGGTGTAGCTACACTTGGCACATAATCTGTTCTTGGTTCCAAATGGTCACATGGCCTGTGTTTCTCAGAATTACCTCCTGCTCACAACTGTATTGTGTACATTTTACTTCAGAATGAAGAAGTCAAAGCTCTGTATTTTTTATATATTATAGATACACAAATATTTGTCTAATTTGGTCTTCAGGGTGGTGGTGGGGGGAAATTATAACATTCTAAGGTCTGTAAATATACCGTGTGACAGGCCTGCCTTGAAACACAGCCATGAAGCCCTTTTGGTTATCTTGTCTTCCCCATTTGCCCGACTATATGAGCAGACAGACTGTTTGAGCTCCCCTTAACCAGGTAACTTGTTTAGCAAAGTCTGGATAGTGACTGCAGCAGGCAATGGGCAAGGTGAATGTATAGGTTTGTTTTTGGGACAGGGAAGAGCCCCTTCAGGTGTCTTACAGTCTGCACACACCCCTCTTTTTGCCCTACCCTGTTTGCTTTCCAAAGTTTGAATTCAGGGTTCTCAAAGCCTTCAAGAACAGACGTTCAAGCAGGTACAAAACTGGGTGTGAAGCCTTGGGCTGTGTTTGTAAGAGATTTGCTCTTCATTGTTAAAAAATGAAAATGGATGCCAAGGAAACCTAATAAACTACTTTTGTGCATTCAATGACTGCAATCCAAATGTGCCTGGAGTGAAGTTTTTCTTTCCCTCTACACCAGCGATTTTCAACCTTTTTCAGCTCACGGCACACTGACAAGGCACTAGAATTGTCAAGGCACACCATCAGGTTTTTGACAATTGACAAGGCACACCATGCTGTCAGTGGGGCTCACATCCCCCATTGGCCCTAATAATAAATGACCTTCCTTCAAATTTGTGTGGCACACCTGTGGACCACTCACGGCACACCACTGTGCCATGGCACAATGGTTGAAAATGGCTGCTCTAAACATTGCTGCCAGCCCAGCCCCCAGGTATATACATTTGGCCCTGTTGCATATATGCATTGTAGGGCAGAAATGGCTTAATCTGCCAACAGCTACACAGTTTTGTTTCTTTCTCCACCAACCTGTGTGGTGGTGGTGTGCCCTGGGCTGAGGAGCTAAAACCCAGCAGGACTTGGCCTGCTTCTGCACTGCTGCTTCGACATGGCTGGAAACCGGAGTCCATGCAGGTCTGTTGTGGCTGAGGTGGTGAGGCTGTGAAACTTTCAAGGCACATTAGGATATGTGCATCAAGGATTAAATAACCTACTTGGAGAGAGCACTGCTGCCCAATCACCATTATAGCCCTAGGTGCTTGAGCAGCTGGTAAAGTGAGGTGGTCCTGATGCTAAAGTCAGGGAACCACTTCCTTAGAACAGCAGCACCCAAAGTCATGACCACTGTCTGATGAAAATGTAGTCCTGTTTGGACTGCAGCTTTTTATTCTGCCTCCATGTGGTGCTTCTTTTGGGTGGATCAGGGCACCAGGGTTCTTTTGGCAGTTGCATCTGTTGCCTGGTATCCCAGAAGGCTGTGTAACAGGACATCCGGGCAGATGCAATTGCCTGGAGCATCCTGGTGTCCAGATGTACCTGAAAGAGGAGTCACACGCAGGTGGAACAAAAAGATCTCACCCCACAGATGAATCCATTCAAACCCAGGCCAGGATTTGAGCAGCGCTGCCTTAAGAGTATTACAGAGAACCATCCTCTCTTGTCCTGGCCTTACTGTGATGTTTACCTTCCTGGATAAATGAATGCCTTTTCTCATTTCTAGGGCAGATGTGTGTTTGTGCAGACAGGCAAACTGTGCTTGAGCCTGTGAATTGCCAGGAGTCCATAGAGGTGCAATGGCAGCTATTACTCCCCTTTAAAAAAAACAAAACACTACTGTATTTCTGGTACTTGAGAAACCTTGAGATACTGTACTTTAAGTATGGCTGGATAAGACTTGGTGAAGTTCTGCCACACACCCTCTTTGCTATAACTAGAAAAATGAAAGTTACCCAAAGTGCAGTACTTACAGAAACAACCTTTATTTATGTGTATATATGCTGTCATTTATATTTAGCATAGTAGCCGAACATAGCAATGAAATGGACAGCTTGATTACTCAGGGTGGGTTGTGCATTTTAGTTTAAACACACAGCACAATCTCTTTTTCTGCCTCTGCCTGAGTCAGCTGCTGAAGTGATAGGTATGTTGGCATCCTTTAGTCTCGGAAGACTCTGGTATCGCGCTCTGAATGGTGGTTCTGGGACAGTGTCCTCTCCAGTGCACAAAGCCTGGGTAAAGTAGGTATGGAGGATAGGCTGTTACCCATGCAGCAAATCCCCCCTCTCCACGTTGCTGAAATGGTCCAATGGAAAGGCAGAGGCCAATACGGTTGGTTCCAGCGACATTGCAGGAGTTGCCAGAACGTGACTGTTCAGCCATGAACTGCCTCAGGGACTCCGGCTCCGGATTTTGCCTCGAGGTTGACTCCTGAAGCCTTTTCCATAACTGGATGTAGCCACAAGGCAGTGGAGGTTTGGGATCAGAGCTTTCCTTCTCTCAGATGAGCTGCCTTCCCAGGCTGACGAGTCCCATCTACCCGGTGGCTGTTTAGTCGCCTCTTACGATAAGTACAGCCAAACAGAGGGCCTATTCTTATCCCCAGCCCCCAGGGGAGGAAGGGATAGGTAGAACACAGGAATGACTATAATCTATAGATTTCCAAAGATAAAACAGTGCATGCACTATACAGTCTGATCTTTAACCTGCACAACACCGTGAAGTTATGAAACTCAGAGGATGGGCAACTTAACTATTTTACCTGAATGTTGTATCTGTTAACCAGCGTTGGCTGCTTTGAGGGCAACTGAAGTTAACTTGGGTCACACATAGGGAAGGGCTGCTGCTCTGCTCCCTGACGCAAAGATCGGAATACTGTGAAAAATCGGAGTGGGGAGTGGTGATGGAACACTTTTAATGCGTCTCCCTCTTTAAGGACCAAGGAGGAGAAGGGTGGGTGGCATCAAAAGGGAGTAGGCCCTGAATCCTGGATTTGACCCCCAGGACAGGATTTGAGCAGCCCTGCTATAAATGGTCACTTGCTAGGGTCTACACTTGCTGGCCCTAAACTGGAATGTCAGCTCTCTAACATTCTAGGGAGTTTGGGAATGACTGTTGAAAGTGGGCAGTTGGTGAGCTCGAGGCGAGGGAATCATATCTTGCTTCAGGGTGAAGAGTTGCAAAGAGTGCAGAGCAGTTTTCCTCAATCCTAAGGGTAAGTACCTGAATACTAATTTCAATATATGCCTCATGGCCTGTGGCCTGAGAGAATCCCCTCACTATTAGCTGTGTTGAAGCATCTACTAAAAGCCGGTTTTAAAAGTGGTCTACATAAGTAGAAGTATGTAGAATACTTATTCTGAATGTATGTGGAAGTATTCAAGAAACCTCAATAAAATATCAGCTCACATGTTCCACTTAGTTTGGACTGAAAATCCCAGTGTGATTTCTCTGCCTAGCTCCACACTTCCTAATTCCTTTTCCTAATTACAAAGGGTTTCTGTAGTAAGCAGAAAGTATGTTCCTAAAGGATTTATTTCTCCTGTGTGCACATGCAGTGGAAGTTTTGCGTGCCCGAGAAAGTGTGTTCGGGGTAGGCATATTGCTCCAAGACTCCCACCCAAGTAAGAGCACAATCCTAACCAACTCTCCAGCACTGATCTAGCTGTGTCAGTGTAGCGTACATGGCATCCTGAAATGGGGAGGCAATCAAGGGGCCTCCTCAAGGTTAGGGCATGTTTGTTACCTTATCTTGGGGCTGCATTGTGGCTAGGTCCTTGTTGGAAAGTTGGTTAGGATTGTGCCCTAAGTTCTAGCAAGCAAATACTGGAGTGCGGGGCAAAATAAGAACTCCACATGTGCTCTACTCCACAACTTCCTCAGTAATGAGCAGATAATCTGGAAAGGTTGCTAAGAAATTAATTTTAATCCCACCCGGTCTCAAAGGTAGTGAGTGGCTAACTTATGAATGAATTCCTTATGAGTATGAATTCCTGGTGCTCTGAAAGGGTTCCTCTTGCAACCAGCTGGATTCAAGGCCCAGCACAGACATCCTGCTTCCTGGGGTGGTCTGCTCTTCTCTGACTTGCCAGCTTGTCGTCTCCTGCCACCTGGGTTGGAAGGGTGGGATGGAAGGAGAAGAAGAGGAGGGTGAAGGTGGGATTTAGCTTTTTTCCAATTGGAGAAGAGAGGTGGTAGAGGCCAGTAGGTGGATGGAAGTGGTCACTCCTCTTGCAACCCGAGGCAACTGCCTCACAGATGGACCAGCCCTGTTTCTGGTGGAGGAGAGGAAGAGGTGGCCCAGAGTTACAGACAACATCCAGCACTTCTTTCTGCCACACTTCGCACTAGACTCACTGCATACTTAAGATGGGCAACTTGACTTTTTGCACATATAGCAGCTGGGATGGGGCACAACACAGAGGTGAAATGCTGCCTTGTGAGAAGTGGAGTCTGCCTGTGATCCCTATACCAGTGTTTCTCAAACTGTGGGTCAGGACCCACTAGGTGGGTTGTGAGTCAATTTCAGGTGGGTTCCCATCTCAGTATTTTATTTTTAATATATTAGACTTGATGCTACTGTGGTCTGTGACTGCATTTGGGGAAATGTTACAGACCTGTACTTTGAACAAGCTACTATGATTATGCTTTTAACCATGATAGTAACTGAAGTAACTAATAAGTAACAGGACTTATTCCTGGGTAAGTGGGGTAGGATTACAGCCTACGATTGTTAAAAATGTCCCTGCTTGATGATGTCACTTTCGACCATGACATCACTTCCAGTGGGTCCTGACAGATTCTCATTCTAAAAAGTGGGTCCTGGTGCTAAATGTGTGAGAACTGCTGCCTTACATCATTTACCCACTGAAAATTGCCCATTTGGAGCAGCTATTTGTAACAGAAAAATGGCAGCGGGCAGAAATGCTGCTTGCCCTTCCTCCCTATGCACTCTGGCCCCAAGACGGGTTTCACCCCCTCCTGCTGTTTTTTCCGAGTTGCCAATTTGTTTTTTTTAGTGATTTTAGACAAAGAAACAAATTGCTCAACTTCAGCAATCTCATTGACTTGCCATCAATGGAAATAACTGAGTAAGGCTGCAGTCCTAACCACACTTCCCTGAGAGTAAGCCCCATGGAACAAAATAGGATTTACTTCTGAGTAGACTTGGTTAGGCTTGTGCCCTTTCTCAGACAAAAGTCACGGTGTCCTGTGACTCAGGACGCAGCTCTTGGATCCAGTGTCATCTCAGTCTTCTCCCAAACAGCCCAGGATCCAGAAGCTAAGTCCAATCTGGTTTCCTTGCTTAGCCCCCCACCTGTTAGCAAGGGCAGGGAAATGGAGACCATACCCCAGGGCGAGAATGGAGGAAAGACACCCAGCAAGACAAGCGACAACAAGGCCGGTGACTGCCAAGCACCACTGCTACTGCGGACTGAAGCAGAAGATCTGACAGGCAGGAATCTGCAAAGTCCTCCGAGGCTCAGCTCCTCCATTCCAGAGATGATGGAGCACCCCCCGACTCCTGCCCCCTGGGCCAAACAGAAGACAAACTCAAACAGGCTCGGCCAGGAGGCCGCAGGTGAGCAGCTCACACTTTGGGGCGAGGGCAGTACTAGCTGTGCAGTGGGTCTTGGTATCTGTGGGCTCAACACTTGTGGACTCAAGGGAGGGCACCATCTCAAGGACTCAAGGGAGGGCACCTCAAGGGAGGGCACCAGGATGAGGTCTCTTGTTATCTGGTGTGCTCCCTGGGGCATTTGGTGGGCCACTGTGAGATACAGGAAGCCGGACTAGATGGGCCTATGGCCTGATCCAGTGGGGCTGTTCTTAACTACAATTCCCAGGAGGCCTTGCAGGTCTCTTGTTATCTGGTGTGCTCCCTGGGGCATTTGGTGGGCCGCTGTGAGATACAGGAAGCTGGACTAGATGGGCCTATGGCCTGATCCAGTGGGGCTGTTCTTATGTTCTTATGACTCCACTATCGGTGGATGCCTCCTTGTGCCTCAGGGGACCTCCAGGATGCAATGGGAAGCCACTTTCAGTCGTGTCCTAGAGGTGTTCTGAGGCACAGCGAGGTCCGTGGCCCACTCTACAGGCCTACCTCCCAGATGCTACCAGAAGTAGTTCCTGGTTGCGTCCTGAAGGCCTTCTGAGGAGATGGGGGAGGCCTGTGGACCACCAGAAGACCCAGCACAGCCCCCAGGGAAGTGATTGCAACATTGAGTGCTGGACTTCAGCACCCTCAGAATTTGTTATCCATGGAATTTCTGGAATAGAACCCCCATGGATGAGAAGGGCCCCTAGTCTTCATAAAAAGACTTGTGCGCTGCCCTTCAGCTAGCTAGCCTTCAGGGCAGTTTATGGGAGCAGGAAACAAAATCCATGCAAGATGAGCAGAGAAGTAACAGAATGGGACAGCAGAGGAAGCACATAATGCAACCATGAAAAAGTCAGTAGAAGACTAAAAGCCATCAGAAGAAAATCAGCCAGCTGACATGCAGGAAAGTCTGCGCAGCAGGGCTGGTCCACAACCTCCTGGCTTGTCTCTGGTGCCTGAGGTGGCCTACCAAACGCAGCTCTGCTGTAACCGGTGATGTGTCAGCTTCTGTCCTGCACTGCCTGGACTGAAAAAGGAAGTGGAGGGCAGAGCAGAAGAGGAAGCCAGGAAAGGGGAGAGGGGAGAGGGGAGTCTTCTCCTCCACACTTCCTCTTCTGCTCTGTTGCCCTCTTTCTTTTCTAGTCCAGGTAGTGAGAGGAAGAAAAATGATGGAGGTGAGTGGGTGCCCAAAAATGGGTGCCCCCCACCAGTCTGCTGCCTGAGGAGGCAACCTCAGTTGGATTCATGGTTGGGCTGGCCCTACTGCCCAGATAGAAAGGTCTACAGGGGCTGGCACCAGAAAGACAGATTTGCACTAATAAGGCCTCCAAAGGTGGGGCCTTCTGCTTTCAGGCTACTACCACTAAGAAACTCCAGCAGCAGTAGACACAGACTGCTCCCAGGCTGCCCCACAAAGATCTGTCAAGGTTCTATAGGCATTAAAAGGCCCAGCAGTTGGAGGCTTTGAGGGACTCAACATGTCCTCTGCTGTCATCCCAATGCAATGCCCTGGCCAATGAAACTGTCCTGCTCTTCTGGGTTCCACAGCAGTGCACCAGGAGCACGGCAGGGAGGGGAATGGCTTGCTTTTTGCCTGAGTGAACAGGAAGCAGATAATGGCACCCTGCATTCGCGGCAGGTTGGAGGGAGGCAGCAGCAGAAGCAGCCTCGGACTGAGAAGCGCTGTGAATCCGCGATCCCCCGAGACCCCCTCGCAGTCTGCCGCAGATGCAACCCACCTCTGGTGGATTTCTGGAGGGCTGGCCGTGCTGAATGCGCTACACCAGGGGTGTCCAAACTTTTTGGCAGGAGGGCCACATCATCTCTCCGACACTGTGTTGGGGGACCGAATTAATTTACATTTCAAATTTGAATGAATTTACATAAATGAATATATTAGAGATGGAACTTGTATGAACGAATGAAGGTCTTGCAATAGCTCAAGGCCTATAAAAATCCTTGCACAAGGCAAGGCTAGCCTTTCCTTCGCTGCCACTGCTGCATTCACAGATGTGAAACAGCAAGCAGCGGAGGGAACCCTTGTCCCACAGCTCATGCGAGAGGTCAAACAGTCATCTTCACACTGAGAGCAGTTGCGTCAGGCCAGCATGGGCTCCAGCAAGTCTCCGGAGGGCCAGATGCTCATTGGAGACTGGGGGCTCCCTGCGGGCCAGATTGTGAGTCCCTGAGGGCTGCAAGTGGCCCCCGGGCCGGGGTTTGGGCACCCCTGTGCTACACCAACAGCATAGTCAGCTCATGAAATCGCTGATTTTGGACTGCTGGAAAAAGAACAGGGTTGGCCCAAGACACCCCCCCCAGCGTCTGCTGCAGTGTGCCAAATGCCTCCCCCGTTTGCATGGTGCCCTGCCATCCCAGACGCCATCCCCCAGTGGCAGCATGAAGCTGCTGGGGACCCTTGAGCAAGTCCTCCACTGGGCTGCCCACCACATCCCTGGCTACCCCCTGGTGGTGCGCTGGGCGCTACCACTGTCACCAGTACTCAGAAATCAGGGCTCAATCTGGGCAGATAGATAAGGGTGGATCTTCGGTCAGTGGCTCATCCCCAGCACAAGCCCTGGATGCTGGTGCTGCTTAAAGCCTCCACACTTCCTCTCTGCCCCCCCTTCCTTCTCCAATCCAGGGAGGAGGAGGAGGAGCAAGCCAATGATGGGGTAAAGAGAGGCAGCACTTGGCCTGCTGGCTTGGGCACAGGGTGACCCAGGGAGCGGGTAGTGGATGCCTTGCCAATCCAGTGCCTGCGGCAACTGCCTCCTCAGCTTCATGAATGGGCCAGCCTTGCGACTCTGACCAGAGCACTTTGTCTCAAATGCTTTCATTCCAGCGGGAGAAAGGAGGGCACCTTCCCTCTCATCCCCCCCAAACCCGCATGATGAACTGGAGGCCGCGGCTGCAACCCTAGCAGGAGGAGAGGGAGTCCGGCCCAACCGGCAGGCACCAAGCAGCACACAGGTCTCCAAGAAGGCGAGGTCTTTGCTCCTGGAGCAGCCGCCGAGTCGTGCTCAGGCAGCAGATGTCCTGGAGAACTTCCTCAGCCACTTGCTGACCTACCTGCAGGAGTGCCCAGACCGACCCTGCTTCAGAGAGGCCAAAGAACTTTCCCCAGGCTGGGGCTCTGACTACGAAAAGGTAGACCCACAGAGAGGGCAGGGTTGAAGGAGCACAACAGTCCAAAGGGACCACCCCCCCATTTTCTGTGAAAAACAGCCACAGAGGGTTCTGCCTCTGCTTCCACTTACTGCTCTCCTCTCTTCCACACTTCCTCCTCCTTTCTGAATCTGGAGGAGGAGAAGAGGAAGAGGAGGAGAAGCAGGCCGAGGCCCCAGTCAGTCATGGACAGGCCAGCCCTGTGCATTAAGCTGGTGTATTGGGCCAAATGTGAAAAGTGCCTAGCTGAGGGGACTCCATCAGCAGAACAGCTTCACTCTGATCCGAGAAGTGACCCCCAAGAGCCTGGAAGGGTGGAATGTGGAGAGGTCAGCTCCAGGAGGAGGAAGGGTGAGCTACTCTCAACAACACACCCCTTTTGCTTGAAAAGTGGCCCCAACCCTCTGCTTTATACTTTGTGTCCTCTGAGCCTAAGCAAAGAGTGAGCTGGGAAGTCCCTGGTTCAAATCTCACACCAGCTGCAAATATAACAGGAAGCTTTTGGCAAGTGACTCACAAGTCACTCACCAAACTGGGCCTCCAGCTGCCCTATGCGAGTACTGGCCTATGTTACAGGGTTGTTGGAAGGATTCCTGAGGTTTTGTATGGGAAGCATTTGCTTCAGTGCTTTAGAAATGCTTATTATTTGAGCTGAATAACAAGGAATCGCATTGCTCATGCGCTCAGTCCAGTTTCTGAGGGGTTGCATGATTACTGCAGCTCTAGTCTCTCCTTGTATAGTAACAGGCAGGGATGGGCAAATCCAGCACAGCTTGACTTGAGTCACAAGTCTCCACCCCGCGACTCGATTCAAAAACGAGTCAAAAGGGGGGCACTTTCCGAGTCACCTTTTCATGACTCGAAAAGACTCGAGTCTTGAATTGTTCCCTTTAAAAAGCCAGCCATGGAACAAAACAGAGCTACTGCCGGGGTGTGTGTGTGTGTCAGAGTTCTCTTTAAACGCTCCCCTGCTGTCCCCATTCATCTGTAAACAGGGCGGGAGGGGGTGGGATGGCCACGTGAGACCAGGGAAGGAAGCAGTAAGAGGGGCCCTTGACTCGAGTGTTTTGCCAAGTCTTCTTTTGCTGACTCGCGTGTACACAAGTCAGTGAAAAACGCTGATTTTCACGACTCAGACTTGAGTCACCTGACTCAAGTTCCCACCCCTGTTAACAGGTATGTGCTTGTTACCATAAATTGAGAGTCTAGACCTGCAGCAGCGAGAACTCAGCTGTGAGTTGCACAGGTGCTGTGGCTTCCAGGTAGCCCCAAGAACACCTTGTGGGGCTGCACCACAGCAAGTGTCTCCCCAGCTGTCCACTGCACTGCATGCCACTGCTCTCTGGGGCTGCACAGGTGGGGTTTTGGGGCGGAGATTTCAAGCAGAAGGAAGCTGAGCGTGGTGCTGCGACAAGGGGCTGTGAAGCATCACAACCATCTTGCTGGTTTGCCTGCAGTTCTTGCGCCCTGGAGAGTTTGAGGTAATGCTGAGAATCCCTGTCCCGGCTTACGTCCAGTACACTGAGGTGGATGGCTATGGGGGCCTCTTCTACTCCCTGACCCTCCAGCGGAAGTCCCACAGCTTCCCAGCAGCCCTTCTCCTGGAGGACGAGAAGACCGTGTCCCCAAGGAACGTCATGGAAGAATTCTGGCGGCATGTCAACCAGTTTGTGAAAGACTTTCACTCAGGTGAGGTCAGGGGTGGGAGGGAAGGGGGCCCTGGTACACAAGCCCTCCAGGCCCGAGAGAGGTCTGGCAACCAGGGTGCGCAAACCCATTTTGGCAACTAACCGATGGTGGGATTTTAGCTCCAAAGGCAATAGGTTAATATTCCAAGTGTGCCTTCCGCCCAAACCATAAAGGATTTTTCTGGTGGAAACCAGTCTGGCCTGCCCATGGGACACACCAGGTGGCTACAGCACACCTTCTCCGCTGCTGCCAGGCCTGGTTTCAAGGTGAGGCCAGGATCAGCCCAGACTTAAGTAACGAACTGCTCAGGCTGAAAAGCTGGACCAGAGTCCAAGGCTTTATAGGGCCAGGTTGACTCCTGTTTGCCTCTTAACAGCTTCCTGTTACCATCCTGGCAGTCTCTCCCTCTGTCTTGCCTTCTGTCTCCCTGCTCCTCATGTTCTCATTTTAGCAACCTGTAAAAGCAAGATGGTTTTTTAACTATTTGTTAAAGCAAGAATAAAGGCAATGCGATGAATGGGAAGTGGGTGAACTGTGGACCCAGAACTCACTGTAGGGTTCCTTCATATCTGCAGTTTCCAGTATCCACAGAGGGGCCAGGAACGTATCACCCATGGATACCAGGGTCCTCCTGTACTTGCTAATTAGTCCCAAGATAGGTGGCTACTGTTCCTAGAGTTTCTACCATTCCCGGCCCATCTCTGTAGAGGAATAAATCAGAGATTGTCGGGCACAGTTCTTAATGCAGAAACCAACGCTGAGTACTGAGATACAAGCATAAATATATACAACAATTCCAACAATCACACTCTACACATTCACCCACAGATTCTATGCAACATGCATCATAATATAAAAACAGTATAACAGACCATAATGCCCAGGAGCATCGTAACAACTATATCGCCTTATTCAACGTAATTATGGCTGTGCGATAGAAACTGTTCAGGAATTGTGTGGTGCTGCTCTAATAGTTCTGTATCATCTACCTGAAGGCAACAGTTCAAAGAACTTAAGAGCTGGATGGAAGGGGTCTCTCAGAATACTGTGTGACTTCTGCAGACAGCGAGATGTATAGATGTCCTCCAAAGCTGGTAGATGAAGGTTGATGATGTGCTGCACGATCTTAACAATTCTCTGCAGAGCTTTTTTGTCCCCTGCAGAGCAATTTCTGTACCACACCAAGATATCATAGGTTAGGACACTCTCAATGGTGCAAGATAGGAAGGCACAAGCAGCTGCTGTGACAAATTTAACCTCCCAAGCTTCCTCAGAAAATATAACCGCTTTTTGTGCCTTTTTAATCCACATGCTGGTGTTAATAGTCCATGAGAGGTCCTCTGTGATGTAAATACCTAGGAATTTGAAACTAGCAACCCTCTCCACCTCCTCACCATTTATGTATAATGGTGTGTGTACATCCCTCTTTTTCCGGAAGTCAATTATAAGTTCTTTAGTTTTTTTGATGTTAAGTGAGAGATTATTTTCTTTGCACCACAATAACGACTTCGGTACCTCCTTCCTATAAGCAGACTCATCATTCCCGCTAACAAACCCCACCACTGTAGTATCTTCTGCAAATTTTATAATTTCATTGTTGTTCTGTGATGGGGTACAATCATGTGTATACAGGGAATAGAGGAAGGGGCTCAGCACACAGCCTTGGGGAGCTCCTGTCATTTTCCAGCTCAGGTTCAGCTGATTAGTGTCCAGTACTGGCTAGCAGGAGGGTTTCCTCAAGGGTCAGCCCTTGTCAGTCCACTCTGTATTGCCACTACTCAGTATCAGTCAGTCACTCAGCCCCTGGAGAAAGCTGGCATCTAGGATCTCACCCAGCTCCTGCAGCCCTTGGTGCTCCACAGCAGGTACGAGCCCAAGTTGCAAGACGCGGGTCTAAAACAACTTCTTGACAGCAGGTGGAACGGCCAGGCCAGATTCCGATACATCCACATGCCCTCCAGGACTCAGTGAAACGCAAGTGGAAATATATTTGGTTTTATTCTGTAATCTGAATAAGATTACATGTAAAATGTCAGACACTTAAACAGCAATAGGGTACTTACAAAACACAACAGACTAAAAATAATTTAAGCTCAATTTCCTTGAGTCCTGACACTGCCCCAAATGCGCCCCTCTTAGCAGAATCCAGACAGGTCTTCATCCCACCTTGCCAGTGTTGGCTGGTGGGTTGTCCACACTGGAATGGTGAGGCAGTCACCCATCCTCCCAAATGGAGTTATCGCTTGCTTGCTCCCAGTTCATAACCACTAGGGGCCCAGAACCAGCTGAAGCCTGCACATCACTGCTCTTGCTGTTCAGACCATGTACCCCCATAACAGGTTTTTAAGGTACACGCTTGCTGCTGTCCTCATGCACAGTTTTCACACTTCCAAATACCTCCATCCAGCTGCCTGTCTGGTCTCTTCAGGCTGGCAGGTGAGGCTGGAGAAAAAGAAGCCCAACTGTGCTGCGGTCAGCCTGGCAATGTTGGATAGCCAAGGTGCCAAGTTCATATCCGTGGACCTCATCCCTGCTCTAGAGGTGACAGGCCAGTGGCCCTGCACGAAGAAAGTCAAGGAGCTGCTGAGGGAGAAGGAGCTGCTGCATCTGATGCGAGTGTTTTATTTCATAGCCAAGCAGTCCCCAGGGAGGCACAAGAAAGGTAACCCTGCTCACCTGAGTTGATGGACTGCTAGGGGCCAACCCAAGACCTCCCAAAGGTGGAGGTAGCAAAACATGATGGCAAAACCTGTGTAGAATTTACATAGAAGATCTGTGCCAGGCTGGCCCAAGGCCTCCAAGTGCCTGTGGGGTGCAAAATGCTAGGCGACCCCCTTAACCACCTTTGTCTCTTATGATGTATCCAAAATAGTATTTTAAAACAGCAATATTCTAGCAAAATGCACATGCCCGATCTTGTCTGATCTCGGAAGCTAAGCAGGGCCAGGCCTGGTTAGTACTTGGATGGGAGACCGCCTGGGAATACCGGGTGCTATAGGCTTATACCATAGTCTTTCGAGACTGAAGGTTGCCAACCATCTCCCTATACTGAACACTATCTCCCGATGTTGTCTGATCTCGGAAGCTAAGCAGGGTCAGGCCTGGTTAGTACTTGGATGGGAGACCGCCTTGGAATACCGGGTGTTGTAGGCTTATACCATAGTCTTTCGAGACTGAAGGTTGCCAACCCTTCATAAATATCTGCAACAGCTGGGAAATGGAAATGCTTTG
Source organism: Tiliqua scincoides (assembly GCF_035046505.1). Taxonomy (NCBI): domain Eukaryota; kingdom Metazoa; phylum Chordata; class Lepidosauria; order Squamata; family Scincidae; genus Tiliqua; species Tiliqua scincoides. Next base: position 4,082,025 of record NC_089830.1, on the reverse strand, counting down.
CACAAACCCTCCACCATGCACAGTTTTGGGCTTAGCCTATTAGCAGAGATTTCTCTCTCATTTGGTAAGTATAAGATCAGGAGGGGCTGCAGGCAAAGGGACTTTGGTCTGTGGCATCCTGGATGTGGAGTGATTTGCAAAGGGCATCAGAGGAGGCAGGTCACAAGATCATTATTTTTAACTTAGGGTAACACTCCATCTGTCACCTTCCTTGCCTAAAGGCTCAACCCTATATACACACTTACCTGAGAGTAGGTCCCATTGAAATAAATGGAACTTACTTCTGAGTAGACATGTATTGGTTTGTCCTTCCTTCTCTCTCTGCCCAAACTCCAGCACTTTGCTACACAGACATCCTTAAAATCAATCTGCAAGGCTCAAAGGTTATTTCTTAATTTAAAATACTTTAATAAAAAATGGAGCCCTCAAGGTCAAATTTGAGAAGCAAAATTTGCAAATGTCAAATTCTGATGGTGACAGTTCAGAGTTTGGCAACTGAAGGCCCAATCCGATCCAACTTTCCAGCACAGGTGCAGCCACAATGCAGCCCTGAGGTAAGGGAACAAATGTGCCTTTACCTTGAGGAGCCCTCTGTGACTGCCTCCCCAGCAGAGGATGCAGCGCATGCCTTATTGGCATGGTTGCACTGGCACTGGAAAATTGGATAGGATTGGACCTCTAGTTTCCTTTTTAGCTGTGGCTCAGCAAGGAGTGGTACAGCCTCTCAAGCTGGGTAGGATACAGACATGTGGGGGGGGGAGGAATATGTTTCACATATGCAGTACATAAAGCTTCTATATGTTTCAGAAACCTGGAGAATTTGCTTCTCTCCTGTGGAAAAAGAGATCCTGAACTGCCACCGCAGTTCCCAAGCATGTTGCAGATACCACGGGATGGAGTGTTGCAGGTAGGTATACCTGACTGTACCTGAGAGTCAGTGGTGGGACTGAGAGGGGCTGCACTGAAGTCATCAGGTGGGCAGCTAGACCTGCATCCTGACCCAGAAGGTGCTTTCTCTAGCTCAGTGTCCCTGAAGGTCACGGATAGGAATGAAATCCACTGTGGAAAGTTGCACCTTTTTCCCCATAACAAAATGTTGCAGTCTGAACTCTGGGCAAGAGCAATGACTTGCCATGTCATTCTAACCTTTGTTAGAATTACTCATTGCAGCATTAAGGGCTGTCAAGTAAGGCTTTGAGTAAGTAATGGATCTGCAATCTAATATAGATAAAGGTACTGATCGGTTTATCAATCAATGAAGGGCCCAATCCTATCCAATTTTGCAGTGCTGGTTCTGCTGTGCCAATGGGATATGCACTGCTTCCTATGTTGGGGAGGCAGTCACAGAGGGTTCCCTTGCTCCCTTACCTTGGAGCTGCATTGCTGCTACAGTGGTGCTAGAAAATTGGATAGAATTGGGCCCTAAATCAGTTAATTAAGGCTGCAATCCTAACCACACTTTCCCAAAAGAAAGTCCCATTGAACAAAATAGGAGTTACTTCTGAGTAGACCTGGTTAGGATTGTGCCCTAAATCTGCAAAAGAAGAAAAAAATGTTCTACAAAAAGGGCACAGCACGTACCCTAGCACCCATCCTTAGAAGAAGTGTTCGCTTTTCTTTGTCATACAGGAGGGAATGCCTCTCCTACTATGCTGCTATGGAGTTTATAAGTGCCTGAATTACAAGTAATTTAATTCTATTTAAAATTTACTTGCTGATTAACCGAAGGCACCTTTTAGCCAATCAAAATATTTCAGACTGATCAATTGAAAGCAATTCATTGATGCAACAGTGGATGCCAGATTGTGGATCATTGTAGAGATTGTCACATTGTAGAGAGGTCACGGAAGACTTTTGGCCTTGTCTTTTCTAGGAGAGACTGCCTCAAGATGCTGGAGGACCTGGTGGGTCATCTTCAGGCAGAATACCCCCAGATGCTGGCTCCCTTGAGTTCCTACCACATCAGGACCTCGTTCCTGCACTCTCTGTGGGAGTGGAGGGCAGATGAAGATTGGAAACCCTCAGAAGCCGCTCAGTGTTTTGAGAGGGTCCTGGCCAATTTCATTCATGAGGTTGCCTCCGCCCATCTCACCCATTTCTTCCTTCCCAAATGCAATCTTTATGGGGCAAAGTTCTTTCCCCCCACGAAGCTGAAGTTCTTGTGGGCCCGTTTAAGAGAGAAGGAAGGAACCATGAAGACATTCACTGTGTCTCGCAGGAAAGGCTCCTCTGCTTTGATGGTGCCGGTCCTCTGGCCTCTTGTGATCACCCTTGGTGTGATGGTTCTGATATTGGTCCTTCTTCCCCACGTCGCACCTTGAAGATGCAGAGCAACTTCCTCCGTATCAACCAAAAAGGGGGGGGGAGAGAGAGAGTCAAGAACCGTAATCTGTTTGTAGCTGAATGAGTCCAGTCCTGGCCTGGCTTTGTGACTGAGGGCTCTGTGCCACATTTTGCCTCCATTAATATGTTTTCTGAGAATGGATACTTGTGAGGAAACATGGCGCTGCCAAAGACAACCACATAGAATTCACACAGGTGATCTGTGCAGGGCTGACCCAAGACCTCCCAGTGTCTGTGGCACCCCAGTCACCTTCTCCCCTCTTCCTGGTCCCTGGCTTTGAAAAGGAAGGGGGAACCATAGTAGAAGAGAAAGTGTGGAGGAGAGCAGAGTGGTGGGTTAGAGTGTCAGTGACTCCCTACTTCTCCTCATTTCCTCTTCCCTTCTGTTACCCTCATCCTTTCCAAAGCCAGGGAGTAGCTGGAGCAGCAGCAGAGAAGGCAATTGGCGTTTGGGCTTCCAGAATGAATTCTAATTTTCACCGCTCTGAGTGGCCACCAATAGCATTTAGCTACTGGCTAGATTCACCAGCTGGCACCCACAAATTCTTCGTCTCAAAACAGATTTTAGAAACTGTGCACCTGGCACTGTCAGCACTTGGGATGTGCAGGATATCATCACCTTCTTCTTTTTGTCGTACAAATCCAGCCACAAAGAGGACTGCTGTAGTTTCAACTGTTGCCCACCACATCTTGGATTTGGAGGGATTATCCCACTGATAACTGTGACAAAAATACATGGGTCACAAGTATTTCCTTCACTTTCTGATGGTTGTGTTTATTGATCAGTTGCTACTTGTTGGTGGTGTTGCTGTCGCTTGTTCCTGAATGTTGTTGTTTCCAGAAAATAAAAATAAATGTTTTTTCAAACATTGAATCTGAGTCCACAGTCTGGCTGAGGTGGTCACTCCAACAGATTACTGGGGTCTGCTGCCTGCACTTGTTCACCGGACTCCACCGCTTCTTCTTGTGGGGTTGCCATTTCTGACCAAAGTTATTTCTAAAGTGATTGTTTCCGACACAATGTGATGTAGGGCAGTGCTTCTCACACTGTGGGTCAGGACCAACTTGGTGGGACATGAGCCAATTTCAAGTGGTTCCCCATTCATTTCAATATTTTATTTTTTAATAGATTAGACTTGATGCTCCCATGGTATGCGACTGCATTTGGGGAAATGTACTTTTAACAAGTTACTATGTATATGCTTTTAACAGTGAGAGTAAATGGGACTTGCTCCTGGCTAAGTGTGGGTGGGATTGCAGCCTAGGATTGTTAACATTTTCCTGCTTGATGATGTCACTTCCGGTCATGACATCACTTCTGGTGGGCCCTGACAGATCCTCATTCTAAAAAGTGGGTCCCGGGGCTAAGTGTGTGAGAACCACTGATGTAGGGAATTCCAGGAGGCCCTGCTGGGACCTTCACAACCACTTTCCAGAGTCACTGGAGAGGATGCTGACTGCTGGAGGCTCCGTCCCGCTCCTGCAGGGCTGGCCACCCCACCATCTGCAGAAGAGAGGGGGGTCATGGGCACGGGGGGGGTACAGACCCTGTAGCCCCCCACTTCTTCTCCACCAAGCCAGGGAGCGGGAGGGTCAACGGTGCAGGTGAGAGGGTGGCACCCCCGCCAGACCTGCCTGAGGCACTGGTCTCAGGTGGCCTCATGAATGGGCCGGCCCGACAGGTGGCGCTGGTGCTGGGCCCCTGTTGGCCCCGCTTCTGCAACCGAGGGGCGTGGCCTGCAGCCAAGAGCCCCTCCTCCGCCTCTCTTCCCAGCAGAGGTGCGCAGGGCTCCTCTTTGTCCAGCCCGCTCCGTGCGCAGCGCGCCCTCCGGCCTGCAGGGGGCAGCAGCGCGCTCCCGCTCGCGCCGGCCTCTCTGGTGAGAAACGCATAAGATCCCGTGGCGGACTTCTCGCGATCTCTTCTACGCCTCCAAGATGGCGGTGAGTAGCTCTGCTCGGGCGCTCGCCGGACCCGGCCGCAATCCGCCGCCATCCTCCCGCGCCGGAGCCCGCTCGGCCCTGGCCGCGCTGCCGCCGGGAAGGGGGGGCCTAGAGGGTGCCCCGCGGGGGGCTATGCGGCTGCCGCGGGGAGCCTGGCCGGGCGGGGAGCGCAGCGAGCCCCGCGCAAGGCCCGCCTGTTGGGCTCCCTGCCCAGGCCCGCTTCCAGGTCTCGCGTCTCTTGCTGGGTCTCCCGTCCCCGGCTGCCGGTTGCTCCCAGCCCCTGCGGTCTTGAAGGAGCCCGGGAGACGGGGCTCCGCCTCCCTCCCTGGAAGGGCTCGACTGGCTGAGCTCAGGGCTGAGCCTGTGTACAGCCAGGGCCCTTTATGCTGCAGGCGGGGTGAGGCCTTGCCAAACACCACAGTGCCTGCATGTAGAAAGTTAGCATGTCAGGGGAGAAGGAGAGACCAGGGCCCTCTTCCCTGCCAGCGTTCTGCGTAGAGGTGCGTGCCTTCCGCCATGCCTGTGGTCTGAGGTGGTACGGTCCTGCTGCAAGCCTGGGGTGAATAGGGGATGTTAAAACCACAGTGCCTGCATTTAGAAAGGCAGCATGTTAGGGTAGAAGGAGAGACCAGGGCTCTCTTCCCTGCCAGTGTTTGGCGCAGAGGTATGTGCCTTCCACCACACCTGTGGTCTGTGGTGGTACAGTCCTGCTGCAGGCCTGGGGTGGATAGGCCATGCCAAAAACCAGTGTGCCTGCATGTAGAAAGACAGCGTGTCAGGATAGAAGGAGAGACCAGGGCTCTCTTCCTTGCCAGCGTTCTGTGCAGAGGTGCGTGCCTTCTGCCATGCCTGTGGTGGTACAGTCCTGCTGGAAGTTCTGTCAGAGTGGCAGACTGTTGCGGGAGACCCGGCGTTGCTCCAGTGTGTGAAAAAGGCGGCGGCGGCAGCCTTGGACTTGTGTGTTGAATGGAGTGAGGCAAAATGAACACCCTGGCTGCAGCCTCCTGGGGGGGGGGAGCATGGCCTCCTTTCTCCCAGTGCAGGCGCTTAAAAAAAGAGGGAGGAAGGAAGATGGTATCACCTTGCCACTTTGGTAAAAGCTGACTGGATTAAATTGAAAGGTGGATGACCCTTGGGAAGGGTGCTTGAGTAATTACTCCTCCCCAGCACCACTGGCTTTCCTATGACTGCTACCCTGATGTCATGACTGTGGGGAACAATCTGGATTCATTGCATGTGGGTGTGGAAAAGGGTGTTGAAGTCCAGGCCCATCTGTGGAACTGCTCTTACTCTGGTGAGGGTCATCAGTAGGGGCCCATATCCTGCCTTGAGCTCAGCGACCAGCTAATCTTCAGTCAGCATCTGTGAGCACTTTTTGTTGGCCGGTTTTGTCGCTGTGACATAGAGCAGTTCTGAAATAGCTGGCTGGTTGAGAAGACACCTGTCTTAGAAACAGCCACTTCTCTGCTGCGCTGTGTCTCAGGTGGAACTCCTGGATGTGCTCCGTGAGGTGCATCTGTGTGTCTCGGACTGACTTTCGGGGAGTGGTGTGTGAAGAAGGGAGTGCTTAGGGATGTGCTGTGTTTGAACCGACCTTGCATCAGATAACTTGCATGCATTACAGTGCAAGGTTCTTCTGCTGGGTTGCCTGCTAGAGCAGGTTGAGGAGGAACTGGACAGATGGAGAGAAATAGTGACTTTTCCCTCAAAAGGCATGTGAGGTGGGGCAGTAGCAACCATAACAAGACAAGGATGATTTTAGTGTGTATTTGTGGTGGGTTGTGGGGGTTAGAAATCTCTATGCATTGCAATGATGTATGTGAAATGAGCATAGGAAATGCCATGGAGGGATCAGCGGTGACCCCTTAAAGACCTCCTTTAAGGCTAGAGTAGGGGTGTCAAACACAAGGCCAGCAGGCCAGATCTGACCCACGGAAGCTCTTCATGGTGTAGCTGCAGAGCTCTGTGTGCCCAGTGTTTGGAGGCCTCCAATGCTGTTCCCATGTCTTGTGAGACCTTGGAACCCAAGATGTCAACAAATATCGGGAGACCAAGGATGGGGGCCACCAGATCTGAGCAGAGGAAGGGGGCTGGGGGGCATAAAACAGGGGGAAGAAAGAGGTGCAGGAAGCAGGAGGAGGAGAAGGAACAGAGATGCTGAGAGAGATGTTTGGAAAGCAGAGCAGTCACTTCCTTCTTAATGACATCACTTCTGGCCCTCAACAGGCATCATGAGTGCTTTTTGATCCTCTGTATGAAATGAGTGTCTTCCCACCCCCATCTGGTCTCACAGTTTCAGACTGAATGGGTAACATGGAGCCAAAGTAGATGCTTTGAAGGCTCTTCAGAAAACACATCCCAGTGCTGAGCTGCCTCATGGTGCAGATTCCCTTCTTCTCCTGGGTGTCAGGTCCCCCCTCTTCTTCAGCCATCCTTTTTTTTCCTTGCAGCAACAAGACCAGGGTGAGAAAGAGAACCCTATGCGGGAGCTGCGCATCCGCAAGCTCTGCCTGAACATCTGTGTTGGGGAGAGCGGGGACAGGCTCACCCGGGCAGCCAAAGTGCTGGAGCAACTCACAGGCCAGACCCCTGTCTTCTCAAAAGGTAAGCAGTGTTGTTGACATGCAATTAGTGCCTTCTGGTGATCCCCTTGGTTTAGAACCATCTCCCTTTCAAATTCCTCTTCGACCATAAGAGCTAGGAGCTTTAAAAATGAGCTCTGGATTCTGACTCAGCCTACCAGTATAATAAGGAATTGTTTATAAGCTGTTAACTGGGGGGATGGGGACCAGTTGCAGTTTTGGGGTGAATCAGATCTTTGGATCTGTCTCCTCATTCAGCAGTTGGCTTACCCTGGTGCCATCTTATTTGTGTGTTTTGCAATAGTGTGGTAACCCATTGCCCTATGAATTGTGCGTAACTGTCTTAAAACCTTGAAGCAGCTGTAGGGTAGACTTTTTCGACTATTGGTATATACCGGAGTGGCCAAATCTGCTTAAAGAGCCACATATGATAAACTTCAGGTGTTTGAGAGGTTCAATATTTAAGAGGCATTTAACTTCTTAAATATATTTACTCACAGGGAACATTAAACTTAAATTTTAATCCAGTAGACACTGAATTTATATCCAGTTATAAAGCTTGAAAATTTCTTATTTGCCTTTTATATTAATTGTTATGCAAAAAGGAGCTGAGCCAACATATTTCCAAGAGCCGCACATTATATGTCAAAGAGCGCATGTGGCTTGTGAACCACAATTTGGCCGCCCCAGTGTTTACTGTGTCATAATGGAGTGTGTGCGCCACTAGTGCTGTCTCTCCAAGCAAACTTAACTACTGAAATCTGGTTTTCTTTGGCAGCTCGATACACTGTCAGATCCTTTGGAATCAGGAGGAATGAGAAGATTGCTGTTCACTGTACTGTTCGTGGGGCCAAAGCCGAGGAGATATTGGAGAAAGGGTTGAAGGTGAGCTCTCTTCCTTTGCATACTCGGTTTCTTAACTGAGTTTGACATTTAGAAGGGCAAAAACCGTGATGCTGATAATCCGTGTTTCAGGTGCGAGAATACGAACTGAGGAAAAGCAACTTCTCAGACACTGGCAACTTTGGCTTTGGAATCCAGGAGCACATCGATCTGGGGATTAAATATGATCCCAGCATTGGGATCTACGGCTTGGACTTCTACGTGGTTTGTATACTTAGCTTATTCTTTGCTTTGTTAAGCTGTAGTTCAGCAGGGTTGTCCTGTAGGTGTGTGCGTGCTGTTTATAGGCGAATGTATCCTAAGATGTGGTCATTCCAAAGTAGGAATGGGGCTGTGGGTTGGGCAGTAACCAACTTGTGGTGTAAAATGAATCAATAAAGGATTTTGTGGATAAAAAGGCACATGGGAATTGGTCCTCAGCCCAGAATAGTCTTGGGTGTCTTGTAGACATGCCTGTTTTGTTTGTGGTGCCTTTTTTCGTCGCAGCTTCTTGACCTTGTGACAGTTCTCCGAGAGAGATAAGGCTGAGGGTGGGTTGCATCTGGCCAGCAGGCTTCATTGTAGGTATTTGAACCTGGAATGTTCACAAATTAAAATAGAGTGTGAGCCACTGTGGTGCATTGGCTCAGACACTCTGCAAAGCATTGCACAAAGTTAACACTGCACACTGCAACTGTTCTTTCTATTGAGCTTCTCAGTCACGATTCCAAACAGTGGGCCAGTTTCTGAGCCACTGTCCTGAATTAGTTTTTGGGAACAAACAGAGTTTGTATTTCTGCCACTGCTGCAGGTGCTGGGTAGGCCAGGCTTCAGCATTGCTGACAAGAAGCGCCGAACCGGCAGCATTGGGGCCAAGCACAGGATCAGCAAGGAAGAAGCCATGCGCTGGTTCCAGCAGAAGGTAATGCTGATGTCATTTTTATTTTGTTAATCCTCTGAGCTGTGTGGCAAGCATCTTTTTCTCTTTCCCCCATCCCTTTGGGGTGAGCATTTAATCTGGCCACTGTTAGACTAGTGAAGAGAGTAGAAGCAACTCTAGCTTCTCCTTTTCCTCCATTTCTAGCAGAGCACTAGCTCATTGTTCTTTGAGGCCTGCTGGATTTTACATAGCACTTGCTAGCTTTTTGGGTTGGCTAGCCGTAGACAACCTTAGTCTTGCAGAACTCTGTCTGGAGTGGCTGTTCTCAACCTTTTTTGGCTACAGTCTTGGGTTCCAGGACTCTCCCTGTCAAACAAGGGCACAACATGAACAGAGAAACATAATCCTCTTCTCAGAGTTTTCAGTCTGTGGCCCCCTTCAAATGTGCCAGGGCTCTGGGATGTGGGGGAGGTGGCTCTTGTTGAGTATAGATGTTCTAAAGCAGTGGAGCTTAACTTTGGGGGGGTTAGAGCCCCCCAAGAATCTGACAAAAGCCGTGAATCTTTCCTCATAAAAATGTACATATACACACTTTTTTGCATTCAGTTTATGTACCCCTTGAAACCTGTCTATAGACCCCAGGTTAAGAATTCCAGCCAAGTTTATGCAGTAGTCATGTATAATTCACATTGGTTTCTAGAGCAAAATATCCTGGGGCTTGTTTGGGTCTAGCTAACAAGTGGCTTGCAATACAGGGAGGTGGTGTTAAGATGCAAGCAGAAAGGCCTGCCTTGGAATGCCTCTCAACATGCTAAGGCAGTGGTATTCAAACTGGGGCGTGGTGATGCCCCAGCCTGTGCGTCCTGGCCACTGCCCCCTTAAGGGGCCGGGGCAGTCAGGAGACATGGGGAAGGCAGCGGATTGTGCCGCTCAGGGGGGCTGCAGGGGCTTGGATGCACTTGCCCAAGCCTCCTGCAGCCTCCCGGAGGTGCGGAGAATCCTATGCAACTTTTGGCAGGGCTCCCTATGTCAGGAAAAGTGAAAGCGAAGCGATTGTGCCCCGCTCCGCAAAACGAAGTGGAGCAGGATCGCTCTGCTTTCCCTTCTGACGGGGCTGCAGGGACTGTGATACACCCTCCAGTCCCTGCAGCAGCCGTCCCTGTGTGCGGGGAGCCGTGCGCGAGCACCTGCAGGGCGCCCCAGGTCAGGGAAAGGGAGAGGAGGATCTTTGCCTTCCCCTTGCCCCCACTGCCTCCCCCCGCCCCTGCAAAGACTTACTGCGGGTTTCAAACTCCCAGAGAGTTTGAAAACAGCAGTGCTAAGGGTTTACTCTTATCCAATTTTCCAGTGCTGATGCAGTCCCTTGGAAAGGGAAAAAAGTTCCCTTAAGTTAAGGCTTCCATGACTGTCCTGCCCATCACAGGATGTAAGGCACATCCTGTTGGCACTGCTAAGTTGGATAGGATTGGGCCCTAAGACTATTTGACATGTGCTAGAAAAGAGGAGCTGATAAAATGGTATTTATCCCAAAAGCAGGTTTGTAAATGACACCCCCCAAGCATATAAGAATTTGCCTTCCAGACACCTGGAGAGGAAATATAGAAATCATTTCTTTTTTTGTAAGCCACAAAAAGGCCAACATAGCTACACGTGGCCTACTCTGACACTCTTCCGCCCCGCCCCCCCAAGTCTGGCAACTTCTGTGCCCTTGTTTGCAAGGTTGTTCTTCAGATAGCTTTGCTGCTGCTATGGTAGTGATCTGATCCAGGAATTGTAATGTGCTTTAAAGGGGAGACTGTCTTGCTATTCCTCATCTCTGATTATTCTTGTTTCTCTTGCAGTATGATGGCATCATCCTTCCTGGTAAATGAACAGTTCTCCATATGAAAAAAAACCAATAAATTTTTTTCCACTATTTAACTTGCTGTGCGTATATTTTATGATGGGCTTCCCTTCCATACTTTTGCCTTGAATTGCTTGGTCCTGGTATCTGCATTGAGTCTCTAGTGCCTGCCCACTGGCCAGTGAGACAGTCAGGAACCGGTGGGCCTGATTCCCAATTCCTTCAGAACTTAATTTGCCTGAATTCAGAAAGGCCAGGTTGCTAGCAACATTGGGCCCAGGTCAGGATTCTGTTAGCTCTTGAAGCTTGTCATTTGGGTCCCTGTCATTCTTGTGTGGTGGGTGAGCTTCTTGTGCTTCCTGAAGGCATTTAAAAGAGGAATGCTTTCGTCTTCAAGCCTGGTGATTAGGGGAGCTGTTCAGTTGCTTGACCAGGGAGAGTCCAGCTCCCATGGCTGGCCATCTTTGTCCCAAATGATACACTTGGTTGTCTTCCAATCACTAGCATTCATGTCCTTGCTCTTGCTCATGTTTTGTGACCCTGTAAAGATAGTGGGGCAGCGTTGTCTTGTGCCGGGGAAAGGCAGGGTGTAGCAGGAAGTAGAAAGGGGCGTAGCATGATTTCACGTCCGAGTTCTCCCAGAAGAAGGCAGGGTGGCCATGCCATTTTGCTGCCACCCCATTCCTTCTCCTTTGGAGGCTCAGCAAGATTGCCATGCCACTGTAACAGGAGGTGGTGGCAGTACTGTGGCTTTTCTCAGTGATGCCCACATTCAAGTAGTGCCCAGAACACTTACCTTATGTGCCATACCTTGGATATGCCATTGGAAGTAATCCAGGCAGAGACTCTGAATTTTCCTACTTGCCCAAAAATACGAAGGCAGCATTTATAAGGGCAATGTTTCATACTTCGGCTTTTATAAATGCGGCATTCATAGTCTTCAACAGGGAAGACCGTTCTGAGCCTTGTGTCTGAACTGGATCCTAGCACTTCTCTTACCCCCTTGTTCTTCTGACCTGGAGCCAGACAGTAGATCAAAGGGGAATGGTTACTGAGAGGGGCCTATGCGATGCCATTGTGCTGGGAATAGGCAAGGTTTGTTGTAATAATTATAAGCAGTTGATAATGATACAAATCCTCCATTGTACTGGCTGAGATAGAGGCAAGTGGATATTTTGGACCAGCCATGCTTTACTGAGGCCTCTGATAGCAGGGACAGGCTTATGACGTTCTTGACCAGCTTCTACATCTGTGCTCCCTACTCCTCCTTATGCTGGACAAAGACTGTCCTCAGTTGTAAAAGCCTTTAAATCCCCTGTGATTGAACCAGCTTCGTACAAATGCATACCTGTATGCATTTTGCTGGAAGTGGTGGAGGGTGAGTGCATTATGTACTCTACAATTAGTGGTCTCTGCTTCTCTGATAATTGAATTGTCCTCAGGCAATGTTCAGCTTGAGGAAGGAAAAAAATGATGGATGGTGTGCAGGAGGCCAGATGACTGCGCCGTGCCATAGCCTGGATTGGCAGCTTGCTGCAGACCTTTAGGAAGCCTGTAGTGTATCACTCTTTACAAAAGTGATTTTCAACAGGTGTGCTGCAAAAGGTCCATGTGTATGCCATAGGACTTGGAGCACAGCAGTTGAAAATTGATGAAAAACTGCTGGGTCTGGATCTGTCTCTGTTTCAAGGACAACTGTCTGTAGTTAATTGTCCCTCTTCTGGGACAGAAAATTAATCACTACAGACTCTAAAAATGGATCCACAGAATGCAGAAGAGTCTCCTGGAAGATGCCATTGCAAGAAGAGAGACCCATAGAGGTCAATGTGCTGAGAGAAGAAAAACATCTAAAATTCCTGCTTTACAACCCTGGCAGAAGTATTTCAGAATTGGGGCTGCCTTGAGCCACATAATGCATTTATTCCATCTGTGAAGAAATGACTGAATGGAAAATCTTTTCTTCAGCATAGGACAGCAGTCTGCTCCCACGGATCCCAGAAACAGAGCTAGGCTTGGCTGTGTTCTAGAAGGACAAGAAAAATTGGGCACAGTCCATTCCTGAAGCTCTGCCTTCCTCCAGCTCCAGTAGGCTTGCCAGAGTTTCTCTAGGATACAGCACAGCTGTGACCATTCCCTGTTTGTTGTGGTCCTGCTAATTTCCCTGTGGGTAAAGGCGCCAGGTTTCATCACTCAGGGTGTATGTTGTTACTCAGGATGCTGACATCACCAATGTTGACACAGGAAAAGAGCTACTGGTGTTGTCCACATTGCCACTGTTGCGGCTGTGAATGCAGGTGCTTGCTTTTGCCATCCAAGTGTTGCCTTATTCGGTGCAGAAATTTGATATGAGGCTGTGAAGGCCACTCATCACAGCAGCGGACTCGTGAAGCTTCTGCAAGTGCAGTTCTCCACTATTTGCTGCTTTGGCAGAACATGCCTTGGGCTGCATAAGCAGCTGCATTCAGGCTTGGGCTGGCTCTCTGTGGCTACCCATCTTTTTCCTATTGTAGTGTTCTTTTGCAACATCTGGTCGGACTCAGAAGGAAGACCAAATCCTGGACTCCTTAGTCTCTGAAATATAGCTATACCCAGAATAATGCACACCTAGAGTTCTCATGCTCTGTGTCACTGGAGCGGATGTGCATATGTCCTAATGGACATACCTTCACAAGAGTAAGCCTAGCATACTGCTGTGTGAGGCTCCCCTGCAGGAAGCAGGGCCAGTGTTGTGTGTGATTTTATTTTATTTATTTAAAATATTTATATACCACCACCTCTGATATTCAAAGCAGTGTACAGCAAAGAATAAAACACAACTGTGTTGCTTTGCTTGCAGAATACCCCCTTTTTTGGGGAAACCTAGATGTCACTTTGGCATAAAACTCAAGGGCATCTTCCTAACAAACAGTTTCTTGGCTTAACAAACCTTCAGGTCACCTGTTTTTCCTGGAAGCAGGAATTAAATTGAAGGCAAAAGCACAGTGTGTGCTTGGCTTCAGTAAGAAACCTTCCCCCTGGTTGCTGGTAGCTTTCCTGGAATCTCCTGCCCCATCTTTCCCTTCCTGGGACTGTATTCTGGTATGGGGACCTTAATGGCCATTCTGAGGAAGAGAATGTGGTAGTTCCTGCCAGACTATATACAGTGAGGTTTTAGAGGAACTGTGGAAAAGCACAGCAAGGAATTCTGGGCTATTCCCACGTAACGGAAGTGGTCTTGGAGGAGGACAAACAGAACAGGCTGCATGTTGCTTTTCAGAGCTCTAGTAGGCTATATAGAAAATACATCAAAAGTTTACTGTGTATTTTTAATGTAGGCTGAGGGACTCTATATTCTCATAATGCAATCTGGTCAACATAGAGATTGCAAGTAAAGATCCTCTTAGTACTTGTTCGACAATACTTTTGGGAAGGGAAGGGCAATGTTTTAACAGTGAGAATGGCTTAGCTTTCTGTCCAAAGGAGCAGTAACGAGACATGATTAACAGGGCCGGCCCATCCATAAAACAGGGGCACATACCTCAGTCCATCCGCTCACCTCTGCTGCTTGTCTTCCCACTCTCTGGGTCAGAAAAGGAAGAGGGAGACAGAGCAGAAGGGAGAGTGGTGGGATAGAGTGTCACCTGCTACCCGCTACTTTCCTCCACTCTTCCTCTTCTGCTTGGGCCCCTCTTCCTTTCCAATACAGACAGTGGGAGGAGCAGTACCTGACACATCACCAGCTATAGCGGAGAGCGTTTGGCATATCATCTCAGTCCCCACAAGGAAGCACCTGGTGATGAACATGTTCAGCAGCTAGTGAAGGAGAAGTAGCAGTAAGGCCTGTGAATGTATTCGCTGGGGTGAAACTAGAGTAGAGGAGTGCCATTTTTGCACATATTGTTTATTCTGGAAATTGGCAGAACCAAAGTGAAAGACTTCTAAATCCTTGGTTTGTGTACCACCTGAATCTACCATCTGGGGCCAGTTACTGCTTCCATTCCACCCACTGTTGTTTCCCTGTCCCCTTCCTTACATACTGACTGTTGCTGAGCCCACAGAGCTAGCCCTGGACCCCCTGGAGCTTCGGTGGGGGAGTGTGATGGTGCAGCATGACACCCCCACAGTGCCTTCAGGAAGTTCCCCATCCTCGGTCCATTCATTCAGGTCTGGGTCATAGGCATGGACACACTTCTGGTATTTCTTTCCACTTTCGTTCCAACCCCCAACGAGCAGGATTCTCCCACCGAGGGTGGCGATTCCAGCCATGCTCAAGCCAATGGGCAGGGGGGCCAAGGAACTCCACTGGTTGGTGGAAGGATTGTAGCATTCCACTGGCAGCACGTCCACCCTCTCCCCACGCGGGCCCAGCTGGCTGCCCCCCAGGACGTAGGCATGGTCTGCCAAGTTGGCAGCACAGTGCCAGCCCCTGGGACTACTCAGCCAAGGACCCTCTCGCCAAGAATCTGCAGCCGGGTCATAGCTACAGACAGTGCGGGAGTAGGCGTTGTTCACATAGCCACCTGTCACCAGGATCCTGTCACCAATGACCACACTAGCATGGCAGCAGCGGGGCAGCTCCATGTCCGCTTTGGCTTGCCAGTGGTTGGCAGAAGGGACATAGCATTCAATTGAGACAAGGGTGCCCTTGGCGTTGCGGCCTCCAATAGCATAGAGGTGCCCGTTGAACACACTGAGGCTGAAATGTGTTCTTTTGTGCGCCATGCTTGCCAGGTGCAGCCAAGTGTTGAAACGTGGGTCATACCTGCGGAACAAATAAGGTGGTGAGGATTTTACAGGGTTGGTGTATGATGCCTTTGACTCCCATCAGTCCTTGCTTTTTTGTTGCCCAATAATCACATGAACCTTTGCTTTCATTCATTTTCCCCCAAATGCCTACTACATCTATGTGGCAGGGACTCTCACAAATTCCTCACTTATCCTGGCTTCTGAGGTGACCCCTTTGCTTGGCAGAAGCCCCAACACAATGGAAGGCAACATGATTTACATATATTAGGTTTCAAGTTCAGTCCTTGGCATCTTCTGTCAAAAGATCTGGGAAAGCTCCTCACCCGGGTCTTTGAAGAGCCCCTGTCTGTAATAGGAGCCAGTCAAGTGCTTCCCAAAATTTTAGCACCAGAACTCACTTTTAAAAATGAGCCACTAATGACCCACTTTTAAAAATGACCCAAAATCGTGACCCACTAGACAAAAAAGATCTAGAAAGAAATATTAAATTTATTAATGATTAATCAATATTAATTAATGATTGGGGTCCTGCGCTCCCAAGACTGCTAGAGGCCTTACTAGAGGTCTAGTAAGTAGTATGTGTGTGTGTAGACATTTGCTAGACTCTCCTTAGAAATGGACTTCAAGGACTGTTTCCCCCAAACCTTTACAGTCATTCCAGGGTACCCAGAAGGCTGAATTGGAGAGCCAGATGTGCAGTTAGGGACTTCTAGGCCTGACAGAAGGCTGAAACTGGGTTCACGCGTGGTCTACAGTATGCCAATTACTATAGGAAATTGGAAAATGCGGGATTTTAATTTGGGGGCATGGAATTTCCTCGCACCAGCTAACAATTTTCTTCTGCAAACTGGGCAAAGATGCTTATAAAGTTTTTTTGTTTATGTTTCAAAAACTTTTTGTCAACCACCAAAAATTGACTCACAACCCACTGGCGGGTCCCTACCCAGTTTGGGAAACACTGGCTAGCCCATAGACCAGGGGTCTCCAAACCCTGGCCTGAGGGCCAGCTGTGGCCTGCAGAGAGCCGCTATCCAACCCTTGGCCAGCCTCTGATCCCCTGAGAATCTGTGGCCCAGTTGACCAAACACAACCAGAGTTGTGCTTGTGGGGTGGGGGAATGGGGATCCATTTAAGTGCATGCTTTATTTCTTTGACTGTGTTGTTGCCTGGACATTTGAGCCCATTCATTCATTTAAGTTCCATCTTTAATGTATTTATTTAAATTATATATATATATATTTTTCTGGCCCTCAACACTGTGCCAGATATTTGATGCGGCCCTTTGGCCAAAAAGCTTAGAGACCCCTACCTTAAAGATTTCAGGCCCTGTTTGGGGAGGGGGGAACCAACCCTGCCTGGACAGCTAGTGCCAATCAGAACAGATATTTCTGGGCTTGATGAGCCAACAGTCTGGTTCTGTATAAGAGAGCATCGTATATTTAATATCCCCTCCCCCCAAATATCAGTCAGAAGCTTTGCTTTGCATTCTCATTACCTGCACAGATTGTCAACGGCATGTTTTGCCAGGTTCCGGGCATCGTTTTGATCTTCTCCTCCCGTCACGTAGAGAAATCCATCCATCACTGCCACACACTGGTTGAAACACTTGGTTGGCATCTCTGTGAGCTTGTTCCAGTTCTCTTCTTGATCTCTGTAGCTCACATCTTTGCTGAGAGCTTTCTCGCTTGCACACGGACGGCCACCGACCATGAGCAGCACCTTCTGGCCTCTTCGGATCTTGGTCCTTCTGGACTGAAGGTCATTTTGCTGGTAGGGCAGTAAGTGATAGTTCATGGCATCAACCAACAGTTTGTGGCAGTCTGGATTCTGCATCATACATGGCACGGCTTGAACATAGTTGATCAACTCATGAGCTGGGATGGTGCCAAACCTGACGTTTTTCAGGAGGTCAGCAGCATGCTTGATTCTCTTGGGGTCAAACTCAAGCCATTTCATGGCGATCTGAAAGGCCACAATCTCGCTAGAGATCTCCAGGCTGTCGTCCATTAGCAGTTCGTTGAGCTGATCAAAAGTGAGTTTCATGAATTGTTCAGTGTCGGAGAATTCTAGAAAATGTTCCTGAATGAACTTCATTGCAGCATCCTTTGTCTGGTTGAGGTTGTATGTTTCTGCCATATTGGTAATGTACATCCAGTTTTTCACATCCATCTCCTGGATGAGGAAATTGGTACACATGTTGAGGAGATCACACATCTGCAGCTGGCTGGCTGTGGAAATGATGCTGCCAATCGTATACAGAGAAAGACTCAGTTTTCCTGTGTAGGCATAGGTGATGACGGTAGCCAAGCCCAAGGAGGAGACATCTTGGAGGTCCACCTGTTGAAGGTGGGGGTTCCTGGACAGCAGGCTTCTGAAATACCCACTGCATGAAGACATGACCAACTTGTGAACACTGAAGGATTTTGTTTTGGTAGCAATAGTGAGGTCACAGAGGAACTTTTCTTGGTGCATGCGATTTATCTCCTCCAGAACATTGATGACGTGGCATGGATTCCTCACTTCCGTGGCAGTGCAGAGGAACCCATCTGAACCGTTTTCAAACAGGCCATCCACCTGCTGCTGGTGGTCAATGTCAAGTGAAGGGTCCTCTACCATTGTGGCATTAATGGTGGCCTCTATCTTCACCGGCTTGGTTTTCTTCAAGGCTTTCTTCTTGGGCGCCATGGGGGCAAGAGGCTGGCTGCAAGGAGACATTAAGGGGGAGGAGTTGTCAAGGAGTGTTGCATGTGACACATACAGAAATGTCCCACAAAAAATGGATTTATGCTGAAAACTTTCAGACACTTTTCATCGGGGGCCAGGAGACAGAGAGTAGGTGTCAGTAGGTGATTTTCACAGTGGAAGGAGGTGAAAAGCGGTGTGCCTCAAGGATCTGTCCTGGGACCAGCGCTTTTCAACCTGTTCATAAATGACCTGGAGACAGGGTTAAGCAGTGAGGTGGCCAAGTTTGCAGATGTCATTAAACTTTTCCAAGTGGTAAAGACCAGAATGGATTGTGAAGAGCTCCAGAAGGATTTCTCCAAACTGGGAGAATGGGCAGCAAAATGGCAGATGCATTTCAGTGTAAGTAAATGTAAAGTCATGCACACTGAGGCAAAATCCAAAACTTCTCACATATAGGCTAATGAGTTCTGAGCTATCTGTGATGGATCAGGAGAGTGATCTTAGGGTGTGTCATGAATATGTGCATGTTAGGCCTAGGTTAGCATGTGAAGCCTGAACCAAACTAAGTCAGTGTAAGGGAGAAGTTGCTAGCAGTTCCTAGCTGCAAGAATGTGAGTAAATAAACAAAAGGATTGTTGTCTCTCCTTTGCTGGCCAGAAAGGACAGACAACAAGAATTACAACCCCTTGAAATGTTTAACACCTTAGTAGACAGAGTGGCGCCTGATCAAGCGTGATGGAGTGCAGCTGTGGATCTCCAACTGGGAGGGGTAAGAACTAGGAGGGCTAGCAACCAGACCCACTCTGAGAAGGTTCTGTCCTCAAAAGTTTCTGATTGGACAGTCTAAATAGTATGAAGTCACCTCACTATCTATTAGCATAGGAACTATAAGAATGAGTGCCCAGGGTGTGTGTGTGTTACTTCTTAGACAGAGTTTTGAGTGCAACATCCTGCATGCGTGTGAGCTCCATTGTCCATCATGGGCACCTGGCCCCATAGGTAGCCCTGGAGCTAAGAGATCTACAAGAGTAACTGACCCAGGTGAGAGATAGGGATTAATAGAGATAGCCCGCTAGCTTTATTATTTTATTGCTGATGTGTTTTCTGGATGTTTATGCCTCTAGCATTTGCTGCCTTACTGTAACCTTATGTACTTAATAAACTAAAATCTCTTTTACCAAGTCGTTTCATTGTCTGTTGGGGACAAAGGTTCAGAATCCTGCCTAGCCGTTCAGCAAGCTACCAAGTGCTCATTGAGGTCTAGTAACTTGAGGGCTGAAGCTTTAATTGGAGAAAGAGCTCAGTGCCTGCAAAGGATAGGATTAAGCCTAGAAGGTCTCAGTGTTGCTGGACTGAGGCACTGGCACATACAGGGTGGTGGCAGTACTACTGAGCAGAGGGGCCTTGAGGGCTTTAGGGTTCAAGAACCAAGAACTCTGAGCACCCCAAACCCCCCTGGGTTTACGACAGGGTGTTGGTGGACAGCTCCATGAAAGTGTCAACTCAGTGTGTGGCGGTGGTGAAGAAGGCCAATTCTATGCTTGGGATCATTAGAAAAGGTATTGAGAATAAAACAGCTAATATTATAATGCTGTTGTACAAATTGATGGTAAAGCCACACCTGGAGTATTGCATCCTGGTTGCCACATCTTAAAAAGGACATAGTGGAAATGGAAAAGGTGCGGAAGAGAGCTACTAAGGGCGCAATCCTAACCCCTTATGTCAGTGCTTTCCAGCACTGGCATAGCAGTGCCAATGGGACATGTACTGCATCCTGCAGTTGAGTGTCACTCACAGAGGCCTCCTCAAAGTAAGGGAATGTTTGTTCCCTTACCTCGGAGCTGCATTGCCCTTATGTCAGTGCTGGAAAGCACTGACATAGGGGGTTAGGATTGCGCCCTAAGATGATTATGGGGCTGGGGCACCTTCCTTATGAGGAAAGGCTACGGCGTTTGGGCCTCTTCAGCCTAGAAAAGAGGCGCCTGAGGGGGGGACATGATTGAGACATACAAAATTATGCACGGGAAGGATAGAGTGGATAGAGAGATGCTCTTTACACTCTCACATAACACCAGAACCAGGGAATTGAGTGTTGGGAGAGTTAGGGCAGACAAAAGTAAATACAGGTCCAACCTTGTTATGCACGGATTTGACTCATGGCCACTGCAAATGTGCTGATCCCTGGGGAAGGGAAAAAATGCATCCCTTTAAAATCACAGTTTAAAAAACTGCTTTTTACTGTTGCAGAGAGACAGTCATGCAAGGGATTACAGGTATAACCTAATTATCCACAGATTTTTCTATCTCAACATGATGGGAAGTACCTTTTAAGTTAAAGGAAAACAGTCCTTTAACAATAGCCTCATTAATTCAATCAATCATTCTCTCTGCAGGTTTCACTCCTCCCTTCCCTCTGAGCACATGAAAGAAGGCTAAATGGCAGTGCCCCATTCTTTCCCCCTTGCTGGGGCGCCTGGTGAAGGGAGGGATTGCTGCCTTCTAGTGAAGCCTAAGCAACCAGAGAGAGACTGATGGCCTCTGTGTGCATTTCAAAAAGTCAGCAAGGGAAAGAGACTTTGTTCTTTAAATTGATTTGCTTTAGTGCGTTTTTTGCCATTCACGTGAGTCCTGGGAATGGAACCCTCGCCAATAATCTCAACCTGTATTTCTTTACCCAGCGTGTGATTAGTCTGTGGAACTCCTTGCCACAGGAAGTAGTGATGCCATCTTGCCTAGATTCCTTTAAGCGGGATCGGACAAATTTCTGGAGGAAAAGTTCATCATGGGTTACAAGTCATGGTAGGTATGTGCAAGCTCCTGGTTTTAGAAGCAGGCTAGCTCAGAATGCCAGATGTGAGGGAGGCACCAGGATGCAGGTCTCCTGTTATCTTACGTGCTCCCTGAGGCATTTGGTAGGTCACTGTGAGACACAGGAGGCTGGACTAGATAGGTCTTTGGCCTGATCCAGCTGGGCTTTTCTTATGTTCTTGTGATACAATTAGTAGATACAATTAGCAGTAGGAGGAGTGATACAGGTCAACAGGCATGTGGATGTGGGAGAACCCGTGGACATTATATATCTGGACTTTCAGAAGGCGTTTGACACGGTCCCTCACCAAAGGCTACTGAAAAAACTCCACAGTCAGGGAATTAGAGGACAGGTCCTCTCATGGATTGAGAACTGGTTGGAGGCCAGGAAGCAGAGAGTGGGTGTCAATGGGCAATTTTCACAATGGAGAGAGGTGAAAAGCGGTGTGCCCCAAGGATCTGTCCTGGGACCGGTGCTTTTCAACCTCTTCATAAATGACCTGGAGACAGGGTTGAGCAGTGAAGTGGCTAAGTTTGCAGACGACACCAAACTTTTCCGAGTGGTAAAGACCAGAAGTGATTGTGAGGAACTCCAGAAGGATCTCTCCAGACTGGCAGAATGGGCAGCAAAATGGCAGATGCGCTTCAATGTCAGTAAGTGTAAAGTCATGCACATTGGGGCAAAAAATCAAAACTTTAGATATAGGCTGATGAGTTCTGAGCTGTCTGTGACAGATCAGGAGAAAGATCTTGGGGTGGTGGTGGACAGGTCGATGAAAGTGTCGACCCAATGTGCGGCGGCAGTGAAGAAGGCCAATTCTATGCTTGGGATCATTAGGAAGGGTATTGAGAACAAAACGGTTAGTATTATAATGCCGTTGTACAAATCGATGGTAAGGCCACACCTGGAGTATTGTGTCCAGTTCTGGTCGCCGCATCTCAAAAAAGACATAGTGGAAATGGAAAAGGTGCAAAAGAGAGCGACTAAGATGATTACAGGGCTGGGGCACCTTCCTTATGAGGAAAGGCTACGGCGTTTGGGCCTCTTCAGCCTAGAAAAGAGACGCTTGAGGGGGGACATGATTGAGACATACAAAATTATGCAGGGGATGGACAGAGTGGATAGGGAGATGCTCTTTACACTCTCACATAATACCAGAACCAGGGGACATCCACTAAAATTGAGTGTTGGGCGGATTAGGACAGACAAAAGAAAATATTTCTTTACTCAGCGCGTGGTCGGTCTGTGGAACTCCTTGCCACAGGATGTGGTGCTGGCGTCTAGCCTAGACGCCTTTAAAAGGGGATTGGACGAGTTTCTGGAGGAAAAATCCATTATGGGGTACAAGCCATGATGTGTATGCGCAACCTCCTGATTTTAGGAATGGGTTAAGTCAGAATGCCAGATGTAGGGGAGAGCACCAGGATGAGGTCTCTTGTTATCTGGTGTGCTCCCTGGGGCATTTGGTGGGCCGCTGTGAGATACAGGAAGCTGGACTAGATGGGCCTATGGCCTGATCCAGTGGGGCTGTTCTTATGTTCTTATACAATTGCTCCCAGCAGTTGCCTGGTCACAATGCTTTGCGCCAGCAGCTCTTCGTATGTATGTGCTTCTCAAGGGCAGTGTGTGCCATAGTTCAAAAGGATTTGGAAGTGAAGAGTTGGGGCTCACTGAAACCTCTGGAAAGAGATCTGGCTGAATCTCCATGCCCACGGAGCAGCTTTGGTTTTAAACAGTTTTTCTCCCTTTCTACCTATAGGGCATTCATTCCACATTGACTTTCCTGCCACAGAACCTCTGCACATTGATGAACGCTCTGGGTCATGTCCAGAGCATTGCTTCTCATATGAGGCATATAAGGGGACTGAATGATCAAATGCTCCCCCTCCCAAGCGCACACACTTGAATTGCTCTTTACATATTCTTTGCTGGTGTATCAGGAGGAAGTGAGTTTTCTGGCTACCTGAAGGTTTTATGCCTTGGCTCCTGCAGTACTAGATGGGCTGAAATGGCTTTATTCCTATGCATTTGCTAGTAATTGTATAAGGAATCAGAGTTCAGCTCGTAGAGTAACTACCTGTAGTTTTGGCCAGGGAACTCAGGCCTAGATCATAAAGGTGTGTTTACGATGGGATCAAATTCTGTTGGCACCAGTCTTGTGGATTTCCCTGGAAATCTCCCATGCTTGATCAATTGGGATCTCTTTCAGCCTGCTGGAATGATTTGTTTTCAGAATTCCTTTCCTGCTTTCCCCCAAAATGATCCAAGATGGCTGGCAACCCCTGCCACCACCATCACCTGAACACCTAAGGACAGCTCCAGATCCAGAAGGAGAGGGGACCTTATGTTGCAGCCAACAAACTGAGTCACAAATCAGGACTCTTCTGTTTCAAATCTTGCCTCTGCCATGAACTCACAAGGTGTCCTTGGGCAAGTCACTCCGTCTCAGCCTTAGCTTGCAGTATGAGGTCATAACACTGACTTGTGCACCCTGGGTCTCTCAAGGAGCCTGCCACCCCCATCCAAGACAGGTCAGATCCCTCCAGCCAGGTCAGGGGATCCATGATGCACAAGCTGCAGCTGGAGACCAGCAGTGCCTGAAACCCAGTGGTGTGTGGGCTTGGAGGCCTGGTCACACTCGGTGAGTGTGCCTGATCTCTGAACTCAGCATGGTGTGGACCTGGCCTGAATGGGGGGGGGGGGGGAATTAGCACTAGCCATTCCTCAGCTGTTTCTGTCCACTTTCCCTTCCCTGCACGGCAAGTGATTTGAGCCCCTGGGTGACAAACCTGTTTGTTACAGGCCAGAAATAGCTGAAGCACTGCTGCCTTGCAGCCCTCCGAGCGGGATGTGAAGATCAAGTTTCTGAAGGGTTAAGCAATCAGCAATTCTTAGAACAGGATGGGGAGGAGGCAAAGGATGAGCAGCAGATCGTCAGTGCCATTCCAGGCCAGGGGTGCCAATTTTTCCAACCGGTCTCTGTGTCTATATAGTTTGTGCCGCAGACATTAGCAGTGATCTATCTTTCTTTTTGTGCTCTGAAAAGCATCACCTGCTGATCCCAGCAGAATCAAGCTGCAGTTAAAGCACAAGAGCAGGCCAGTCTTTTTTTTCCTGGTCAGATGGCAACCCTGCTCTGAGAGCTGGTGCAGCATAGTGGCCGAGACTGAACTGCAAATTCGACTTCCGCAGGTTTGAATCTCACCCCTGCCATGAACTTTCCAGATGGTCTTATGCAAGCCACTCTCCCTCGGACTCTCATCTGCAATATGGGGGTAATTATACTTACCCTTCCAGGACAACCAGAAGCACATGCATGTGTGAAGTGCTTTGATCACTCAAAAGTGCTAACAAATGCCCAGTATTACAACTCAGTGCAGTTGAAGGGGAGGAGGAAGCCACAGTTCAATGTCTGAGCCTTTTTTACATGAAGAAAGTCCCCAGTTCAATCGTTTGCATTGCCAGCAGTGTTCCCTTTAAGCAGCACACATAGCTAGCAAATTAATAATTGAATGGATGGATGGATGGATGGATGGATGAATGGCTCAGAGCCCTGGGAAGCTGAGCTCCATACAGCTTGGAGCTCAGCACTCTCAGAAGACCTATGACAGCTACACCGGCACTGGAAAATTGGATAGGATCAGGCCCTCGGGGAGGTGATTCAGGGCCCAATCCTATCCAATTTTCCAGTGCTGGTGCTGCTGTGCCAATGGGGTATGCACTGCTTCCTGTGTTGGGGAGGTAGTCATAGAGGTCTCCTTAAGGTATGGGTACATTTGTTCCCTTACCTTGGGGCTGCATTGCGGCTGCATCGGTGCTGGAAAGTTGGATAGGATTGGGTCCTCAGAGATCCTTGCTGAGGGATGTGGTGGGACTATGTGCCCTCCCCAGAGAATGATTAGAAGGAAGCATGGCCCAAGCAGAAACACATGCAAAGAACCAACGAACACCGTTCCTTGGTGAATGGATGCTTGGGGCTTGCAAGAGCCATTCCTTCATTAACTTGCAACAATTTGTTGTCCTCTCAAAGCACACGGCCTACATGTTGGGAGTCACTGGCATAGGAGGTGAGCTTTAAGTGCTCATAAAATCTAAATGGTGTGGACTAAAAATGCTGGAAACCAATGGGGAAAATATTGCCCTGCCCTGGAAGGAAGGAAACTTCTCCTCAGAAGGAAGAATGGGCACTTTCTACCTTTCTTTCCAGGAAATACTACGTGGTCCTGAGATGCCAGGGGGAGGGCTGTCCTAATGCCACTGACCGGTCTAGGAGTGGACCTTGAACATGACCAACTGCACTGGAGGCACTGGAATTCCCTGACTTGAAGAAAGCAACATTACAGTTGACAGGTGCAGAGGAATCCCAGAAGCATCCCCTTCGATTCAAACACTGGTCCACCTCTCAGTCCCTGACTGATTGGGAGAAGGGGCCACAGGAACTGGG
The DNA here is from genome assembly GCF_035046505.1 of Tiliqua scincoides. Classification (NCBI taxonomy): domain Eukaryota; kingdom Metazoa; phylum Chordata; class Lepidosauria; order Squamata; family Scincidae; genus Tiliqua; species Tiliqua scincoides. The sequence continues at coordinate 4,056,891 of NC_089830.1, read as the reverse complement.
CTACCTGACTGCTGCAAGGAGTTTGTGCAACATTGTTCCTGGAGCTGATTGAGCTGATCGACCAATACAGGTGTGTTGGTGTGTAAGAACAAAGTGGACCTTTAGTTTTAATCTAGAAGAACTGTGCTCCAGCTTTCAACAGTTTGGAAACATAAGAACATAAGAACTGCCCCACTGGATCAGGCCATAGGCCCATCTAGTCCAGCTTCCTGTATCTCACAGCGGCCCACCAAATGCCCCAGGGAGCACACCAGATAACAAGAGACCTCATCCTGGTGCCCTCCCTTGCATCTGACATAGCCCATTTCTAAAATCAGGAGGTTGCACATCATGGCTTGTAACCTGTAATGGATTTTTCCTCCAGAAACTTGTCCAATCCCCTTTTAAAGGCGTCCAGGCCAGATGCCATCACCACATCCTGTGGCAAGGAGTTCCACAGACCAACCACTCGCTGAGTAAAGAAATATTTTCTTTTGCCTGTTCTAACTCTCCCAACACTCAATTTTAGTGGATGTTCCCTGGTTCTGGTGTTACATGAGAGTGTAAAGAGCATCTCTCTATCCATTCTGTCCATCCCCTGCATAATTTTGTATGTCTCAATCATGTCCCCCCTCAAACAGGTTAGTTATGTTTTCTACAAGGGAGCCAGCTGCAGGCTGTACAGCAGCTGCCCCAGGCAGGTGGCAGGAGATTTCTTCCTTCCCTGGAACCATTTTGCCAATTCCCCCACTGCTCCCCACCACCACTTGGTAAGCCAGGCTGGCGTTCAGGGCCGAATGAGGAGGCTTACCGGGCAGTGGTGAGGAGCAGGAGTCGGCAATGGATGTGACTGCGTCTTCATGCCACTGCTCTTTACTATAGCGGCAACTGTGAAGGGCTTGTGGCTGTCCACTGTTCAGTTCCTGGGGGGGGGGGTAGCTGAGAAGTTCACATGCTTCCAAAGCTTGGGGGAGCTTGGGGGAGGCACTGTTTGGGGGGGCTCTTGCAGAGCTGTTGCCCAGGGTCCCCCCAAAAGTTGGAGAATGGAAAGGAACACAGTCTCATTTTGTTTTCCCTGCCCTTTCCCCTTCCTCTCTTGTCTCCCAATGTGTCACATTTTATATTTAGGTATTTTTACTGTTTTAAATTATAAGACAAGACCATCAATTTACATGGCGCTTTAAAAAACTTAAGGGGACAGATCTCTGGCTCATGCAGCCTATAGTTAAAATATGAGACATGGGAACAGAGGTAGAAGCAGGATAAAACCACACTCCCCACACCATTTTCCCGTGCACCCAGGGCCGGTGCCCAGTTAATGGGGACTTTCAGGCCAAGCCTTCCACTTGCCCTCCTGTGGAGCCCACCCCTTGATGGTGGGTGCGGTGCTATCACTACTCTCAAGACTGAAGGTTCAGAGGTCAGCCCAGCTAGATGGGCCTTCTGACTGGGCCTGGAACCTTGACCAGCAGTCCCATGGGTTGTATTTCAGGTCTGTGACTTTTGTTCCTGCAAATAAGTTGCTTGTGTTGTATGTGGCCTTTGTCTATCTCTAAAAAAATATACATTTCAGACTGGAAATCTGAGCCCAAAGCCATTGTTTCCCCCTCTCGGTCGTCTGCAGCCTGGTGTCCCTTTTCTTAAAGGACTCACTTTGTTTGCTCCGTGCCTACCATTAGATAGCTCAAGCCACCTGTTAAAGCAGCCTGCAGATATTCAAGTGGAAAGGGCAGAGAGTGGCTCGCGCAAGCCGGTTTGAGACAATAGCTGCCTCTGCTCCCTACCTTGGTGTTGAGAAAAGTTGATCCAATGGAGGCTGTACGAACCAGTGCCTGCCAGCTGAAAGACTCTCGGAGCCCAGGCAGGAGTCCAAAATGCAACCACTCTCCTGTCCCTCTTCCCCCTCTCCCAATTTGGACAGGCCAGCTGATGAGTCTTGTCAAGTCACCAATTACGCTGGCTGGAAGGGACTGACGCAAAACGTTTGACATTGCAGGAACAGGAGATCAGCCATGCCAGCCAAATGCAACCTCCTGTGGCTAGAATCCGGGTGTTTGCACTGCACCTTCACCCTTTGACTGACTGATGGTATGATAGCAAAGGGCGTGGGAGGTCCCCAATTTGAAATTGAAAAGCTCAATTTCAGTGAAAAGCTCAGCTGGTCTGTTCTTTTGGGCTCAGCCCCCTTCTTCAAATCCTCAGTGTGGAGATTACACTGGCCTACCTTATCAGACTGTTATGAAGATGATAGAGTCCTGCTGCATTTATTGATTGCTGTAGTCTTACTCTAAGAAGTTCAGGTCAGTGTATGTGGCTCCTTCCCCATTCGATCTTCACAATAAACCCTGAGGTAGGCTAGGCAGAGTGAGAAAGCAACTGACCCAAAGACACTCAGAAAGCTTAATGGCTGAACAAGCCTTTGAACCCAGGATTTCCCTTGTCTAACCACACAATCCTATGCATGTCTACTCAGAAGGAAGTCCCATTGTGCTCAATGGGGCTTTCTCCCAGCCTAGGAAAGTGTGTATATGATTGTAGCCTAAGTCCAGCACTAACCACTATATCCCACACATTCATTGCATGGTCTATAACAGGGGTGCCCAAACCCCGGCCCGGGGGCCATTTGCGGCCCTCGAGGTCTCTCAATGCGGCCCTCAGGGAGCCCCCAGTCTCCAATGAGTCTCTGGCCCTCTGGAGATTTGTTGAAGCCTGCACTGGCCCAACACAACTTCTCTCAGCGTGAGGGCGACTGTTTGACCTCTCGTGTGAGCTGTGGGATGAGAGCTCCCTCCACTGCTTGCCCTTTCACATATGTGACTCAGCAGCAGCAGCAAAGGAAAGGCCGGCCTTGCTTTGTGCAAGGCCTTTTATAGGCATTGAGCTATTGCAAGACCTTCATTCATTCATATAAGTTCATCTTTAATATATTCATTTATGTAAACTTATGTACATTTATTCAAATTTTGTATGTAAATTAATTCTTTTCCCCCCCGGCCCCCGACACAGTGTCAGAGAGCTGATGTGGCCCTCCTGCCAAAAACTTTGGACACCCCTGGTCTATAACAGTGGTTCTCACACTTTTAGCACTGGGACCCACTTTTTTTAGAATGAGAATCTGTCAGGACCCACTGAAAGTGATGTCATGACTGGAAGGGACATCAGTAAGCAGGAAAATTTTTCAATAATCCAAGGCTGCCATCCTACCCATACATTCCTAGGAGTTAGCCCCATTGACTATCATTGTTAAACACATATACAGAGTAGCCTGTTCAAAGTACAGACCTGTAACAGTTCCCCAGATGCAGTCACATCCCAGGGTAGCATCAAGTCTAATATATTAAAAATTAAATATTGAAATGGAGACCCACCTGAAATCGGCTCGTGACCCACCTAGTGGGACCTGACCCTTAGTCGGAGAAACACTGCTCCAGGCATTTTTGTTTTCTGGTTTTTTGCCCATAACTTTGGGCAGAGTGGAGCGATTTCACTCCGGTTTTGTGCGCCACCTTCTGCTGGCAATTCCACATCCAACGGTATATGACATGATGGGGTTCTTCCCATATACATATATATAGAGCAGTGATTCTCACACATTTAACACCAGGACCCACTTTTTAGAATCAGAATCTGTCAGGACCCACTGGAAGTGATGTCATGACCAGAAGTGACATCAGCAAGCAGAGAAATTTTTTAAAAAGCCTAGGCTGCAATCCCACCCACACTTACCCAGGAGTAAGCCCCATTGACTGTCATTGTTAAAAGCATATACATAGCTTGTTCAAAGTACAGGTTTGTAACATTTCCCCAAATGCAGTCACATCCCATGGGAGCATCAAGTCTAATATATTAAAAAAAATATTGAAATGAATGGGGACCCACCTGAAATTGGCTCAAAACCCACCTAGTGGGTCCCGGCCCACAGTTTGAGAAACACTGTTCTATAAGATCTGTTCCAGAGAGGGAAGTGATAAGCTGCGGTGAGCGCATTCTGGACTGTGCCATTTCAGACTGCCAGCAGGGAGTCATTTTTTGATTATTACATACTATTATTTAAATGATTTATATCCCACCTTTTGTCTGATAAATGGAGCACATCCTGCATTTCTAGCAAATCCAGCAAATAAGGGAGAGGTTTGCACTCAACCCTTTCTCTTCATTTGCTGCATGCAGTGAAGTGCTTTACTTATTTATGTATATTTTTGCACAGGGCAGCATTCTAAAATATGACACCCCACACGCAATCTGAAGTGTAGCAGTCCAGAATTCTACCCCCCCCCCCAATTCTGCATAACATGTAATTAGAATTCTGAGGAAGCAGAGGAAGCAGTACTACAGTACCACTTTAGGTGCATGGGTGGAGGTGGTGGTGGAAACACCAGTTTTAAATGCTCACCTGATAAAACACACAACTCACCCCCATACACACCACCACCACCACCAAAATTTCCTACATGTAAAAAACTAGCCTACCAGGGAAAAATGCTTTAGCCCATTGCTTTCTTTGCTGTTCTAGTATTTTCCTTACAGGCAGCTTGTCCCTTTTTGGTTGTGAATTCAAAAATGTGACCATGGCCTGCAGTTTGAACTGGCCCGATCCTTTCTCCACCATGGTCTGCTACCACCTTGTTCTGCCACATGTCCAAGGGTCAAACATGAGCTGTTAGTGCAGGTGTGTTTAAACTCTGATTTGCCCCAAGCATGTACGTATAAAGGTGGAGTGGGTTAGAGGCCTGATTTTTGGAGCAAAAGGGTCCTGATGCTTCCCTCTGCCTGTGGCTTCCCTCCCTATAGTCTGTCCCCATCCACTGACCTCTGGCATTAGCAGTGAGAAAGTGCTTGGAAGCAGAGGCTAGGGGAGGCATGGGTGGGGAGGGGTGCAGCCAGCCTATCCATGAGGCTGCCTGGGTGTGGAGGAGAGGAGAGCAGTGGGTGACAGTGTAAGCTCTGTGCAATGTTTTTTGTTTTTTTTAAGAGGTTGTGTGCCCAGGGTGACCAGATGTCCTCCTTCTCCAGGACATGTCCTCTTTTTTAGCCTTGTGCATTGGAAAAGAACTTAAATGTCCTCCTTTTCCCTGTGAGTGGGCCCCTGCGGTCAACACAGAGCCTTCTTATAATTGATAAATTATATGTAATAAATTTTAGGTAATCTTCCTCCTAGCAATTTTCCCATGTCAGTGCAGGGTCTGCTGTTCTGCAAATTCCCTGTGCCAGCAAACTCCCATCACCACCTCCTCGCAGTGCCAGCTGGGAACAAAGATCGACTTTGATTGGGCCAAAGGTGAGGGAGGTCAGCAACAGACGGTGTTACCTGTTGGCTGAATGAAATTCTTCTTTCAGTCACATCAGCAAGCAATAAATTCTAGGTAATATAGTTTTAAATTTAATAAGACTATATTGTTTAAATTAACCACACAAAAGCAATATATGAGTGATTTTAGCTTTTATATTGTCATGCCCTACATTTTTCTTGGATGTCCTCAATTTTGGGGCGCTTGGTCCTCTTTTGCACCTGGTCACCTGTGTGTGCTACCTTACTGGGTGACGCTCCCACCTCCACTCCTCCTGCTCCCTGGACTGGAGAAGGAGGCGGAAGTGGAGCAGAAAAGTATGTGTGGAGGGGGAACACTGGTGGTGGGAGCTTTGGATGTTCTAGCCCAGGGGTGTCCAAACTTTTTGGCAAGAGGGCCACATCATCTCTCTGACACTGTGTCGGGGGCCGGGGAAAAAAAGAATTAATTTAAGAACATAAGAACATAAGAACAGCCCACTGGATCAGGCCAAAGGCCCATCTAGTCCAGCTTCCTGTATCTCACAGTGGCCCACCAAATGCCCCTGGGAACACACAAGACAGCAAGAGACCTGCATCCTGGTGCCCTCCCTTGCATCTGACATAGTCCATTTCTAAAATCAGGAAGTTGCACATACACATCATGTCTTGTAGCCCTTAATGGATTTTTCCTCCAGAAATTTGTCCAATCCCCTTTTAAAGGCAATTAGGCCAGATGCCTTCACCACACCCTGTGGCAAGGACTTCCACAGACCAACCACAAATTTACATTTCAAATTTGAATAAATTTACATAAATGAATATATTAGAGATGGAACTTATATGAATGAATGAAGGTCTTGCAATAGCTCAAGGCCGGTCTTTGCTGCTGCTGCATCCCAGGCATGAAGCAGCAAGTAGTGGTGGGAGCCCTTGGCCTGCAGCTCATGTGAGAGGTCAAACAGTTGCCCTCACGCTGAGCGCAGTTGTGTTGGTCCAGTGTGGGCTCCAGCAAGTCTCTGGGGGACCAGAGGCTCATTGGAGAGTGGGGGCCGGATTGGGAGGGCTGCAAGTGGCCCAGGGCAGTGGTGTAGCTGGAGAGGGGGTGGAGCACTAGCCTGGCAGGGAGGTGGGCAAGCAACCCCTCCCTTCGGAACCATTCCTGACAGGGGAGAAACGGAGCCATATGGGAGCCACCGCTTGGGAGAGCCACGAGAGCCGCCAAGGGGGCTGACCCGGGCTAAGTGGCATAGCTGGAGGGGGGTGGAGCAGGCAAAGTGGTGGGGGGCAGGCAAGCAGCCCCTCCCTTTGGAGCTATTCCTGGGGGGGCAAAACGGAGTTGGGGAATGGCTCCAAAGGGAGGGGCCGCTTGCCCACCTCCCTGCCAGGCTGAGTGCTCTGCCCCCCTCCATGCCAGTGCCCCCTGGTTGGGGTTTGGGTACCCCTGCTCTAGCCCACCGCTCTCCTCCTCCTCCTCCACACTTCTTCTTCTCCGTCCCCAACTTCCTGTTCCAGTGGCGCAGGGCTGGGGGCAGAGAGGGGCGGCTGGAGGTGGAGGTGAGCCGCCCCATCCACAACCAGCAGCCAGAGGCTGGAGGCCACACAGGAAGGCCTTGTGGGGGTGGCCCCCTCAGGGGAAGGCCTCAGGGAGACTCTCAAGTGGCGCACACGTGCCTGCCCAGCCTTGACACGCGTCTAAGAGGCGAGAGGCGCACCACCAGCTGGGCCTGCCAGGAGAGCCAGCACTCAAAATGGCGGCCTCGCCTCGCCTCGTGCCCTCCTCCAAGATGGCGGGCGCGTCCCCGCCCCTCCTCTGCCCGCACCCAACATGGCGCTTCCTGCCCTTCTCGGGCTTCCCTGGCCGCGAAGCCAGTGCCAGCTTCCAAGATGGCGGAGGCGCCCGGCCGCCTCGCCGCGCTCTGCCCGGACCAAAGATGGCGGCGCGGGGATGCCCCCGCGGGGGCGGTGCGAGGGCAGCCCCGCGTCCTCCTGGGTAGGCGGTGAAGCTGCGGCCACTTCCGCCGTGGAGAGGCCTCGCCAGCAGTAAAGATGGCGGAGTCGGTGCTCGAAGTTGTCGGGAAGCTGCAGTCGCGGCTGCTGGGCGGCTCGGAGCCCAAGAAGGCAAGAGGACCTCTGGGGAGGGGAGGGCGCCGTGGGGGGCGGCAGGTGGGCGGCAGGTGGGGGGCCGGGGCTGTTCTCCTTGAGCGGTCTACTGAAAGGGGGGCTGGATGTGGGGGGCAGGGGGTGATGGGGGCAGGGGTCTCTCCCTGGGGTGACAGGGGGAGGGGGCTGTGCCTTCCGCAGGGCTGGGAGGGAGGCCCTCCCCCAGGGGTGGGGGCAGCTGTTGCTGGGGGGGCACAGATGGCACCCTCTTCCAAGGCCCCCCTAGCTGAGTTGCTCAGATCCTCCTTTCCAACTCTGGGGCGGGTGTCTTTGCTCTCCCTCTTTCTCAGCACAGCTTGGGGGTGGGTGTTTCCAATGGGACTGTCAGTGGGCTTCTCTGGGGGGGCAGTTCTGGAGTGTGGCCCTCCTGGGATCTTTGCTTTGATGGGGGGGGGGACAGGAGGGGTGAGGGGGGACAGGGGGTGAGTGGGGCTCCCACTGAGGGGACTCACAGTGAGGAGTCCCAGGGGGGGTCCATCTCACTGCCTCCCCCTTGCCTGGGTTAATTCCTTGCACGTCAAGCGCACTTGTTTTGTTTCCTATGTGGTGTCAGAATGGGGGGGGTCTTCTTGAAAGGGGGCGACTGGGGCTTCCCCACTCACTAAAACCACCACCACCACCACAGGAGGGCAGAGAGATTTGCAGCTGTCGGATAATATCTATGATGGGAAGTTACAGTATCTTTGGTGTGTGCCCTAAATTTCCTGGGAGAAGTTTGAAGGCTACTATATTTGGGACAGACCTGTGTGTGTGTGAGTGAGAGAGAGAGACTTACAAGGGTGGGAAGGAGCTGGATTTCTTTTTCCTCCACTTGTACAATAAGGATTTTCTGGGAGATTCATCAAACTTGGCACCCTTTGGACACCGCATTATTTCTCTAAGGCACATTGGCCATGGAACTGCCTTGAAGTGTCAGGGGTCGGGGAGCAGAGATGCCGGATGATGCCAGTGTACTTGAGCAAGCTGATGAATTAGCACCAGAAGAGAAGCATCTTATCTCCTGCCTGTCCTTGCAGCAGTTGGTTGCCAAGCAGAAGACTTTGTTCCTGAAAGTGCTGCTTGCATTTGAAGGGTTTTTGGGTTTCTGGGAGTTGCTGCTTCCAAAGGAAAACCTCTTATTATGAGAAGGGCTATTCCTCTGAGATTCTGAGAATTAGAATACTTTTGGGCAAATAGGTAAAGTTTCTGAATGGTTCTCAAGTACTCTCAGGTTTGGATGTCTGTTTGGTTTAGCTTGCAAAGCACCAGTTTGAGATCTCTTGTCAATAACAGGTCTTGGCTGTATCCTTTCCATAAAAACATAAAAACAAGTATTTTAAAAACTTGCCATTTCTTGCAGCTAGTTCTTAAGAGACCTGGAACTGTGAAAGGAAAGAAGTCCAAAGGCCCTCTTTGTTCTTACTAGCTGTGTTCCCAAGTGTGTGTGAGAGAGAGATCTGGCAATGGGCAGAGAGTGGAGAGTATCATCCAATTTATTTCATATTTGTGGGTTTCCTGTCTTGCTATAAGTGTGTCCACCTAGGCAGGCAAGGATATATAGATTCATCAGTGTGGGATGGAAGATTGAGGTGTAGTTTAATCTCTGTTCAGATTTTTGTCAATCCATAACTCGCAGGTGTGTGAGCAGGGTGGAGTGAACCCTTATAGTTGGAACTGATGTGTGTTCACTCAGAAGGAGGTCCTGCAGCTGGGTTCAATATTCTCAATAACTCAATATGAGTTATTCCTTGTGGTCCATGTGTGTGGTTAACTCCCCATCTGATGCAGCGAGGCAAAATGCAGATGAGGTTCCTTAGGCTACTATGCAGTCAGCTTCCAGGGAGTGAGGCTGGAGATGGCAGCTGGGGATTCTGGGTGCTGTATAGAGTCCTTTGGCCTCAGGAGATGTCTTTAACATCCAGTTTTTCAAACTTGGTTTAGCTAAGGCACCAGTTCTTTCTTTTTCCTGAATAGAAGGCCTGCATCATTCTTGCAACCAAACAAGCTGTAGGTCCTCAGTCAGGAAAAGTTTGACATGATTTCACAACATAGGATCAGGTCTGTGTTTGCAACAAGGTGGGAGGCCAAGACCAGTGGTTCCTCCTTCTGGTTTCATCTCCAAGAGGTAAAGACTTCTGATGCTTGCTGTGTCCTTGACCCTCAGGCTTATTGTATGCTTTCCCTCTCACTTCCCTATTAGTGCAGGTTCTGTGCAAGGTTAGTTCCTCATGGGTGGAGGCAATACTGGATGCCCTGTTTGGCCCAAGATCTGCTCCAGAATCTGGTTCTCTGTCCAGATCCAATGCTATGCCTGCTGGTTTTATTTTGATGAGAAGCATGTCATCAAGCAGATGTTTGAGGGGCATCTCTTTCATAATTCCTTCCATGGTCTACAGCAGGGGTGCCCAAACCCCGGCCCTGGGGCCACTTGCGGCCCTCGAGGCCTCTCAATGTGGCCTTCAGGGAGCCCCCAGTCTCCAATGAGCTTCTGGCCGTCTGGAGATTTGTTGGAGCCCACACTGGCCCAACACAACTGCTCTCAGCATGAGGGAGACCTCTCTTGTGAGCTGTGGGATGGGGGCTCCCTCCACTGCTTGTTGTTTCACGTGATGCAGTAGCGGCAGCAAAGGAAAGGCCAGCCTTGCTTTGTGCAAGACCTTTTATAGACCTTGAGCTATTGCAAGACCTTCATTCATATAAGTTCATCTTTAATATATTCATTTATGTAAATTTATTCAAATTTGAAATGCAAATTGATTCTTTTTCCCTGGCCCCCAATACAGTGTCAGAGAGATGATGTGGCCCTCCTGCCAAAAACTTTGGACACCCCTGGTCTACAGTAGTGGTTCTCAAACTCTCCGGGAGAGGAAGGCAGCAGCGCGATCCCCAGGATCACACTGCTCAGAGGGCTGCAGGGGCTTGGGTACGCTTACCCAAGCCTCCTGCAATTTCCCGGGGGTGTGGGGAGCCTGGCGTGACCCAAGTAAGTGTACCCAAGCCCCTGCAGCCCCCTGAGCGGCACCATCCTGGGGATCGTGCTGCTGCCTCCAGGCTGCCCCCACCCCTTAAGGGGGCAGAGGCCAGGGCCCCCAGGCTGGGGCGTTGCGATGCCCCAGTTTGAAAAGCCCTGGTCTACAGGTTTGGTTCCCTCTCTGAGAACTCTCTGATCCTTCCCGATTGAGCCCCAATCTGGGCTATTCCCATCTGTGAAGTCAGTTCATCTTTGTAGTGACCCTTGTGCCCATCAGAACGGTGGGGAAGTTGGGTGCCCCTTTTGTGAAGAAAGATCCCAGTCTTTTCCACACTGATCTGATCTTCATCCCCAAAGTCAATTCAGCTTCTGTTCCTGCTCCTTAGTTTTAGATGCCTGACCTCTCTTGCTTTTTTTTTAATCTTCTCTAATTTTTGTTGATTCTCTTCCAAGAACACAAGGTTTCTCTGACCCCACTCTGTTAACTAGATCCTTGGTTTCACTTGCTGTTTCCTGCTTTTGTCCATTACATTTGGCAGCACCCAGTCTTTGGAATTTGCTGCCTTCGTACACCTGTATGATCCTGTCTTTAAAAAGTTCCATCAGTCAATCACTTTCTCTTTAGCAGAGGTCTTCTCTAATCTGATGTAATGTTTAACTCAACACCTTTGGGCTGTCTTCCTCCATTATCTCTCCTTACCTCCTTTTTCCTTAGGTATGTATCTATTTGGATTGCAAGCAAGGATGTGTCACTATTGAATTTGTGTGTGCAAGGTGCCTTGTTTTGTACATGCTTAAATAATAAATATGATTACAGGATCCTACTCAACTTTACTAATCTCTTTAATGCCTTGATGACTGAGAAGGGAAAGTCACCCCTACCACGAGGTGCCCTTCTACTCTTAGGGGAGGAGTGTAGGCATTCCACCTCGGTTCCTCTTTTTCTCCCTCCCCCCTGACTTAACTGTGGGAATGAGCTGTTGTTATTACATGTAGGTACTCCTGGTTAGGGTTAGTTGGTGGCCACGTTGGCGCTTCTTTCTGGTTTTAATTTTGCTTCTTTCCTGGTCAAAAACGTGGCTTCTTTCTGCGGTTTTTATGGCTTCTGAGCTCTACAATACAGGAAGCTGCTAGTGGCGTTTCATTGGTTCTTCTATGACTGTGGCCTGTAATTGGGAAGGCACCTGCATTACTGGCTTGGTGTTCAAGTTTTTCCTCTGGAAACTCCGAAAGAGGAGTTAACCCTTTCCTCTTTGACATGGTGAGGTCAGCTTCCAGCTGCATCTCTGCATAGGTCGTGACTGACTGGTCCACGGGCAAACCATGCAGAGACACAGCAGAATTTCTGTCACTGGTGGAGACCGACAGGCAAGCCAGCGAAAGGACGTGCAGACGTGTGTTAGGCAGCCTCCTTGATGGGTGGCAGCTTCGCACTCACAGGAACATTGAATTAATTAATCTTGTGGAAGAAGAACTCTCAGGGGACACTTAATGTACTTGGCACATGGTTTGGGAGTTGTTGATTTCGCTGTTTCCACTGGGGTTTGGAGGGAGGCCTTGATCAAAATAGCACCTTAATATGAGTGGTGCATGGCACTTGTTTTTCAGCCAGGAGTAACTTTCTTTGGGCAGAGAAGGTTTTTTCTTTGGTTTGGAGCCTGCCTATGGGCTCTTGAACCATGGAATCACAGGGGGTTTCACGTGTAGCTACAGTCCGACATCTTTCTTTGCATATATTTGCCTTTGTTTAGAGAGTAAAGTGAAATTTCTAGCTACTGTGAGGTGGACGCAGACAACCTCTTACCAAACATCCCTCTGTCCCAGCGCACATGTTGCCTTATGGGAAGCCACAGTGGTCTGTCACATCCTGCCTATTGGGAAGGAGAGTGCCACTTCTCCTTTTCTCTGCTTGGTTTTCTAACTGGATGTGACTGTTGTGGGGTGAATGCCTTCTCACCTCTTGGCTAGACACTGCAGGCAACCAACTTTCCACATAACTGAATGCTGAACCATGGCAACTGACCACTTGGGACCAGAGGCAGATGTGGGCGACCCTCGAGCAGATAATGAGGTTGAGCCTGGGGAAGGCTCTGGAACCTGGAAGAAAAGCATTTCTGTGGACACCTCTGGTTCCAGTGATACAGTTGCCTTTGGCAAACATTTGATTTTTCTGCACTTCTTGTATGCTGTGCAGTGACGTGGGGGTCTTTTTTGCTGTTTTGAAGATTTTTCCACAATTTTCTTACTCCCTAAATTGATTGGGATCTGATTTAGCCTGTCTGACATATGTTTAGTAAGCTAAAAGGAAAACAAATGCCTTGTTTTACATGCTGTACAAATATCTTGAATTTTCCCGAAAGCATTTGAACTGATATAGAGAATGAGGAGGAACATGGTTGAATAAATCCACTTCATGTGCTTTAAACCTGTATTCAGACATATTCAAAGATTTGCTTGGGCTTCGCTTGTTATGGGAGCCCTTGCAAATATTTTAAGGTATGACAGTAATGTGCACATCCCTCACAGTGTTTCAGTTTTTTTTTTGGGGGGGGGGTGAATGAAGGCACTGCAATATTATTAAGTTTCTTATTTTTTAACACACTGAAAGCACTGTGCATGAGCTAGATGTCCTATGGGTAGTTTTCTGGGCAAAAAGCTTATTTCCAGTAAAATGGGGTAGTTTCAAACATGTATTGTGTGCAGTCATTATTTTGCAAAGAATGTTATGGGGAAATTTTTTTGAGAGAGGGAAAAAATTTTCCCCCACATATCACTGATGCCAGGCAGTGTGAGGGTTAGATTTGCTCAAGGGTTTTTCCAGTTGCTCTGTAAGTTGAGACCATTGCATAGGTCCACTGGTCAAGAGGTGATGCTTTTGTGTGGTCTTTAAACTCCTTTTCAACTACTGGAGGAGCCCTCAAAACATCTGCTATCACATCAAGCATAAAAAATGCAATAAAACTATCAAAAATAAAACAAAAGCATGTTAACAATGGAACACTTTGTGTAAATATCCACTTTCCCTCCTTTCTCTTTTATTTTTTATGTGCGTATATGTATAGGGAGTGTATACTGTCTTACCTGCCCTCTTGAAATTTGCCACAAGGAAACCCCCATTGATTCTAAGGGGGTCAATGAGGCAGGCTATTTGGTAAGGATTTCTTTTGCTTCCAGAGGGTTTCCACTGTGTGGTTAAAGTCTAAAGGCCCAATCCTATCCAACTTTTCAGCACCAATGCAGTAGCAATGTAGCCCCAAGGTAAGGAAACAGACATTCCTTGATCTTGAAGAGGCCTCTGTGACTGCCCCTTCAATGCAAGATGCAGCACGCGACCTATTGGCATGGCTGTATCAGTGCTGGAAAGTTGGATAGGATTAGGCCCTAAAGTGGTAGATGACAAAAAGAAGCAGGAGGATTTGAAGCTGGAGTTGTCTGACTACTGGGGCTGGAAGTGGGGCTGGGAACAGCAGCCAGGGGAGAGGAGCTGATGACTAGCAAGTTGTGGTCTGCCTCTTTCCAGTGGTGCCACTAAGAATTGCTTCACCTGGTGCGGGAGGTCACCTCCATGAGGAACCTCCTTCCGTGCAGTGGGGTAGGGTAGTAACTCAGGGGGTGGGCATGGTGATGTACTCGCCCTGCCCCCACTGGTTTTTGGTCATATTTCTTGATAGAATAGAGATTTCAAAGTGGTTTGTTTTATTGCATTCTGTTGTAAATTATGCATCAGATGGTATATAACGGTATTATTCCTACAACCTGTTTGTAGGAATTCATGTTCATTCCTGTTAATAATAATAATAAATAATAATAATACAAACCACGATTTTAGCTATTTTGGTCACTAGTGGTGTCACCCCCCAGTGCACATCACCCGGTGCGTGTCGCACTCACCTAGCGCTGGCACTGCCTTTGTGTGTGTGTGTGTGTGTGTTTTCTAATCCTTTATTGTTTTATTTATTTATTAGATTTCTATACCGCTTTTCTAAAAACCCAAAGTGGCATACAACAAATACATAGAAATAAAACATCAGAATCAAATATTAAAATAGAAACCTTAGAAACCATTAAAACATTCTAAAAAATAATAATAAAAGAGCAGATTAAAATGTCAAATAGTGTACAGTAGCATAAAAGTTATGAAAGGGTCCCTAAGGAGTGCCTCCTTCTTCAGAGGCAAGGCAAAACAGATGGGTCTTCAAACTTTGCCAGAAACCATATATTGAAAAGGCTCCCCTCAGGTCTTCTGGCAGCTGGTTCCAGATGTGTGGTGCCATAACCAAGAAGACCCTACATCTCACTGCCATCTCCCTGGCTTCAGATGCTCAGATGGGGGAATATATTCAGATGGGGGAATATATGTGGTCCTTGAGATATCCTGGTCCCATGCTGTATAGGGTTTTAAAGGTCATCACCAACACCTTGAATTGGGCTCAGAAAGGAGTGGGCAGCTAGTGTAGCTGCCAGAGCAATGGCAGAGCAGATTCTGCACGCTGAGCCCCAGTGATCAACCAAGTCACTGCATTCTGCGCTATCTGCAATTTCCGAGCTGTTTTCAGGGGTAGCCCCACACATAGAGCATTACAGTACTCTAACAGAGATGTCACTAGTGCATGGACAACTGTCGCCAGATCTGGCTGATACAAGTACGGCTGCAGCCAGCGCACCAGCCAAAGCTGGGCAAAAGTCCCCCGGCCACAGATGTTACCTGAGCATCCAGGGACAGCTGCATGTCCAGGAGGACTCCCAGGCTGTGAACCTGCTCTTTCACAGGGAGTGCTATCCCATCCAGAGCAAGTTGTGGGTCTAATACCTGCTTATTAGACCCATATGTATTAACATTTCTGCATTTTTCTTGGCAGGGGTCTGCCTGCGGCAATAAGGACTACCTTTTTTTTTTTTGGTTTTGGAGTGGGGATATTGTCTGAGAGTATTTCAGTGCCATTCCTTGACCCCAATGCCATACTCTGAAGCTGCAAGCTTGAGCCCATTGCATGCAGGGTGCATAGACTGGGCTCAGGTGGATTGATTTAAATTTTAAAAAAAAGTGTTCTAATTGGCATTTATAACTACAGAAGTGTATTATTTAATACTAAATAGAGGATTATTGATCTGTCCCTTATCCTTTGTCATGAGACTTGCCTTGCTCCGCCCTTATTAGTTATAGTAACAAACCCCTAGTTTGTTCCCCCCTCGTTAGTTTAACTCTACCTAATTAGTTAAATAGCTTAACTAGAGGCAAAGGCTGGTAGTAGTTATTGGTTGATCTGTAAGGTAAATGTCTTGTTGCACAGTTCCTAAATTTGAGTAATTTGAATCGAGCCAAGCTTTCTGTAGCAAGTAATCACTGAGTACATTACATCTTTGGCAATATCTGCAGAGTAACTGACTGCTTTTTAAAAAAAAAATAATACATGTTTGTATGTAAAATGTATTGTACGTCTGTATTTGTGTGTACACGTAGGTGTGCACATATACATGTATTTGTGTACTACTTAGGTTTATATTCTCTCTACGGTTTCCGTACAGAGTCTTCACCTACCAAATGTTTATGCCTAATAAAGGTTGACTTGAAGGTAAATGTCTATTCAGAGAGAGTCCTCCAGATTTATTGTTGGAATTTTTCCTCTGAGCCAGTTGCACAATCATAAAAGAGAAGTAAAAGGTCCTTTGAGTGGATCAGTGCTTTTAATGGGGATCTTGTTGGCATCCTTCAGTCTTGGAAGACTATGGTGTCACGCTCTGAATGGTGGTTCTGGAACAGAGTATCCTCTCCAGTGCGCGAAGCCTGGGTAAAGTAGGTATGGAAGATAGGCTGTTACCCATGCAGCAAATCCCCGCTCTCCACGTCGCTGAAATGGTCCAATGGAAAGGCAGAGGCCAATACGGTTGGTTCCAGCGGCGTTGCAGGAGTTGCCAGAACGTGGCTGTGTTCAGCCATGAACTGCCTCAGAGACTCCGGCTCCGGATTTTGCCTCGAGGTTGACTCCTGAAGCCTTTTCCATAACTGGATGTAGCCACAAGGCAGTGGAGGTTTGGGATCAGAGTTTTCCTTCTCTCAGATGAGCTGCCTTCCCAGGCTGACGATGGGGATCACGTAGGTGCAAAAACTCCTGTATCCCCTGAAGATCACTGACATACATGCATGGTTTGCTGTAAATGTGGTCTCCTGGGAGGGCAGTCCAAACTGTTATAAGAACATAAAAACAGCTCTGTGGGATCAGACCCAAGCCCCATTTGTCCATTATGCTTCCCCTCCCCTTGGCCCCCCAGCTGTCTATGGGAAGCCCAGCAGCAGCAGCGAAAGACACCTCTGACTGGGGTTTGGAGGCATCTTGCTGGTGAACCTGAAGATGGCGCATGACTGTCATGACTAGGAGCTATCAACAACCTGTCCTTCATGAATTTGCGCAATTCCCAATTGTCCTGTCTTGTGTGTCCAGTCAGTGCTAAGTTGCCCCCTTCCAGGTCTGGGCCCTGCAGTTGCTGAACCACTTGCCTCACCTGGTTCTTTAAGGACAAGCTCCTGTAATGAAAGGCTGGCATTCCCAGTGCAATGGGAGGTCTACAGTAAGGGATTGCCTTTTGCTGCATTTCTAGGATTCCTGCTGCATGTTAAGATATTTGTATTCCTCTCCCCCCCCCCACCACTCCCCAGTCATCCAGCAAGACCAAATTGCCTCTCTTTGGCTGTCATCTTAGGACAGTATTTCTCAAACTGTGGGTTCCGACCCATTAGGTGGGTTGCGAGCCAATTTCAGGTGGGTCCCCATTCACTTCAATATTTTATTTTTAATGTACTAAACTTGATGCTGCCATGGGACGTAACAGCTTTTGGGGAAATGTTACAGATCTGTACTTTTAACAGGCTACTACGTATATTCTTTTAACAATGATAGTAAATGGGACTTACTCCTGGATAAGTGTGAGTAGGATTGCAGCCTAGGATTGATAAAAATTTTCCTGCTTGATGATGTCACTTCTGGTCATGACGTCACTTCTGGTGGGTCCTAAAAAGTGGGTCCCAGTGCTAAAAGTTTGAGAACCACTGTCTTAGCAGCCTGATTGGTCTCTTTGCTGCCCATATTGCTGCTCCAAGGAGGAGCTTCTCCCCTGTATTTTCCAGTTCACCTGGCAAATATCTGTCTTTTTTTTCTCCCTTTGTCTCTACAGTTGCTGAAGAGTTTGAAGAGGCTGTCAGAGTTGCCTATCACAGTGGACATTCTTCTGGTAAGATCTCTTTCCAAGTCCTTGAAGGTGTGCCACTGGCGGCCAAATCCAACTCTCAAAAGGCTGTCCATCCCTGACCCCCAGCCAGACATCCCCTGACCAATAATGCACCTTTCTCTCAAGCTGAGACATAGGCAAAAGATTCTTTAACCCCCCTCTCGCTGTGTGAATGGCAAGGAAGGCTCTGGTTGGGCCCTGTCTTGTTAGGTGTTTCCACTGCTACTGCCCTGTGCATCCAAAACATAGTGGAATACTAGGGAGTAGCTAAGGTGCTCAAAGCCTTTCTTTGCTGTTCATGCTGCAGAGGGAGGGGATTGAGGCTCTAGTCCTATACATCAGCGACTTTCAACATTTTTCTTCTCACAAACACACTGACCTCTATAGTCTTCTCTATGGACTTAGCCTCTTGTGATGTCACTTTTGCTTTTGGGAAACTCTTCTAGGTTCTGTTTCTAGGACAACTGTCTGCGGTAAAAAATTGTCTGTCCCTCTGTCCACAGAGCCAGAGGGACAGACAATTCCTTACTACAGACAGTTGCTCTAGAAACAGAGCTGCAGAACCTAGAAGAGATTTTCAGTGATTTTCAACTACTGTGCTCCAAACTCCCATGATACACCTGTGAACCTTTTGTGACACACTAATGTGCCACAGCACATTAAAAAGCACCAGTTGAAAATGGCTGTTATACATAATTATCTGAGAGCAGTCTCGCTGAACTCGGCTGCTCTGTCAGGAGCCCTTTGCTTTTGCCTTGGCTCATATGGAAGGGAGCCAGTGAACAGAGTTGGCTCTGCTGGCCTCTTGACCCTTGCTCAGTTGAAAATATGGACCCTGTGTTTTGTTTTGTTTTTTTTTAAAAAGGGTTGACCAGCTAGTGGTCTACATACATGTTTTGAGGTGGAGGTGGAGCAGCACACTTTTTTCTGCAAAACTGGTTTGACCAGATATTCACAGTTCTCTTGAAATGCTGAGACAAAGAAACTCCCAAAGTATGAGCTGCTGCAGTTGACTGGTTTATTTTTTCAGTGTGGTTTTCATGGGTGCAAGTGCCAAGTAAAATGCAAGGTTTTGGCTGGTTTTGCTTGAACCTTTTAAACAAAACTATTGCTATAATATACTTCCTATATATACATTTCAACATTAATAAACTCTGTTCTTCAAAAGGACTAATTTTCTTGAGCTTTGGTTTGGTAAGTTACGTTGGGTTGAAATGGCCTTCACTGATAGTCTAGCTGTCTTTGTAGAAATATGATAAATAAATATTATTTCCTACTGATGAGTTCTCAAAGAGAAAGTGCAATGGAGGGATTTCCAATCAAACTCGTTAAACTCCTAAAGTCCTTTTCTGATCTCAAGAAGGTGATAGGTTTTGCTGATTGTGAGTAAAACACAAGTGAAACCCATCCCAGTGCAGTTTTGGGACACCTGAAATTTGGTGCTTGTTTTGGTTAAATACGTGAGTGCATCACATTGTGAACTAGTCAAATCACCATCAATACCCTGTTGATGTTTTTAAGGCTAGGAAAAATGGCAGCACTTGAGTGCTATGGAAGTGGAGCAAACAGGCTCTGCCCTTCCTCTATCTGTCCTGCTGCCAGCAGTGCAATTTCTCTCTTCCTAGTTAGATTTTTGCAGCTATCAATGATGTACACTGATGTTGAATCAGGGCTAGCACCACAGCAGGCAAAAGAACAGAAGAAGATGCCCACTGGACCAGGCCCAGGTCCCATCTAGTCCAGCTTCCTGTATCTCACATCGGCCCACCAGATGCCTCAGGGGGCACACACAAGACCACAAGATACTTGCATCTCACTGCCACCTCCCCACATCTAGCATTCTATTAACACTCACACCCCCAGCAAAGACACAAGATTGCAATTGGGTTTAACTTGTGCTACTTTATTAAACGCAGTGACCAATTTTTAATGCATGAAACCTACTGAATATCCCGTCCTTCCCTCGCCAGTCTGGGGTGCGTGGAAAAAACTGCCATCCATGGCCAATATGGATGACAGAAAAAAATTCCTAACTGGCCCTCCTAATGAGTGACCAGCTAATCTCAGACTGTGCATACCCATCATGCCTTGTAACCTGTGATGGTGTTTTCCTCCAGAAATCTGTCCAATCCATTATAAAGCCATCTAGGCTGAATGCCATCACCGCATCCTATCTCAAGAAATTCCACAGACTAATTACATGCTGGGTAAAGAAATATTTTTTATTTAAAATATATAAATAATATATATATATAGTTTATTTAAAATATATAAAGAAATATTTTAAAGGAGCTGTTTGTCTTACTCTCCAGAAATAAAGATTTGTACCAACTCTTGGCTGATAGCCACTTTTCCAACTTGTTAAACAGTGTGTCATTGTGGTGACATAAGAATGAACTGTTAACTGTTTTGCAAACTTTTTATTTTATTTTTAAAAATATGTAAAAGAAATAAAAAAGAGAAACTTAGAGTGAACAGAGACAGAACATTAGTAAAAGAAACCCCCGCTTCTTAGAGCTCATTTGTAAGGCAAAGTCCTTAGAGGTCATGAGAACGAAAACATTGAAAATTGCTGGGCTAAGGGCAGGAACCAGGTCACAAATGCTAATTGATGTGAGTCTCTTTGGGAGACGAGATTTATCAGGAAAGTAGGATAAAAATTACAAATAAGCTCTATTTATGAATTTCTTCCTGCAATATTACTTGTTGGGCCTTAAAATTAGGTATTTAAAAGGTAGGAGGAAAACCTTGGGATGCAGTCCTTTGTCTTTCAAAACTCAAGGCAGTGGACAGATTGTCAAACCAAGGGCCACTCTGGAGCATAGCAGGAAATGAAATGGACATGGAAATAAGCAAACACACCCTACCTGGACAAGAACAAAATTGACCTGAAGCTTGTTGAAAAAGAGCTTGTAGAACTCATTTGAGATTCTAGCAGAGCTCTTGACTTTTGTACCTTGGCAGGAAATGGTTTTGGAGCTGAGGGGCCACTGCCAAAAAGTCCATTATCTGTGGCAGGGATGGAGCCGTGATCAGCTGAGCAGACCTCAGTTGGTGTGGGGGGCTCATGTAGGGAGAGGCAGTTTCTCCTGCCGTAAGTCTTTGGCTCCAAAAGGCGTTGGGTTAAAAAATCAGCACATCAAGTTGAACCTGGAAGCTGATTTGTAGCTGGCACAGCTAACTTCTTTGGTTGAGCCAGGAATTGCATTGAAAGGAAATAAGCATTGACTATCCAGAGTTGGTTTTTGGCCCCTGTTCTGCAGGAGACTGGAGTGGGGAAGACTGTGAATGGTTTGCGCAAACATGAAACGGTTGGAGAGTTTGCCAAGAACCTGGTGGCCAGGTGGAAGAAGTTGGTGCCAGTCCCCCAGGAAGTGGAACGGTAAGCCTGCTGTATCCCTGTCTTGCACTGTCCGGAGATGGGTATTTCCTTGACTAAATGCAGGGAGGTCAGGAGAGATAAGAATCTGCACTAAATAGAGTTTTTGTTACTCCCTGGTGATTTCCCCCTGTCCTGCCCTGAGCATTTGCAAGCATTGGAAATGCTGGAATGGGCAAACTCCAGGTAACTCAGGTGCATTTTGTAAGGGTGGGGAAAGGAAAGGCACATGCCACTTTTTAAAGCTAAAAATATTTCCCTTTTAAATGGTGTAGGAAGTAACAATTAACTGACCAGACGATCCTGCCCAACCCGTGTTTGTTAACTGTATTTATATTCTGATACTGAGATTTTTGCAGACCTTTGGGATTTTGTGGAGGGGGGGAGAGGTTATAGTGCGAGACACAGAAGTCAGAGTGTTTGGGTGAAAGAATGCGGAAGGAAGGCAGTGCCTTTGTTCCTTGAAAGATTCCAGCATTCATAAACGTGTGTATCTTCAGTTATGAGGACTAGAAGGCTGATTCCAATATTCTAAATTGGAATGTAGTATACTAAATGTTGCATTCTGCATGAGCAGAAGTGCTTCCGTCTAGACAACCCTGGCTGCGTACTCATTTTGCCTCGGTGAAGGAGTAAGCTAGCTAAAGATGGAGGAAACTTAATGATTCCAGGGCGAGTCTTTCTGATCTACTGATCTTTTTAAAAAAAAATAGAAATAACCTTGAGCCTGAGGAGCGTAGCTGTGACCGAAGCAGCTCTAGGAAACGGAGGCAAGAACCTTCCCCAAAAGAGGATGAGGAGGTGGAACAGGACTATTCAGAACCCTACCAGCCATCCTGCAGCCAGTCCTATGAGCCAGAATATGGTGCAAAGAAACTCAAAAGGTACTCAGAGCCTGAGAGAACCCACCAGACTGTGACCCATGGCGTTTCGGAGGGCAGGACGTGGGGCAGGGTGTCTCCAGTGCTCTCCTCTGACCCAGAGGGCTCTGACTACGGGCATGTGGTCTCACCTGAGCCAAGTGAGAGCCCTCCGGACCTGTATGTGGACCTCTGTAGAGTTGAGGAAGAGGAGCAGGAGCAAAAGGCTCTTCCACGGAAGGCGCATAAAGGCCATGTTTTTCTGGACAGTCACAATAGGAACTTGAGCGAATCCCCAGACCGAGCCAGCTCGAGCCGGAGCAAAGAACACAGGTCTTCTCACAAGGAGAAGCAGCGACCAGACAACAAGGCCGAGGAGAGCATGCCTACTTTTAGCCCCGAGAGACTGCACAAGGGGTCTTCTAAGGAAACCTTTCGGGAAGCTTCTTTGGTGGGTGGCAGTGGCAGTAAAGAGAGACTGAAGGCTTCGGACAGTGCCAGGCGAGAGAAGAAGCGGGAGGACCTCAACTCCAAGAGGGAGAAACCACTCATTGAGCTGGATGAGTCAATGGGCAACCACATGAAGAAGCAGAAGCATCAGGTTTCCGAGAGGGGCAAACTGGAGAAGGTCAAGCTGGACCCGGAGGTCTCGCATGGAGACAGAGAGAAACGGAAACTGGAGGGCGAGTCTCTGAGTAAGAATAAAGAGAAAAAGGCCTCTGGCCGCGTAAAAACTCCAGAGGGCAACAAGAAAACAGTTGGGTCCTTGCCTGAAAGTTCCGGGGATGGGGATGTGGAGGACGAGTACAAGCCGCCAACTCGGTCCTTTGAGTCATACCTGAGTTATGACCAGCCGCAGAAGAAGAAGAAGAAAGTGGTCAAGCCCACTACCCCAGCCCTTGACAAAGACCGGGGGCACGGCAAGCAGAATGGGTCCAAGTCTAGCACCAAGAGTTCCGACTCGAGCCGAAAAGGCCACAAGCAAGCGAGTGAGAAGAAGCTGGCGGGGGTCTCCAAACCGAAAAAGGTGAGCCCGATTCTAGAGCAGTGCTTAAGGGGGAAACTGCTTGCTTTCAGCTGTGTTTTTGCCATGAGGAACGGTGAGGTGGTGGGTTGCGGTTACCAGTGAGGGAGGCACAAATCCGACCAGTTGGGCACTCGGCAGCGTTTTGCTGATGAAGTGGTTGGATGAATTGCTTAAAGCAGTTTCAAGCAACCAGAATGCTCCCCTGATCAGTCCCCAGATCTGTTTTTTCAGATGTTGTTTGTAATACAAGGTACTTCCAAAAGCTGCAGGTAGCACATATCGTCTTAGAAGAGGTATTCCCTCCTATGTGAGAGAGAAGGGGAATGTGTCTTCTAGGGTGGATGCCTTCTGTAACAAAGTGTGCATTATCTAAAGCAGGGGTGCCCAAACCCCGGCCCAGGGGCCACTTGCGGCCCTCGGGGGCTCCCAATCAGGCCCGCGGGGAGCCCCCAGTCTCCAATGAGCCTCTGGCCCTCCAGAGACTTGCTGGAGCCCGTGCTGGCCCAACGCAACTGCTTTCAGCATGAGGACGACTGTTCAACCTTCCACCTAAGCTGTGGGTTGAGAGCTCCCTCCACTACTTGCTGTTTCACATCTGTGATGCAGCAGTGGCAGCAAAGAAAAGGCTGGCCTTGCTTTGTGTAAGGTCTTTTATAGGCCTTGAACTACTGCAAGACCTTCATTCATTCATATAGTTTCCATCACTAATATATTCATTTAGGTAAATTTATTCAAATTTGAAATGTAAATTAATTCTTTTTTCCCCGGCCCCCGACACAGTGTCAGAGAAATGATGTGGCCCTCCTGCCAAAATGTTTGGACACCCCTGATCTAAAGGGAAAAAGCATACTTTTTCTGGACCGCCCCAATTCGACTGTGACCTCTGCCATTAATTCTTACTAGGCGGTCTTGGACAGGTTGCATTCTCTCAGCCTCTGTTGTTCCCATCTGCAATATGGGAATAATGATATCTGCTCGCCTTATGGGGTTGTAAGGAGTACATCAAAATAAGTATTTTGCACACTTGGAAAATGCTAGACAAAAGTTTAAGTAATATAGTATGTGGTAGTCTCAGGTGTGTAGGTGGCAGTTCCAGGTGTACCACAGTGGGAGGTAACCTGTGCAAACAGTCTTGAAGCAACAAGGAGCTGCATGTTACTGAGCTTCATCATTGTTTTCATGAGGCTTGCAGAGCAGAACTTATCCCACTGTGCCCCTATTTGTGAGAAGGTCTTTTCATCAGGGTTTTTTTTTTTTTACATTTCTTGGAGCAAACCTACATTTACTTCACTGAGAATTTGAAATGTGAATGCACCCCCCCCATTTTATTAATAAAAATATTTATGTACTCCCTTCCCACAAAAAAGTTTATGAAGCACTTTACATCTTTTGATTGTGTTGTCATATAAACTGGTTTTATTGTTGGTCTTCACTGGTTAGCAGACCTGGAAACAGTGATAGTAAAAGGCAGAGGAGACTGTTTTTTAAATCAACCCATGTTGGCATGCAGGGGTCTTGTACTCTCTGTTGGAATGTTCCTGAGGACAGGGCTTAGACCTCCAGAGCCTCTTCCCCACCCGGTTTCCATTTATCCACCTGCAATTTACCCTGTGTGTCTTTTAAATTTGGGTAGAGGATGAATTGATGATGGAATAGTGTGGGGCTGGGGTGTGTGTCTGGCTGAGGACTACTGTCTTGTGGTAAAGTAGACAACAAGAGTGAACTGGTGGTGTGATGGGTGACATCTGCAGCAGGGTAGTGTTTTAGGAAAGGTTACTCTTGGTGAGCCTGGAAGAAGATGCTGTTTTTGGCATGACTTCAGTGATAATGCCAGATATACAGTATCCTTCTTTTAATAAAGTAAATAAACAGATAAGACAGTACACCTGACGGCGTGACACAAACTAACTCCCTGTACACATAGTGTTTTGTGAGATGGAAATTCAAAATATTGCCCCAGCAAGGAAAAATGACGCCTTTTCCCCATTCCTTCAGTTCATTTCCATCTCTTAATCCCAATGTTAATATTAAACTATGCATGATGTTTTCGTTCTGGTTTTTACGTCCCACGTATTCAGTGGTGTCGCTAGGTGGGTGCGGGGGGTATGGTCCGCACCGGATGATGTGCTCAGGGAGGTGACACGCACTGGGGGGGGTGTGACACGCTAAAATCGCAGTGGTTAGGAGTAACCCCATCATATTATATACCTTTGGATGTGGAATTTTGAGTTTACTCATGAGTAAACTCATGAGTAAATTTGTGTTTACTCATGAGTAGGCAAACTTGCCTTAGTCCGTTGGAAAGGGCAGGCTGAGAGGAATCCATTGACACCAGAATGGTCCTGATCCAATGAATGCAGCCCCCAAAAACTCCTGAGAAGGAAGTCCTTCCCTCCAAGCAGATGAATGTATTGAGCCCCATGGAAAGTGAAACTAAGCCTCACGGTCACATTTACTGGCATGTAAGCAAACGTGCCTTGGCTGGTGTGGAAGTTCAGGTGAAGGAGAGTGCAAGGCTACCAGAATGGTCCTGATCCTATGCACCTGGAGCTAAACAAGTGTTCCAGAAGGCAGCCTCCCCCAAAGGATCAAAACAGGCTTCAGCTGATCAGGTGAACTTTTTTGAGACTTGCAGAGCCAGGTGGATCCTGACAGTGATCTGATATAAACATAAGTTCTTAAATTGAACTGGGTACTGGGTAGGGCTGAAAACCTTACTGGTTTTGAAGGGGGTGTTATTGCAGGCAGGCTACAGAGGAAATTCACTTGGTGGAACAGGGCTGGCTTCTGCTTATTTAATTATTTGTTTTACTTTAATTAGTTATACTTATTTATTTTAATTTGCCTGATGATGTCACTTTCACCATGTCATCACTTCTGGTGGGTCTTGAACAAACTGTCATTCTAAAAAGTGGGTCCCAGTGCTAAACGTTTGAGAACTGCTCCAATAAGGTGTTAATAAGTTGACACCCTTGGGGGGGGTGACACCACTAGTGACCAAAATCACTAAAATCATAATTTGGAAGAATAATACCATCATGTTATATATCAATCAATGTGTAATTTTCATGCAGAATGTGTTCTATCTTTGTTCTATCAAAAGGGACAGCCAAAAAACCAGTGGGAGCGGAGTGATGGTACATCACCATGCCCACCACCTGGGGTATTGCGCAGCCCACTGCATGGGGGGGGTGGTGATGCGCTGGCATCCCGCACCAGGTGACGCAAACCCTAGTGATTTCACTGCACGTATTCATTAGTCCCTGGACATTTTGGTGGCATTTTCTTCTGCTTCCAAAATTTTCCTACAGCCAAATTGTTAATGACTAATCAATAAGACAGACAAACCAATCCAATCCCCTTACCCTGAGGAGACTTCCATTGGTCAAAACCCCCCTCCAGGATGCAGTGGAAGCCACACTGCTCCTGCTGTTTAGAAGTCAGGCTACAGCCCTGTGCGTGCTTCCTTGCTTGCCTGGGGACAAGCCCAGCTGAACAGAGTGGAATTTGCTTCTGAACAAACATGCACTTCTTTGCTAACTAATTGCAGGTTTGCCAATCAAATGATCTCTGGATCAAACCAAAGAATTGCACTCAAAGGTGATCATACCCAGTTAATAATTTCTTTCTAATATTTCTCAACTAGTGGGATAGCTCCACCAAGTAAGAAAGAAACCTGCTTTGTGATCATTATGCTTCCAACATGAATCTTTGAATAAATTCATGGGATGCTTGGCCCATCTTCTAGGCATTGAAATGGAAATGTAATGGGGGCTTCTGTGAGTTCTGCATCCCAAATATTCCAAGTGCAAAGAGTGGCAACAGGATATGGGTATCTTGGTTTCTTGAGTGCTCCTGGAGGCATCTGGTGGGCCACTGTGAGATGCAGGAAGCTGGACTAGATGGGCTCCTGGTCTGATCCAGAGGGACTCATTATGTTATGAGAACAGTGAGAACAGTTGCTCATTAAGAAGTTGTGGTTTAGTACCTGGGATATATTCTGTACTCTGAGAAGACTGGTTTTAATAAATGAAAAGAGTACATTAACACTTCATCCTGGAAGAATGCTGTAGACATGAAGTGCAATTGTGGATTCTTGTTTTACCTCTGTTGTGGAATGGAAAAGTTCTTTCATGTGCAGATAGTGTGACCACAATATTGTGGTGTGGGGCAGGGAGGTGGTGTAGAACAGTGGTTCTTGTGTGTGTGCCCTTTCCACACTGCTGGGTACCTGGGCTGTGAGGGCCCTTGAGATTCCATCTGCCTCCCTTTGCTACTTGTTACGCTAGTTTCTTTTTCTAAAACCCACCTTTATGTGAAGCTTATATTTTTTTTGTCTGAGATATTGGACACCCCTGAATTACTGTGACTTGGACCCCCTCTCATCTGTTCCACTCCATCAGATCCTATAGCACACCTAACATTATTGCTTCATTCCAGACTCATGGCTTCTTTCTTTGCAAGTGAAATTAGGCACATAATACTAACTTATTTGTTAAAAATGTGTTTGCTGCATCTCCAAGTGCAGTATTTATTGATTTATTCCATTTGTATTCCACTTGGTTTCTATAGTTCAGTGGTTCTCAAACTTTTAGCACCAGAACCCACTTTTTGGAGTGATAATCTGTCAGGAACCCCAGTAGTGATGTCATGACTGGAGGGGACATCATCAAGCAGGAAATTTTTTAACAATCCTAGGCTGCAGTCCTTCCCACACTTACCCAGGAGTGCCCCATTTACTATCATTGTTCAAAAGCGTATACAGAGTAGCCTGTTAGAAGTACAGATCTGTAACATTTTCCCAAATGCAATCACATGCCACGGTAGCATCAAGTCTAATATATTGAAACAAATGGGGACGCACCTGAAATTGGCTTGCAACCCACCTAGTGGGTCCCGATGCACAGTTTGAGAAAAACTGCTATAGATTAGTGGTTCCCAACCTTTAGAAGACCATGGACCACGGAGGCAAAAATTGGAATTGTCGTGGATCACATATAACCCCCCCTCCACAGAAAAGCATTTAAATTTGTAATACAGGTGGCCCTCATTATCTGTGGGGGCTCTGTTTCTAAAACCCCCCCAGATAAGGAAAACCACAGGTATTCAAAAACCCATGGTTTTTGGCCCTTCTCAAACTTGGCTAGAGCTGAGCTCAGATTGGTGTGGAGACTCTTCTGAAGCCCCAAGAGGCGGCATACAGCTGTGGCTCTGGATTCGTTTAAAGGCAACTTCCAGTTTTTGCTGAAAACTAGAAGTCACCTTTAAACAACTCTGGGCTTCATACTTTGAGATGAGAAGCTGAACCTGTTGAAATTTGCTCTTCTACATCACTGTTAAAGATTCAGGAGCCCTACAGTTGAAAGGTTGGTCACCTCTGCTCCACAGTGAGTCCACTGTATCAGCCTTCCGTCCTAGGTGGTGTTGCAAGTAGAAAGAACTGTCATCCTAATCCCTGGTACTTGCTAGCTGCCTGCATTTTAGGACAGGAATTATCTGCAAATGGTCCCATTCTGCTACAGCCCCTGCAGTTTTCCCCAGAATGCCATGGCTTGCAGAATGAATTTGAGGCAGTGATCCAGTTCCCTCCTGTAGGTGGATGAGGTATAGTCTATGTGAGCATCAACTGTTGCTGTGTGGCTCCCTTCTTCCAGACTTGAAAGTGGCCACTTGCCTAATTGCCTATGATGAGTAAGAACTTCTTCCAGACAAGGAGGCCAGAAAACTGGTGCTAGTTGGAAGAGAGACTTTTTTTCTCTCTTTCCTAGGTCATGCATGATGGGGGTATGTCTAGGACAGTGGCGTTGTTAGGGGGGTGCGGGCCGCACCAGGTGACGCTCACGGGGGGTGACGTGCACTGGGACACACACTAAAATCACAGTGGTTAGGAGTAACCCCATCATATTATATACCTTTCGATGCGGAATTTCGAGTGGAATGCAATGCATAAAACCAGAGTGAAATATCTCCTTTCTATCAAAAGGTATAGCCAAAAAACAGGAGAACAAAAATTGCATGGAGCCCTATGGAAAGTTAAAGTGAGCCATATCACGTGTTTACTCGCAATTAGGCTAACTTGCCTTAGTCCATCTGAAAGGGCAGGCTGAGAGGAATCCAACAAAACCAGAATGGTCCTGATCCAATGAATGCAGCCCCCAAAAACTCCTGAGAAGGAAGTCCCTCCTTCCAAGCAGATCAATGTATTGAACCCTATGGAAAGCGAAACGAAGCCTCACGGTCGCGTTTACTCGCGTGTAAGCAAATGTGCCTTGGCTGGTGTGGAAGATCAGGTGAAGGAGAGTGCAAGGCTACCAGAATGGTCCTGATCCTATGCACCTGGAGCTAAACAAGTGCTCCAGAGGGCAGCCTCCCCCCCCCCAAAAGGATCAAAACAGAGGCTTCAGCTGACCAGGTGGATCCTGACAGTGATCTGGTATAAGCAGAAGTTCTTAAATTGAACTGGGCACTGGGTGGGGCTGAAAACCTTACTGGTTTTGGAGGGGGGTGTTATTGCTACAGGCTACAGAGGAAATTTGCTTGGTGGAACATGGCTGGCTTATACTTATTTAATTATTTGTTTAATTATTTGTACTTATTTATTTTAATTTACCTGATGATGTCACTTCCACCATGACATCACTTCTGGTGGGTCTTGGACAGATTGTCATTTTAAAAAGTGGGTACCAGTGCTAAAAGTTTGAGAACTGCCGCAATAAGTGTTAGTAAGTTGACAAGCTGGGGAGGGTGTGTGTGACACCACTAGTGACCAAAATCACTAAAATCATAATTTGGAAGAATAATACCATCATGTTATATATCAATCAATGTGTAATTTTCATGCAGAATATGTTCTGTCTTTGTTCTATCAGAAGGTACAGCCAAAGGACCAGTGGGGGCGGAGTGATGGCACATCACCACGCCCACCACCTGGGGTGTTGCCCCGCCCACTGCATGTGGGGGTGACGCGCTGGCATCCCGCATCGGGTGACACGAACCCTAGTGACGCCACTGGTCTAGGAAGGCAGGTGAGTAACTTCCGGATGGAGTTTGCAAGCGTGCTTGACTGATACATGCTCTTTTCCACCCTCCTCCAGATTCCCATTGATGTGGTGCCAACACTCCCCGACATCCCCCTGCCCCCGATCCAGGCCAACTACCGCCCACTTCCTTCGCTTGAGTCAATCCCCCTCAGCCAGCCAAAGAGGAAAGGTAACTTCTGGGCCATGAATGGAGTGGAATCCATTGGAAAGAATCCTTGTGTGTGTGTGTGTGGGGGGGGGGGGTTGAGAGGTGATGCTAGGAGTCAAACCCTGGTGTGTGGCACACGTCTGGTGCAGATTATGAATGTCTTCCTTTGCAGGCCATGGCTTAAGACTGAAACTGAGGTCGATTCTGCTTCCCCTCCTTGCATACTGCAGTATGGGTGATTCCTCCCCCACCCCTGCCTCCGCCTCTTCCTTGCCTCCTTTCCCATTGGGGTGTCTTTGAAACTAGCCATTATTGGGGGGAAGAAGGGGGAAGGTCCTCCCCATGCTGACCTGTTGAGAGTAAGCCTGGGTGGAAGAGGATATATGAAACTGATCATCTTCCCAAGGAATGTCCTGAGCAATAATTGCCAAGGCGGTTGCTTCCTTCTCTGCTAGCTCTATAGCTGCGGTTCTTGGTGGGGGTGCTGGTGAGGAAGTGAAGCCCTGCAGCCCCATCTTTTTGCTCGCTTTCTAAGAGAAGTGGATGAAAAGATGGCGGTGGCTGGGCAGGCACTGGGCTGGGGAAGGTGATGGGTGGCTACAGAGTGCAAGGCAGTGGTTGCCTCCCCTGGCCTAGCACTCAAGGCAGGCAATTCGATCAGCCTCACAACTTGCTCCTCTGTGAAGTGTTGTACTACTTTCTATTTGCAGGCACCCACTTCCTGCCCGGCGGAAGTGATCTTAGCATTGGCCTTAGCAATGCCATTCATAACCAACAAATCAAAGCACAAATTGTCCCATAGCTGCCCAATTAGGAGAGCAGCCTAAAGCAACCCTGTAACACTGTCCTTCGGAGACGGTATTGCTATCTCGGAAAGGCCTCGGTTTGCTCCCCCAAGTTCCTGAAGCGATCGCCACCTGGATGACCTCCCCTGAAGACCAACCTCACCGCCAAAATCACGCTGATCCCAGGAAGTTCAGGCTCATGGCAGACCATGAGCTGCTGCGGCCCGGGCTTCACTTGGTGATCTTGGTGTCCAACTCAGTTTGTGGGGGGAAAGGTCTACCTTTCGAGCACCCTGGATACCAGCCTGTATGGTTTTTGAACAGAAGAGTAAACTATTTAATTATTGGGCAGTTAGGAATTCTCGTGGCTCATGCTTCTCTCTCACACCACTGAATACGCTTCAGTATCTCTTCCTGATCTCTGGCTGGCTTATTCTGAAACACCAGCATTGATTTTTCCTGACAAGTGGTTCAGTTTGTGTGTCATTTTGTCCCACAGCTATTGGGGTTTCCCCAAGCAGTCTGCTCCATAGAGAATGGGAGGCTTCTTCCCCCCCCCCCCCCCGTGATGCTTGTGTGTCTCATAGAGACATCATTCCAAAGCTCCCTGTTTCTCATTTTGCTATGAAGATCTCCTTTGCTCAGTGTATAATTGGACTGCACAGTCCATTGCCACCAGATGATGATGTTGGTAACGGCTTTTTAAAAACATTGGTTTGGAGAAATTCATGGATGGTGGGGTCTATCAGCAGCCTTTAGCCATGGTGGAACCTCCATGCTCAACAGCAGTCTACCTTTAACTCCCTAGGGCAGGGGCAAACAGCTTTCTGGGTCATCTGGTTGCATACTTTTGCAGGCAGCATGCTGGACTGAATGGGTCTTTGGTCTGATTCATTGAGATAATTCCAAGGCCTGACCACCCAGTGACTCGTCTCTGGGCCTTTTGTTTTATCCTTCTTGATCTGTGCTAGATCCTGAGAATTGACAGTGATGCATTTTCTTTCTCTCTCCTCTCGTAGCGCTGTCCTCCCCCACAGAGGAGGATGAGTCTGGCTTTACAGGACGCAGGCTGAATTCCAAGATGCAGGTGTATTCGGGCTCCAAAACTGCCTATCTCCCTAACATGATGTCCCTCTACGAACAGTGCATCAGAGTTCTCAGCAACAATATTGACTGTGAGTACTGGGTGCAAACTCCACTAGGAAGGGGTGTTCCAGTGGCTTTTATCAGCTGACCACCTCTACTCTGCTGCTGCTCTGAGGCTTTGACACTGTTTCTGGCTCCCCATGTTTACATCTCAGTTTATTTCTGAGCTTGGAGCAAACTGGGAGAAAACCCAGCTCAGGAAGGGAGGGTGCGAAAGGAAGACTCGTTAGGTGGGGAAGAGGTGAGCACCCCACAGCCTTTAGCATCTTCCTGGTAAATGCCTTGTTCCTGCACTGACATTAGACCAGGGTGATGTTGGGAGTTCTGTGTCTGCTTTGTAATGCACTGTTGCCCTGCGCCTTACTGAGAGAATCCTTAGAGATGGTGAAGTCTCACCCCTTCCTGGGCACAGCCAAACAGGACAGCCCATCCGTGAGGGCTACTGTCATGCTGCTGTCCAATTTCCCTCTCCCCAGCTCAGTACCTGGGCAATGACCAATGCCAGGCAAAGGAGACTTGTTGTTGAGAGGGGCAGAGCAGCTCCCTCGTTCTGCATTCAAAGGATCAGGAGCAGCCTCATCTGATCTGCCACCCCACCTCCCAATGGAAGTGCCTCACTGTTCACCTGGTTCTGGACTCACCAGGCTGGGAACAAGACCTCTTTGCTCCCTACATCCTCCCTGCCAACACCCAACTAGTTACAACCAGCAGCAGTTCTAGGAAGAGGAGGGGGCAGGGATCCAGTTTGTAAATGCTCCATGGAAGGAGAGCACTGGGGGAAAAGAAGTGCTGGAAGCAACTTTTTTGGTTCCACAGTCTTTTGCAGTGACACTTCAGAAGGAGATCAGTCCCCCCTCAGCTTCTTCTCACGTGCTCTTTGAGGCAGTGGGCCAGGAGTGGGGTGCAGCGCTTGTGCCACTTTGCTGTCTCCCGAGCCTGCTTCTCAGAGCTGCCAGTTCAGCTGGCCTCATTGCTGAGCTGCCCAAGCAAGGGACTGATCCCGTTGCCTTGTTGGCACTTCTGGCATGAGAAGTGGCTGCCTTGAGTGTGGAAAAAGGAGAAGACCAACTTAAAACTTTGGAAGAGAGGATGAAATGCAGGGTCCCCAACGAGTGACCGAGCCGCAGGTGGGCTGAAATGCAAAGGTGTGGGGATGTCTTCCTTGACGACTGGAAGTCAGCCTGTGGTTGCCTCGGACTTTGTGGTTGACATTCTGCCCACCGCTTGGGTTGCAGTCTGCAAAAGCCTTGTTACTTTATGGGGAGTTGTGGCTTGGAGGGCGAGAAATTTAAGAGGATTGCTTTCTCCCCTCTCAGCAATCTACGAAGTGGGTGGTGTCCCCTTCTCTGTCTTGAAGCCTGTCTTGGAGCGCTGCACCCCTGAGCAATTATACCGCATCGAGGACTGTAATCACGTGAGTGTTGCAGGCCTGCTTGGCCAAGGCTTGTTGGTGTCTGTCCTCCTCATTACTTTCCTACTGCAATCATGATTGTGTTGCTGCCTCATCTGTCCCGGTTGGACGGATCCCGGTTGGACGGGGTCTGACTTCCAGCCCTTCTGCCACCACGTGTTGTGAGCCTGTTGCCCAAATGAAAGGCTGCTGTCTGAGCAGGCCCTGGGAGTGTAGAACTGCCAACCAGGAGGCCAAGCCTCCCCTCTGCCATAAACACGTTAAGGACCCAATCCTATCCAACGTTCCAGCACTGATGCCTTTCTCTCTCTGTTTCCTGCAAGAGAGGAAACACTTTGGGCATTCCTGAATCTCTCTTGGTTATTGTCAGTCACTGCTAGGTAAAGGCCCCCTAGAGCAGGGATAGACTGGTTGCTGGGTTGGTGCTTGGCTGGCAGTCAAGTCCTGGCTTGCATAGCACATGTTGGTCACCAGCTGTCGCTGGTGAGCCTCAGGGGAATAAGTGGAGGTGAAAAGAGACAGAGATGCTCTGTAGAAAGAAAAACATGCTGACCAACCCCTTAATTTCTCCTGCCCCAAGGGAACAAAACAGACATTCTCCCTTGATAGCAGGTGACACAAGTCATCACCTCAGATGAATGCAGAGGCTCAGAACAGACAGCAGTTTCTGTTTCAGTGGCAAAATGGCTGCTGGTATGACTGCTATCAAGAGGAAGTGTGGGGTGTGCACAGCTCTTGGTTTCCCTCAGTGAGGATAGTTGCTCCCACCATCCTTTGGTGGTTAACCACTGCCTTCTTTAAGACTGATAGGGTGGCGCATTTTGGAATGTGTTGGTTCAGAAAATCCCTAATCTGTGACTAAAGCAAGTGTCTTTGCATAATGAAATTTTCCATTGAATTTGGGATATTTTTGACTGTTCAGAAAATGAAAGGTGTTTACCTTGGGACTGGTTCCCATGTTTTTTCCACACTCATAAGAGCTAGAAACTTTTTATTAGCTGCAATTTCTTAATTTAGCAAGTTTTGAGATAGGCAACTGTTACCCTGCACATGCCTGATCTTGTCTGATCTTGGAAGCTAAGCAGGGTCAGGCCTGGTTAGTACTTGGATGGGAGACCACCTGGGAATACCGGGTGCTGTAGGCTTATACCATGATCTCGGAAGCTAAGCAGGTTCAGGCCTGGTTAGTACGTGGATGGGAGACCGCCTGGGAATACCGGGTGCTGTAGGCTTATACCATTATCTCGGAAGCTAAGCAGGGTCAGGCCTGGTTAGTACTTGGATGGGAGACCGCCTGGGAATACCGGGTGCTGTAGGCTTATACCATAGTCTTTCGAGACTGAAGGTTGCCAACCATTTGAGATAGGCTACCAGGGAGTAGGCTCCAGGCCAGGGGGTGGGAGACCAACTTTGGCTGTACCTATCAAGATTCCTATTCCAGAACCCTGGGTCTGCCCTTCAGATGTGTCAAAGGCTTTAACCTTCCTTTTCATATGGTGTTTCTATAGTGCCTGAGGTCAGCAGGAGGCTCTGGGTCCCTGGAACACCTCCCTGCCACCCAAGGACACCAGGGAGTCAGAGACCTGCTTCGGCTGTACCTTGGCAGATTTCTGAACGTGTGGAATGTTTGCCTCCCCCTCCCCCCAGCCATTTCCCCCCACTAGCTTTCCTGGTGTGCCTGGGTGCTGGGCTCACTCTCTTGCTCTGGGTCTCCAGGTTTTAATAGAGGACACAGATGACCTGTGGCACAATCACTGCATCCGTGACTTCAAAAAAGAGAAGCCGGAGGAATTTGAGTCCTGGAGGGAGATGTACCTGCGCCTGCATGATGCCCGAGAGCAGCGCCTGCTTATGCTGACCCAGAACATCCGCTCAGCTCATGCCAATAAGCCCAAAGGTAAGATGTCCTGATCCTGCTCACTTAACAGTAGCACAGCTTGCAGAAATGCAGCTGGAAATGATGGGAGTGGTGCATATTTCTTTGCTTCATTGTGGTGGGAGCCCTATTCAGCCACGTGATATTTACTGGGTGGTTTTCAGGCAGTCATTGCCTGTAAGCCAAGCTGACCTCACAGGCTTGTTGGGAGGATAATACAGGTGCGCGTGGGAGAGCTGCGTACACAGCCTTGAGTTCACTGAAGCAAGAGTGGGATTAAAATGCGATGGAATTTCTGCGTGTGAGGTTGGTGTTAAAAATGCGCCAGACCAGTTTAAGAAGTGGCTAGCCCCAGTGAGGCTAGTGCAGCATTTCGCAGGCTGTTGGTTGTGACTTGCCAGCACAACCGGAAGTTGCTTCCATGGAGTACTTTGTGGGCCCAGCCTGTAAGTGGCCCCCACAGGCTCTCAGTTATGCTTTGTGGCAGTACAAGGAGCATTGTGTCATGACTCGCCGTGGAAGGCAAAGTCAGTGGCTATGCTAAAATGTTTGGGAACCACTGGACTAATTGTGTGGAACTGAAAGATTCTGTTTGTCTCCAGTGTAGGTAGGCCTGACGCTGAAGGCGCTTTATAGCCATCTCCCTTCCCTGGGAGTGCATTCAGATCACGTCCTTGATCTGCGGCTGCCTCACTCTCTCTTTCTGCTCCTACAGCCCTTGGAAAAAGATGAGAGAGGGGGAGAAGAAGTGTGTGGAAGAAAAGAGTGGCAGAGCCTACAGCAGTGGTTTTCGAACTGGGGTGTTGCGTCACCCCAGCCTGAAGGCCCTGGCCTCTGGCTCCTTAAGGGGCCGGAGCAGCAAGGAGGCAGGGGCAAGATCCCCCAAAACTTCCGGTTTTGCAGAAGTGGAGTGCAGTCGCTCCACTCTCACTTTTGATGAGCTGGGGAGCCCCGCAGTCACTCGCACAGGGTTCCCCGCACCCTTGGAAGGCTGCTGAAGGGACTGGTGAGTGCATCCCAGCCCCTGCAGCCCCTGCCTTCCCCCTGCCCCCACCAAGACTTACTGTGGTTCAAGCTCTCCCCTAGAGTTTGAAAACCGCTGGCCTACAGCCTCTCCCTGCTTCCTCTTCTGCTCCTTCCCTTTTTAAAAATGACACAGGGAGTGGGAAGGAGGAGTGGGGGCGGGGCCAAGTTGAAACCAGGCACCAGGTCAGGTCAGCAGAGTTGGTGGGCAAATGGGAGGCATCGCTGGGCCTTGGGAATGGATCGGACCTGGCAGCCTGACAGAGCTTGGCCAGGCCTTGATCCATTCTTGGAAATTGTGCTGTCGCCTTGGGACAACTGCCTTGTGCCTTCAGCACAGCATGGAGAGGAACTTTATTGCCTGCTCGTGTTTGCAGGTGAGGCACAGCTAGTATGACCAGGTGAAGAGTTGGCAACCTTACGAGGATAGGATTGCCAAAGTCTGCCTGAGATAGGGTCCTTCCTTCTGTGGAAGCAGGGATGCCACTTCTCCCACTAGTGTTGCAGTGATGAGAATTTGCTGAACTCCATTCATATTTGGTGCTTATAAAGGGATGGTAGTCATGTCCTGGATGGATGTCCCACCCAAGTGGCCATCGGTTTGATGGTGACCACTTGAGGTGCAGTTGGCTGTATCAGCCTCCAACATGGACTATCTTGGGGGGGCTTTCTGGAACTCGGGGGGGGGAGGTGAATGGGGAAAGGGAAGAGTCTCCCTTGGCGAAGATGCAAATGGCCCACATGACACGGGGGAGGGGGAGAGAGCAGGCCATCCTTTCTTGAAGGCGACATTGAGCAGGTTCCTAGCCAAAGGGTGCTTTGCTAACCTGAGTTTCTCCATCCTTTTCTCTGCAGGCAGAGTAGCCAAGATGGCTTTTGTCCATTCGGCAGCAAAACCGCCACGGGACGTTCGGAGAAGACAGGAAAAATTTGGGACTGGAGGAGCTGCAGTCTCAGAGAAAGTAAAGTGAGTCTCAAACTGTGTCTTGTAAAATATTGGGAGAGGGAGTAGCTCTGGCTGTACTCTGCCCTGCTCTGCCTTGTCCCAATCGCCCATCACTTGAACAAGCTTCTATTTAACTTTATTCCTGGCAGCTGTTTAACCCAGCAGTCTGGGGACTCGGAGAATGGGAGGAAGTGCGGTTCCCTGGATCTTGCAGACTTTGTGGGCTATATAGCACAGCCTTGAAGAAACCCTGATCTAGTGTTTTTTTGATGGGAGGTGACTGTGAACTCCCTGCTATGTAGACGTGACTGGCTACATGCCAAAAAAGAAGGGTGGATTGCTTAGTGCTTGCCCACCCACGAGGCTGATGGGGGTTCCCACTACTGTGGCTCCCATTCCCAGGGTCTGATTGAAAGAATCCTTAGTTGTTAATATCCTGCCATTTATATCGGTTTGTTAAATTTGAATGTCCCAATCAGGGGCCGGCAACCTTTTTGGGCAAAGTGGCCAAACATTTGGCAGCATCATTGCCGAACTTCTGGGTTGCTGAACTCCCAGAAGTGGAGGTGTAGAACTCGGCTGGGAGGACAACTCCATGAGCCTGGGCAGATGGTTCTGTCATTCCCTGTCAAACTTGTGGCAATTTGGGTGGGAGTCTTCACCTCCCAAGCCAGACTCTGCGCAAACCGGATGACTTTAGGTGGTGGACCTGATCTGGCCCCAGTGGGCAGTAGGTTGCCAACCCCTGGTCTAGATCATGGAATGAGTTTTTAAAAGGGTTCAGACAAATTAATGGAGAAGGAGTGGTCTTTCTGTGACCACTAAATATGATCTCCAGGTTCAAAAGCAATAACTCTGAATTCCAGTTAGGACTACTGGGAAGAGATGACTGCCGTGGGTCCTGTTTATTAGGTTCCCAGAAACATCCAGCAGACTCCCACTGAAAACTGAATGCCGTGTTAGATGGGCCTCTGAGTTCAATTCAGCAGTTGGTTCTTCAGCGTTCTGCCTTTCACACAAGCTTGCTTTGCAGACGTTAGCAGGTGACACTTGAGCTCCATGCTATGGAAAATGGCTCATGTTAAAGGCATGAGAACAGGACAAGCCTCCCATCCCAGTGAGCTGAGAACTCTGGAAGCAGCGGTCGAAAGACCGCAGCACAGGCTTGCAGTGAAGTTGAAATCTTCAGAATTTTGGCTGTTGGGGCCATATGAGTCACTGAAGGAACTGGATGATAATTTAATAAAGAGAGCCCATTTCGAAATAGTTTTGTTATCTTTATTTGGCTTTTTTCCAAGGGGTGTGCAACTGAAAAAACTTTGGGAACCACTGGCTTAAAGAATTGTGAAAGGTGGCAATCTTGGACTGGCATACTGGGAAGCTGTAACACCACATAGCCAGTAGCCTTGTTTATCATTGGCTGAAAAATTGCAGCCACTGAAAGACAGACAAGCCAACATAAAGCTTAAGTTTCCCATAATCTGCCCCGCTCCTCATCTGTCCTAACTCCCTCATTTCATTATGATGACTACAGATACCGAACTGCAGAGTTGTCAAGACACTTGGAAAGTGTTTGCACCATTCACATCTCAAAGCAAAGCGGTCAGTTTGTTTCATTCCCTGGGCCATTTTATTAAAGTGTTACAGCAGTGCAGCAGAACCAAAAAAAATGTTTGTTTTAAAAAAATGCCGTTAACTCTTATTTCCTCTGCTCTGTGATTAAAAGCTTTTCTGCTTTGCGAAAAGGTGCCTCGGGCTTCCCCTCACCCCACGAGTGTAGTGAGTTGTTGTCTAACTACACAGGAGGGAGAGCCAGGCAAAGGCTTTCTTTAGGTAGCAAAAAGTCTGAAGTCAATCACTTGTGCCTGATCTCCCTGCAGGATTAAACCCGCATACTTTGCAGCGGCAAAAAGCAGCTCTGTTCCTGCAGAAGAGGAGCAGTCCTATGATGGGCCGAGTACAAGCAGCAGCCACTCTGGCCCCTCCGTGAGCAGTGGCTCCTCTGCCAGCTATGACCCTCGGCGACCCCCTGTGAAGAGTAAGTGATGCTGCAAATATCAGACCACTTTCCTTGGTACTTCATGCTAGGCCTAGCATGTATCCCTAGCAACATCCCTAGCATGTATTCACTGCTGAAACAGAGACGCCTGCGTTGGCTCGGTCATGTCGTGAGAATGGATGATGGCCGGATCCCAAAGGATCTCCTCTATGGAGAACTCGTGCAAGGAAAGCGCCCTACAGGTAGACCACAGCTGCGATACAAGGACATCTGCAAGAGGGATCTGAAGGCCTTAGGGATGGACTTCAACAAGTGGGAAACCCTGGCCTCTGAGCGGCCCGCTTGGAGGCAGGCTGTGCAGCATGGCCTTTCCCAGTTGGAAGAGACACTTGGCCAACAGTCTGAGGCAAAGAGGCAAAGAAGGAAGGCCCATAGCCAGGGAGACAGACCAGGGACAGACTGCACTTGCTCCCGGTGTGGAAGGGATTGTCACTCCCGGATTGGCCTTTTCAGCCACACTAGACGCTGTGCCAGAACCACCTTTCAGAGCGCGATACCATAGTCTTTCGAGACTGAAGGTTGCCAATACATGCTAGGCCTGAATTGGGAATGTGGTTGGGATGGATACTGGAGCTGT
Source organism: Tiliqua scincoides (assembly GCF_035046505.1). NCBI lineage: Eukaryota > Metazoa > Chordata > Lepidosauria > Squamata > Scincidae > Tiliqua > Tiliqua scincoides. The sequence continues at coordinate 4,017,032 of NC_089830.1, read as the reverse complement.
TGGGTACTTAGATGAAGAGGAAATCCGTGGAGAGGATGGAGGAAAGACATGGGCCTGCCCCTCTGTCCTTGTGAAGTAATGTTGCCTAGTGAGTCATACATTTTGTCTTTTAAAAAGCCCTGGAGTTTTCCGGAAGCTCATCATATTACAGGGATGGCCAAACTTGCTTAATATAAGAGCCACAAAGGATAAACTTCTGATGTTTGAGAGACAATATTTAAAAAGCAGTTACATTATTAAAGGTTTTCATTCACCACAAACATTAAACATGTTTTAATCCAGTGAACTCTCAATTTATACCCTGTAAATGAGTGATTTTCAGTCTCTTTCACCTCATGGCACACTGACAAGGCACTAAAATTGTCATGGCACACCATCAATTTTTGGACAGTTGACAAGGCACACCACACTGACAGCAGGGGCTTACATCCCCCAATGGCCCTATTCACAAATGAACTTCCCCCAAACTCCCATGGCAGACCTGCAGACCATCCACGGCACACCAGTGTGCCATGGCACAGTGGTTGAAAATGGCTGCTGTAAACAATCATACAGCTTGCAGATTTGTTGTTTATCTTTTTTATATTGATGCAAAAAGAAGCTCAGCCAGCTTATTTCCAAGAGCTGCACATTATACGTCAAAGAACTGCATGTGGCTCAAAAGCCGTGGTTTGGCCACCCCTATTGTATTCACTGTGTAGATCACTGATGGTGAGCGAGCTTCCCTGAAAGATAGCTTGTCCACCACTACCGATCAATCTTCTGCAGAGGGAATACTCGGCACGCGACTGTTGGTTTCTTTTTCAGCCTGCCAGTGCCAACATACTCTTCCTACACATGCTGTCCAATATGTCAATTTTTCTTCTTTTTTCTTTTGTTTCAGAAATTGCCCCCATGATGGCAAAGACTATTAAAGCATTCAAAAACAGGTTTTCTCGGAGATAAAGGTGCCCGTGAGCGAGTGAGAAAGATATTCTTCTCTTGGACGGAAGCAATGCATACAGGAAAACAGGGAGGGGTAGGGATGGCCAAGAACCCCCCAAGCCCCACATCTGACCCAACAGCACAGTATTGTCCAAGACACCCCTCTGGCCCCTTCCTTGGCTCTGTAACCTGACCTGTTTACCCAGCATTTTGAAATGTGAAATCTTGGTGTTTGCTGAACTAAGAAGGTCCAGAGATACTCTCTCTCCCTCTCAACTGTGGAACAGAAAGGAAGACTTCTCCCGCTGCTGCAGTGTCCTTTCCACAGCCGCCCTACGAGGATTCAAATCTCTCCTGGTATCCAGCTTGGATAACTCTCCTCTTGCCGATTCTTTCTGGAAGAATGACCTGCGCTGCAATTCTAGCTGTTACTGCTTTTCACAGCCCTTCTGGAATCCAGGAGCCCCAGCTCATGCCAGAAGTTTGCTGCTACCCCCCAGTCAGGTCTCCCCTCTAATCCCCTGGATGGTTAAATTCCAGTTTTTGAACTTTCCTCCTACTGTTGAAACTTTTATGCAGATATGTGTCTATTGGCCTTTCTTATGTAGACATGGGAAACAATTGAGGGTACTTCTGTCTTTCAGTGGCTTGGCTGGTTAAGGGGCAGGGCAGGAAAAGAAAAACCTCTCCTTTTTAAACTTATAGGAAAAACAGCACAAAAATTGGGGGACGGGGAGGCCTCGGGAGAGGGGGAATTCACTTTGCGCGGATGGATTTTAAGCACTCACTTGAGTTTTAAGCTTCTGGAAACCAAATTATTTTTAAAATGACTAGTCAAGGAAATGATGTTTTAAGGGTTTTTGGGTATCTTTTTTCCTTACACTAACTAAAAACAGGAGACTGATGTCTTGTATGTTTTTATTCTCCTGCCCTTCTCAGTTTCTGGCCCCAGGATTTTGTGTTCTTATTTCTGGCACTTTAATTCCAGCAGTTCCCTGCAAAGAAGACCAGGAGTCTTGCAGTGGAGTTTTACAATATGACTTGAGGTTTTTTTGGTGGTTTTTTTTTTTTACACACATCAAATCACTTGGTGGAAAGGCAGTGAAGTCTCTGTCACCCAGAAATCTGTCAAAGACTCCTTTTGACTCTAGATTTGTAGGAACTTTGGCAAAAGATGCAGGTTCTTTTCTGCAGCTGTGCCTGGAGCATTGTTTCGCCCAAGAAGAGGCCAGCAGAACACATGTTGGGAGTTGTGTCTGCTTTGTCCTTCAGAAGGGAGTTTGAAGGAACTACTTTTCTTGGGCAGTACTGTTTTAATGCTGGAGGGGGCACTGGGCCAAAATGTTACTTATCCTGTTGGTGAGGAGCATAGGGAAAGGATGGAATCTGTTGGGGACAGGCTGGGTGGTGTGTTTCCTGGACACCAAGGTTGAAGGAACTTTGACTAGGAAAAGCTTATGAAGGAGCCTGGTCCTTGTCCGGTATGAGGGTGGTGGGGAGAGAAAACAATTCTCTGAACGTCTTTCCCAACCTGCTCTTATAACCTCTGGTTCTGCAAGGATGTTCTGTAGTTACATCTGGACACAACTGGCAGTACTGGTGGCGGCAGCAGCTGGAAAAACCCTACTAACTTCTCAAACTGGTAGTTCCTTGATGTTTGGGACTGGACTACAGGACCTTCCTTTGCTGTGAAGCACGTGCCATGCAGGGCGTGAAAACCCTCTTGTTGTTCTCTGTCTGATCAAATAAACAGCATCCTTTGACGTTCAACCACATTTTAATTACGGTGGTGTTGAAAACAGGGCTCTCGGTGTGTCTCTCTCTGTGTGCATGTGTGTGTCTCTTTCCCCTCACACACAGTTTGGAGCTGATTCGAGTCCCCAGAAGCTTTAATGACCTCGTGTAGCATTTCAAGGTGTGTTGTGCTGTTGGGTGGGGGGGGGGGATCATGCCCTTTTTGCTTTGCTGTATTTAATTTTACTGTATTAATTTAGTTAATTATATAGATAATCTTCTGCCAATTGTACTTAGTGTGTTCTCCCTCCTTTAGAATTGGGATGGAGGGGATGTAAGAATTCTCCAACCATGTTTCAGCCATTTAGGAAAGAATGTTGTCTGTATCCACAAAATTCTCTGGAGTGCTAAATTTGGATGCCCTGGCTGGAAAATGCCCCTTGCATTAGCCACAAGTAGGAAGGGAACCCTGACAAGTCTCCCCACTTCCCTCAGCCTCGGCCAAAGAAGTATCTGAGAGAGCAGCACCATTCCACTGCCGTGAAGCCCCTTTCACTGGGCACTGTGATGTTCTTGTTCTGCACCAAGACAGGTGTGGGAGAAGGCTCTGCAGTGCCACCTATGGCACCTCATGAGGTGGCTGGGCAGGAATGATGCAATCTCAGATCTACCTGACTGAGAAAGAGAGAAATAGCACCTGGGTGGGCTTGTTCCACTGGAGATGGGAGTTCCCTGCCCCTTAATTTCCAAGTGTTGCTCTTGTCACGTTGTGGTCAAGATCCGTATCTGGGTGCTGTTCACTGCACTGCTGATACTATCTACTGCATTGTTGCCATTGAAATTGAGTCATGTTTATCTGATGATTTGGCCATTTGTCAGTATTTTGGACTAGTTTGGGTAACTTTTTCCCATCCAAGTTAGCAAATAGTGGGACTTCAAAGTCTGTGAAACTGGAACATATTTTTCTCAGTGGGGAAGAGCAGTGGGGAAGATGCGATACATCCCTCATTGGTTTGGAGGATGACTTTCTTTTAATTGAACTGGATGCTAAATCAGTTGGCTTGGAGGAATTTTTGAACCTTTTTAATGGTGGCACTCAGAATAATTTTACTCTGAAACAGATTCTGGATTCTCCTTTTGAGTGTCTTAACACGTTTTAAAATGGGTGCAATCTTCAGTGCTACACTACATGCAAAGAAACCAAACTGAAGTGTCCATTTTGCTTACCACAAGGAAAAGGTAATGCTGAATTATGTTTGTATTTTGGTCCCAAACTGTAAATAACAATTTTCTATGTTACTTTTTTGTGGTAACTATGGAGATGAATATTTTAACTAGATAAGTTATATGAAAGGACGAAAATTGTGTCTCAATAAAGGCCAAACACTGGACTCTGCCCCCTTGTCTGTTGCTTTTGTGTCTTGCCCGTGTGCGCCTCTTAAAACCTGTTCTCCAAAATTAGCAGCTGGTTGGTTGCATTGTTAGGCTGTCCTTGCTCTTCTTAAAGCAGTGTTTCTCAAACTGTGGGTCGGGACCCACTAGGTGGGTCGTGAGTCAATTTCAGTTGGGTTCCCATTCATTTCAATATTTTATTTTTAATATATCAGACTTGATCCTACCCTGGTATGTGACTGCATCTGGGGAAATCTTACAGATCTGTACTTTGAACAAGCTACTATGTACAGTATATGCTTTTAACAATGAGAGTAAATGGGACTTACTCCTGGGTAAGTGTGGGTAGGATTGCAGCCTAGGATTGTTAAAAATGTTCCTGCTTGATAATGTCACTTCTGGTCATGACATCACTTCCGGTGGGTCCTGACAGATTCTCATTCAAAAAAGTGGGTCCCCGTGCTAAATATGTGAGAACCACGATCGTAAGGCATTAATTTCTAAACTGCCCATCAGGTGGTGATCCTGTGCCATGATGAGGAATAAATTAAGGCTCCTGTGACCCCACAGTTTATAGAGGAAGTTGCCTGTTGTATTTCTGACGCAGTTGTTTCTTGGGCCTGGTTTTTCTCCCAGCTGCCCTCAGCTGGGCATGTGGTTTTCTACTTTGTGTTTGCATCAGGAATGATTGGATGATGCAGCCATGCAGATGTGCAACCAGATTACATCAGACTGCCTGTTGGACTTCTGCCTGCTGGGTGTCAATTTGCCTCCTTCCAGCCAGAATCGTTAAGTGCAGGGATAGCCTCCTTTGAGGTGGGATAGTTCTTGGGCAAACCTTTCTGAGAGCAAAGGGGGTGTCTCATTCAGGGCAGAGAAACAAAGGCTTCACATTTGGTCTTGGCTAAAGCAAGTGCCATGTTTAATTCTCTCCATGTCAAAATCCTCACTTTTCCAGGGTTGGCAGTATAGGCTTCAAAATGTTACCAGCTCTCTGTGATGCAAGTGGGGCCCAGAGCTGGCTGAAAAGCAAGGTGGTTGGTCAGGGAAGCTCAGGGAGGGCTGCTCCCTTGCACTTGGCAAGGGAGTGTTTTGATGTAGGAATTCCAGGTTCAGCTCCCCGGTGAGCTGCAATGCTCAGGGAGGTACAGCCTTACATTGGGTTGAGGATTTCCCCTTCTTGCACAGTTAAAATGCTCTGAACAGCATTAGCTGAACACACCTTTTTCTAACACTACAATGGTCATTTCAACAGGCATGGAAGAAGTAGTAGCAGTGGCCAGTCTTGAACCTCCAACTCCATCCTCTCTCACTTTAGCATGTCCTTTGCAAGGAGTAGGAGTGGTGGCCTGATTGGGTGTGCCCCTCAGTGGCTGGGGGGGGGGGTCTTGGGCAACCCCCAAGGGGGCAAAAACAGCCAGGATGGTGTTGTGGCTCAGGAGTCAGACTCAGCCCTGGAAGACCCAGGCTCCAATCCTTGCTTGGCCGTAAAACCTCCTGGGTGACTTTGGGCCAGTCCCTCTGTGTCCGCCTTGCCTACCTCACAGGGTTGTTGTGAGGACAATGGGAGGAATGATGTGAGGGCTCTGAGTGCCTTGAAGGAAGGAAGGAAGGGGGGTTGGAACTGAAAAACTGGTAAGTGAAAACTGAACTCAGGCATTGTGAGCAGGGAAGGGAGAGAGGAGGTCTCTGCAGGCAGGCGATGCCCTCCTTCCTCACTGTTCAGTGCAGTGCAGGCTCTTGCATGTCTACTCAGGAGTAAGCCCCCTGCACTCTGCAACAGCTGCACCAGGACAGGACTGGTGCAGCCATCGCCGTGCCATTCTATGCAGTTTTCCTTTTGCATAAGTAAAAATCCCACTGTGTTCAATGGGCTTACTCTGAGTCAAGCAGCAGTGTGCAGCCTTGGAGCCCAGCCCTATGCATACCTACTCTGAAGTATGTCCCACTCTAATCAATGTGGCTTACTCCCAGGAAAGTGGGGATAGGATTGCAGCCTTAGGGTCAGTTGCTGAACTGCAACAACGAAGGGCGACTGGAGGGAGAGGCTCCAGGCAAGTGAATTTCCTCATTGTTTCCTATGGGCAGCCAGCAGAGGAGGAGGAGGAGCACGGAAGTGCCCTACCTAGAGAAAACTGGGTGACTCTAGGTTCTTATGTCTATGGCCCTACATACGAGGCGGAGCCCCGTATGGGCGTCACGTGCGCGAGAACGCCCCGCGCATGCGCCCGCCGTGTTGTCATCCGGGCTCTTTCCTGCTGCCGGGGGTCCGTCATGTCTCACGGGCACAGCCACGGTGGGGGCAGCTGTTGCCATGGCGACGACCAGCACGAGGAGCCTCCCGAGCGGCGCGGCCAGGCCTGGGGCCTCTACCTGCGCATCGACCGCCTGCGCCTGCAGTGCCTCAACGAGCGCAGGGAGGGCAGCGGCGCCCTCGTCTTCCGCGCCTGGGAGGAGCGCGGGGACCGCCACAAGGTCGCCGCTCGTGTGGACGCGCGTACACGTGTAGACTCCGCCGGCCTGGGGCCGAGGCCCGTTTCCTTCTCTTCCCCCCAGGCTCTGTGGGGAAGGAGGGGCCAAGGCGCCTGGGGGGGCGTGACTGAGGCCTACCAATGGAAGCAGGGGGTGGAGGGAGCGACAGCACCAGCACCAGCACCAGGCTGTAGTTGATCAGTGGAACTCCTTGCCACTGGATGCAGTGATGGCATCTGGCCTGGAAGCCTTTCAGGGGGGTGGGGCAGACTGATGGAGGAAAGTGCATCACAGGTTACAAGCCGTGATGGGTGCATGCATGTAGTTAGTCTGTGGAACCCCTTGCCACTGGATGCAGTGATGGCATCTTGCCTGGATGCCTTTCAGGGGGGTGGGGCAGACTGATGGAGGAAAGTGCATCACAGGTTACAAGCCGTGATGGGTGCATGCATGTAGTTAGTCTGTGGAACCCCTTGCCACTGGATGCAGTGATGGCATCTTGCCTGGATGCCTTTCAGGGGGGTTGGGCAGACTGATAGAGGAAAAGTCCGTCACAGGTTACAAGCTGTGATGGGTGTGCGTGTGTGTGGTCTGTCTGTGAAACTCCTTGAAAAACCAATTAAAACAATATTACATAAAACTGCTTAAGATAACATTAAATGCAACCAATTAAAGCAACATTGGAGCAGATTAAGGGCACAATCCTAACCCTTTATGTCAGTGCTTTCCAGCACTGGCATAGCAGTGCCAGTGTGACATGTGCTGCATCCTGTGGTTGGGTGTCACTCACGGAGGCCTCCTCAAAGTAAGGAAATGTTTGTTCCCTTACCCCAGAGCTGCATTGCCTTTATGTCAGTGCTGGAAAGCACTGACATAAGGGGTTAGGATTGCACCCTAAAAGGTATAAAAATAGCAACACGTATTGTATAATTAAACTAGTATAAAACAGCAACCAAGACCTAAAAGGTGTTAAATTAAAAAGGGATCCCTAGAAGGTTGAGCCCTTACCACACTGCTTGCATTTTTCCAGATTTCTCTGCACTTTCAAACTAATGGTCAGAAACTTTTTTTAAAATTACAATACAAAGTGTTCTGAGAGATTCTCAGGTTCCAGTGAACAGACTATGAGCCCAATCCTATCCAATTTTGAAGCCCTGGTGCAACCGCAGTGCAACCCCAAGGTAAGGGAACACATTTTCCCATACCTTAAGGAGGCCTCTGTGACTGCTGCCCCACCACAAGATGCAGTGCATACCCCATTGGCACAGTTGCACCGGCACTAGAAAATTGGATAGGATTAGGCCCTGTGTCAGTATTATAAACAGCACCACATCTTAGTGAATGGATGCAGAGACTTTTAAAATAAATTTAGTTTTATATTTTCTTTCTTCCAGTTTGTAGAAAGTGATGATGATGAAGAGCTTCTGTTTAATATCCCGTAAGTATTTCTTTTAAAAATGATTCACCGGTGATTTACTGGGCTCCATTTAGTTCTAGTTTTGTTTTTTTTAAATGACCTTAGTAAGCAAACCATTTTGAGGAGAGGTTGGTGGGAGTCTAGCCAGAGGAAGGAATTTTGGAAGATGACACTGCTTCATATGGTGAAGATTCACTGGGAAGTGTGACACAGAGCTTCCTGGAAACCCACTGACCTTTTCTTTCTTGCAGCTTTACAGGCAATGTGAAATTAAAAGGAGTGATTGTGATGGGAGAAAATGATGACACACACCCATCGGAAATGAGACTGTAAGTGGGCCTGAAGGGCAGATTGATTGTGATGGGTTAATGTTGTTGCGCAGAGTAGACTGGTCTGCTAGTCAAACAGATACTCAGTTCCTCAATGAGGTAAATACTGGAACAGTTGCTCTTCTGTCATTTGCACCCAGCAGTACTTGTTTTCTGGATTCCTCCTTGCGTTGTGAGATCCAGCCATTAGTGTCTCATGGGTGAGGTCATTGAAGCAAGCATTAAGCCATTCTGTAGCGCTGCAGTGGGATGTTGTTGCTTGGCTCTGTCTCTCCTGCAAATTGGTAGTTGGGCTTGCTTTATGGTGGCATCTGCAGGTTGGATCCCTTAGCTGTTGGTCACAGTAGGAGGGATGTCACTGTTCTGCCAACCATGTGCGTTGGAGGGCAGGGAGGCACCAAGAACCCAGACTCATGGATTGGGGATATGCCTGAAGATCCCTTAATTAATGGCTAAAAGGAACAAACTTTTGTTAACAGTAAGCTAATCTCTCACTTAACTAGATGTGTTTGGCTTCACTGACCTACAAATGCAGAGAGATCCAGTTCTTTTTATTTTCAACAGGGGGAGCAGTTCTCTTTTAAGCAGCGCATTAATGCACTCCCGTAGTCATAGAGACTGAAGACTTCTTCCTTTATGTACTGTGTTCTGGTTTGCATTTACTGTTATGTCGTTCTCCTCCTGTAAAAACAATTACAGTATTGGTTGGACACAGGGGGCTAAAGCCGCTGACTTCACAAGCTGACTCTCTGCTGTTTTTCTTTTCTTCAGGTTTAAGAACATTCCTCACATGTCCTTTGATGATACAGCAAGAGAACCAGATCAGATGTTCAGCCTGAATCGTGACATTGTGGGAGAACTGGAGTATCCTACCAAGTATGTTGGTGTCTCTTCAGCCTTTGGAGGGAAAGTGTGGAATGTCCTCTAAAATCACAGGGCCAGTAGCTCAACCATATGCAGCTTGTCTCCTCAGTTTCCCTGATCATCCCTTATTGGGAGGGTTGTTTTTACTCAGCATCCTCGCTGCAGGTTATCCAACAGAACTGTAGGTCCCAGTGCATCTTAAGTGCAGGGCCCATGGCAGTTGCACTTGATCAGGTTTCTGTCATGCAGACATGGTTGGAGCATGGTGATGGGGAGGGGGGGGAAGCACAGATGTTTATTGCTACACTGCATCTTTATTTATTTATGTTTATTTATTTATTTATGTTTATAAATAAACACTGTGTTTATTTTCTGAATGGTTCATGAGTAGCTGTTTTGCTGCTGCCAGTATATAGGGGAGGCTTAATTGTTGCTCCTGAAGCTTAGACAAGAAAGGAAAACCACTCTGATTTCTAGAATATGGAGACGTTTCCCCCTCACCCAGCTCTTGTGTAAATGCTCTTAAATGCTGCTGTGCCATAACATCCCACCTTGACGTATTTTCCTCCTCCTCTACCGTGTTTCCCCGATAATAAGACACTGTCGTATTATTTTTTTTGGACAGAAAAACACCAGAAGGCTTATTTTCAGGGGAGGGCTTATTTTAATGAACATTGACAGCAATTTTAATAAACAGGTAAATGTGAACAAATCATGCCCCCTGAGTTCTTATTTTATCCTCCATCATGCCCCCTGAGTTCTTATTTTATCCTCCATCATGCCCCCTGAGTTCTTCTTTTATCCTCCATCATGCCCCCTGAGTGCTTATTTTATCCTCCATCATGCCCCCTGAGTGCTTCTTTTATCCTCCATCATGCCTCCTGAGTGCTTATTTTATCCTCCATCATGCCCCCTGAGTGCTTATTTTATCCTCCATCATGCCCCCTGAGTGCTTCTTTTATCCTCCATCATGCCCCCTGAGTGCTTATTTTATCCTCCATCATGCCTCCTGAGTTCTTCTTTTATCCTCCATCATGCCCCCTCACTCCCGCTTACATACCGGGTTTTTATGTTGTCCTGCCTCAGCTCTCCTCCGCGGCACTGCTCTCAATGGCGCCAGCAAGCAAATCACTGGGGAAGAACAGGATGACGCGCTCACTGCTGCAGCTCTGATTGGATGCAGCTCGGAGCGCGGCGTGCGTTTCACCCGGGGGGGGGGACGGTGCATACAGAGGGTACCGTAATGTAGCGTGTAGCGCAGGGGATCACCTTCACTACAGTAGCAATCTCAATAGGGCTTATTTTCGGGGGAGGGCTTATTTTAGAGGAATCTTACACAGTAAGGGGAGGGCTTATTTTCGGGATAGGTCTTATTATCGGGGAAACACGGTAACTGCTTTGTGAATGTCCTTCTGCTGTTAGGATTGGGGTAACTGAAGAGGTGTTGCAGTGTAGTAAAAGCAATCTGTTGAGTGGGTGCTGGCTTTTGGCATGTGAGAGATCTGTGTGTTACCTTTACTTGTCCAATCCCTGTTCTAGCATCAGAATGATTTGTTGTGCACTGTAGAGCTGTAGTGATGATGGCTGTAGGTGGTCCCCATATTCAGAGGCAGCAGGCCTCTGAATGCATTGTAGGGGAGCAAGCGCTGCCTTGCAGCACAAGCCTTTTTGTGTCAATGGAATTTATTCCCAAAGGAAGCATATACTTATGTACCTATACCTGTGTGCTCTCAGAAGTAAGTCTTGCTGTGTTCAGTGGGGCTTGTTCTTGGGTAAGCATGGAGACGCTTACAGGACGGTGCCAGCATGACCAACAAGCAAAGTCAGAGAGGCCGTAAAGGGCAAGGAAGCTTCCTTCTGTAAATGGAAGTCTTGCCCTAATGAGGAGAATAAAAAGGAACATAAACTGTGGCAAAAGAAATGTAAGACAGTGATATGGGAGGCCAAGAAAGACTTTGAAAAGCATATAGCCAGCAAGAGGAATGAAAAGATTCTTCAAATACTTTAGAAGCAGGAAACCTTTCAGAGAAGCAGTTGGCTCTCTGGACAGTAAGGGAGGGAAAGGAAAGATAAAAAGAGACTTGGAGATAGCAGGGAAACTAAATGAGTTCTTTGCATCTGTCTCCATGGCAGAAGCCCTTGGGTAGATACCACTTCCTGAAGAGGCCCTCCTGACTAAGGAGTTAAGTCACGTAAAGATTAAATGAGATGTTTCAGGTCTAACTGACAAATTAAAGATCAGTAAGCCACCGGGCCTAGATGGCATCCATCCAAGAGTTATTAAGAAACTGAAGAACAAAGTATGACTAAAATATGCAACTTGTCCCTTAAAATGGCCACGGTGCCAGAGGATTGGAGGATAGCAAATGTCACACCGATCTTTAAAAAAGGAAGGAAAGGGGAATGGGGACCCAGGACACTATTGGCTGGTCAGTCTATCATCCAGGTAAGAGGGTGGAATGCCTCATCAAAGACAAAATCTTAAAACACATAGACAAACAAGCCTTGCTGAGAGAGAACCAGTATGTCTTCTGAAAGGGCAAGTCACAAGTGCTTCACAAACTTTTAAAATTCTTTGAAAAGGTCAACAGACATGTGGATGTGGGAGACCATGTGGATAATAGGTATCTGGATTTTCAGAAGGCATTTAACACGGTCCCTCACCAAAGGCTGCTGAAAAAACTTCAAAGTCAGGGAATAATAGGGCAGGTCCTCTCATAGATTAGGAACTGGTTGAAGACCAGGAAACAGAGAGTGGGTGTCAATGGGCAATTTTCTCAGTGAAGAGCGGTGTGCCTCAAGGATCTGTCTTGGGACCTGTGCTTTTCAACCTGTTCATAGATGACCTGGAGACGGGTTAAGCAGCGGGAGCCAAGTTTGCGGATGACGCTAAATTTTTCCGAGTGGTAAAGACCAGATGGGATTGTGAAGAGTTCCTGAAGGATCTCTCCAAATAGGGAGAATGGGCAGCAAAATGGCAGATTCATTTCAAGTTTAAAGTAATGCACACTGGGGCAAAGAATCAAAACTTCACATATAGGCTAATGGGTTCTGAGCTGTCTGTGACAGTTCAGGAGAGAGATCTTGGGGTACTGGTGGACAGCTCGATGAAAATATCAACCCTATGTGCGGCAGCAGTGAAGAAGCTAATTCCATGCTTGGGATAATTAGAAAACGTATTGAGAATGAAACAGATGATTTGTACAATAGCATTATAATATTAATAGTAAGGCTACATCTGGAGAATTGTGTCCAGATCTAGTTGCTGCATCTCAAAAAGGATATAGTGGAAATGGAAAAGGTACAGAAGAGAGTGACCAAAATGATTACTGGGCTGGGGCACCTCCCTTATGAGGAAAGGCTACAGCGTTCGGGGCTCTTCAGTCTAGAAAAATGGCGCCTGAGGGGGGATTATGCAGGGGTTGGATAAAGTGGATAGGGGGATGTTCTTTTCCCTCTCATACAACACCAGAACCAGGGGACATCCACTAAAATTGAGTGTCAAGAGAGAACAGACAAAATAAAATATTTCTTACCCAGCGCATAATTAGTCTGTGGAACTCCTTGCCACATGATTTGGTGATGGCGTCTGACCTGCATACCTTTTAAAGGGATTGGACAAATTTCTTCAGGAAAAGTCCATCACAGGTTACAAGCCGTGATGAGTATGTGCAACCTGATTTCAGAAGTAGGCTACCTTAGAATGCCAGATGCAAGGGAGGGCACCAGGATGCAGATCTCTTGTTGTCTTGTGTGCTTCCTGAGGCATTTGGTGTACCACTGTGAGATGCAGGAAGCTGGACTAGATGGGCCTTTGGCCTGTTCTTACTGACTCCAGTCAGTACTTTCACCAAGGCCTTTCTTATGTTTTGCCAATATGACCAAACAAATGTAATAAAACTTCCTTTTCTGGAATGTAACATTCAAGAAATTCTCTTCTTGTTGAACTTGAGCCATATGGGGAAAGTAAGAACCTTGGTGTTCACATGCGTGCTCTGGAGATGCATGCATTGTGCTTTTATACGTGTCTCCAGCATGCATGTCTCAAGATCTCAAGCCTTTGGTCATTCTGCACACTCTCACAAACTGTTGCCATAAGAGGAGGAGGATATCAAGAAGTGACTCAGGACTCCACTCAAATAATGACTATTGAGAATTAATATCACTAAAAGCAATGAAATCAAATAATTTTAAAAAAGCAATGAAAGAAGCAAAAGGTGATGTTTATTATATACCAACGAAACTTATCCCAGGAAAAACAAGGAGGCAGTAGTTAAGAGGATGGGGATGTTGCTGGCTCTTGAAGCTAGATAATTGGTTCTGCGACTAGAGAGGAGGAGGAGGAGGAAGTGATCCCCTCACACTCTCTCTTGCACTTGCATTTCAGCTCACATCTCTGCTCACATCTTCTCTCACTCTTGGGGAAAGGATGTTCCCTTTTTAAGCAGGGGGAAATCAAAGCCTACCATAGACCTAAATGAGGGCCTACAATTACAACTTCACCAATGGAAAAGAAAACAACCTTTATTTGACTCATTCCCTATCTCTGATTCAACGGGGCATCAAAATATACCACAGATTGCACTCAAGGAAGGGCATTGCCACCCAATTGAAAGAGGCATCACACTTATTTCTAGCTCTAATTGAACATCGGATGATGAGCTCACTCTGACCTGGGGTAACAGGCACATTTCAGTGGCCCAATTTGGCAGTGACCCAAAATGTCTTATAATTGGCACTTGGCTGTTTTTGGTGGAAGGATGAGCAGCTTCAACACCTTCAGCCAACCACAGGCAGGTAGTTAAAATGCAGAAGGAATTTATTAACACTACAAGAAGATGGGGTTGGATAATAGAAGGTGATAAGAGTAAACAAGCCAGTTTGGGCGTTGCCACTGTCTTGGGTGTGCATGTTAGCAAAAGTATAGGCACATGATTACAGGCACACTTAAAAGCAAAGCAATTCCCCAATACATCTAGATCTCACTGCCCTGAACTGCTGTTTACTTCAAAGTTGAAGAGTCCACTGCACCTCTCCAGTGATCACACACATGCAGTTTCTGAGGGAGTCAAACTGGAACACACCCAAGCATCCTTAAAAAACCTGGGCTTGATAGTGTCACTGGTCCAACCTGTTAGGTAGTTTATTACCTCTGGGATCCCTGTCTGGCCAAGTGGATGTGGGTGCCCAGTTGGTTGGCATATATGCTAGTCTTAGCAAGTAGGGTGACTGAGGCCATTGTCCTGGCTTGATCCACATGAAAAGGGATTCACAAAACCACCCTGTTTGCTTGGTCTGTGGTCTTTCTGCAATGACATTGAACTCAAAAGTATCTCAGGGAAGCCTCTTTCCTTCTGCGTTACCTTCTGCTGAGGACCAGTCTGGAGCAAGGAGCACTTATGCATTGTGACTCCAGAGGCCAGAATGTAATCTTTGTACCTGTAGAAAGGATTTTAGATGTGGAAGGTTAAGTGGCTTCTTTCTCTTCCAGAATTTCTCGCTTCTCAAATGTTAATCATCTCTCCATCCATATCTCGAAGAACTTTGGTGCTGAGACAACTAAGATCTTTTATATAGGTCTGAAAGGAGAATGGACAGAAGTAAGTGGGGTAATCCAAATAATAGGATTTGGCCATTAGATGTGTAGTGCAAGTATACAGACTTGCAGATGAGGGCACAAAAACTACTAGCCCCCAAGAATATTTGTCTCCCTGAACATCACACTTTCAGTGACTGAAAACACTTTGCTTATGCTGTTGTTATAATCAGCTGTAGCACATCATAAGAGAATCAGTTTTCTTCTGATCAACAAAAACTTTTCAGCCTCATCACCTGTTGGTGATTCTTGCTCTTTGCCTCATGTTGCTCCTTGCCTCTTGTTCCTTGGTGGGTGGTTACCTGCAGGCCTGAAATATCCCTGTAGTTACCAGCTAGATGTCATTTTGAACACCACTGCTAAATGATTAATCCCATGAAATTGGCTCTCTGCCAATTCAAGGTGCAGAAGAGAGCGACCAAGATGATTACAAAATAAACACCTCCTTTATGGAGAAAGGCGACAGCGTTTGGGGCTCTTCAGTCTAGAAAAATGGTACTTGAGAGGGGATGTGATGGAGACATACAAAAGTATGCAGAACGTGGATAGAGGGATGTTCTTTTTCCTCTCACACAGCACCAGAACCAGGGGACATCAACTGAAATTGAGTGTCGCGAGAGTTAGAACAGGCAAAAGAAAACGTTTCTTTACCCAGCATGCAATTAGTCTGTGGAACTCCTCACCACAGTATGTGATGATGGCGCCTGAAGGCCTAGATACCTTTAGAAGGGGATTGGGCAGGTTTATAGAAAAAAATCCATCACAGGTTACAAGCCATGATGGGTATATGCAACTTCCTGGTTTTAGAAGTAGGCTACCTCAGAATGCCAGGTGCAAGAGAGTTGCAACAGGATGCAGGTATCTCATGTGCTCCCTGAGGCATCTGGTGGGCCACTGAGATACAAGAAGCTGGCCTAGATGGGCTTTTGGCCTAATCCAGTGGGGCTCTTTGGATGTTCTTATGATTATGTGAAAGCATAGCTAAAGCAGGCTGTCCTTAAAACACCCCGTTTTCCTCTTCTTCTCCCTGCAATCTCTTTCCTGAATTGGATTGAGGCTGATGGTCATGAGCAAAGCAATTCTTGCTCTTCTGCCCAGTGCAGTTTCTGCCAAGCTAAGCAGGTGTTGTCTGTTCTTGGCAACTGTCCTGCCATTTTGAGCCGCGTGCTCAGCAAACCTGAGTTATGCGAATGGGCATGCCCAAGCTTGGTTAGGTGGGCAGAACATGTAAAGAAGGAGCTCTTTTAAAAAAAACAAAACTGGGATTCCCAGCCATTTACTGCTAACCAGATGTAAATTATTCAAAGTTTGTGCCTAATACTGAAGTGTGGAAACAGCGTTCATGGGGGAGAGAGATGATGGATCTGGGTTTCCAGGGTTCTCAACCACCTGGGGTGGCATTTCAGGAAGTCTCCATCTTCACTTTCTGCAGGCTCATCGGCACGAAGTAACCATCTGCAACTACGAATCATCAGCAAACCCTGCTGACCACAAAATTGATCAGATTACGCCACAGACGCATTTCATTTCCTAATGGCAGAGGCTTGTGCTGCAACAGACTGTCAGCGAAACGTGGAAGGATGTGGAACATGTGGGCTTATATGGAGTGCCATAGTTTGAATTCTGGTTGCATGTCTGTCTGGGAAAAGCAGAGAACCAAAAATCCTTGGCAATTAGTTACAAAGCAATGACACATTGCCGAGGCAAATTAAGGCTTGAGACCTGATAAAAACTGAAACGTTATGGAATTGGTGCCCATCTGAGAGTCTTTCTGGGTTTGGAATGTAGTTTGTACAGTGGGGTGGAAGACTCTTCTTGGGGAGATCCTGGTGAATTCTCAAGTTTGCTAATGTGACTTAATCATTTTGCTGCACTTTAAAGAAAGTGTACCAAAGCATTGTTTGCTTTTGTTGACAAGCATTGTCCAGTCAAGTTCTTGCTAACAACTGTGTATCTCACAGCCTCAGCTTCAGAGTCTGAAGTCTGCAGAGCTGAAGGCCTAGCAGTTTGTCTTATCTGGGCATAGCTCTCTAACCACTGGTGGCCTAACTCCTCCCCCCCAATAAATATGGCAAAGATCATACCTGTGTCCCTTGCCTACAATGCTTCTACTTTTCCAAAGGCTGACTGTCTTAGCATGTCTACTCTAAAGTAAGCCCCACTGCATTCAGTGGGTCATACTCTCATCCAGGGAAATGTCCATGTGGTTGCAGCTATAATGTACTAGGCCCGTGACTGGCAGAATCTGAATGTAGAGTAATAGTAGGAAATAAGAGTCAGGATGGTGTCATTATTCAGAGAAAAACAGTTTGCGTGTTTCATATAATGCCAAAAATACTTTCTAGTCTCAACAGTTGTGAACACTGATGCAAGATATAGAGAGAGGGATGGAAAACTGCAACAACTCTGTTGGCTGTATCCCCCTAGCATCAGGCACACAAAGATTTTTACAGCTAATTAATACTGAAGTCCCAGTTAACTGTTTAGATCAGAGGTGTCACACGTGGCCCCTAAAAGCTCTTTATGTGCCCCCCCATGGTAATTGGGCTTTCCCAGGACTGCCCTTTCAGCAATGGCATTCTTTTGAAGCGGCAAGAGGGAGAGACAGAAGGAGGCCTCAGAAGACAAGGAATACTTTGGGGAAAGGGGCAGACCATATCGGGTAAGAGAGGGAGATGCTGGGAGAGCCCAGTTACCATGTGGGCTGCCCTGTCTTCACAGACCACCTCTCAGCTGCTGAGCTGCGATGGGGTACCTTGGCAGAAACTGTGCAACTGAAAGAATGGTCTTTGTAATGGGCTCTCCCATATCGTGAAAATATGGTCAAGATTTGCATATTGTAAGATTTGCTGGAAAGAGGAGGCCACCAGGGACATTCCATGGCGCTGCTGTGAGTTCACCATGGTGCCCTTAGGTGCCTCTGCACATAGTTTGGGAACCACTACCTTTAGGTATTCAGCAACAACTTCTTGGAAGGACTTGGGGTCTCCAATAGGGAGGAGAAGATGGGAAAGGAGTCTTCCGGCAGAAGAATAATGTAAAAGTCATCTGGTCTAAGAATGACAAGACTCCTACTATTCTAGCTTCTCAACAGCTGAGGGAGGAAAGCAGGCAGGTTTTTTCCTCCTTGACTCACTTCCTGGTGGTAGTAATGAGCAAGCTGCTCCTGTGGAGAGGAGGAGAATGCACTGCCAAAAATCTGGGCAATGTTAATTTCAGAGTTACATCTATAATTTCCCAGGAAGGATGTGCCTTATAAGTTGGTTGCTGCAGCTTATTTCCACGTCTCACACACACACTTCAATACCTTTATTGGCATATTTAAATTGAAGAGACTAAATAACATAATAAATAGAACAGCTTTAAAGATGTTAACTTCGAACTTTGGCCTTGGAGACTACTGCTAAAAATTCTGCCACCAAGTTGGTAATAAGAGGGGAATAATCACTAAGAAGAATTGGGAAAGGATCAACAAGGGAAACAGGAAGAGAAGAAAGAAAAGAATCAAGTAAGTGAAACCTGAAATTGTGATGAGCAGTACACCGAAGAAGGATATGATCCAGAGTGTCTGGTTCAACTGAGCAAAATAAACATAATCTGTTTGAACGAGGAGTTTTAGAAAATCTCCCTCGATGTAAAGCCGATGGAAAAATATTCAGTCTCGCCAACATAAAAGCCCGTCTTTTACTAGGGTTAGTAAGTTGGGTAAAATAGTTCACAGGACGGCCAAGAGAAGGGGACAAACCAAAAAAGAGAGGCGAGCAGGTTGGATTTAAGCTAGACAGTAAAATTGCGTACTCTTGCTCCCAAAGTTTAAGTTTAATGAGATGATGTGCTTTTTGAAGGTCCATATCAGCTAAGTTCAGGAGAAAGATCTAAGGAAGATAGTTTGGCATCAATGCATTTAAACCAATTGGATGAAAAAGAATCTTTTAATAGATCTAAGAGAATAGAATTCAAGTGGATATTAAGATGGAGTCTAAGCCAAAACTTAAAAGTAAAAGTCCAAGCTGCAGTAGTGGGGAGATGGATAACCAATTCCAAAACCATAGTGGACAACCTAATTAAGTTTAAAACTCGAAGAACTCAGAAATTTAGCAGTTACTTTATCTCCTGATTAGCTGCTTCAATCCAAACAGCTACTCCATAAAATAATTGAGGGAAAACTTGGCTTTGGAGAGCATGAATGGCAGCAGGAATGTACTGGCTGCCCTTGTAAAAATGGAATCGGGCAATCGCATTTTGGGATAGCAGAGCTGAAGAGATAGCAGATCTACGATGGTACAACCAAGAATGTCGATAATGAAAAATAATTCCTAGATATCTGAAGGATTTAACTTGTTGGAATATTAAGTTATCAATCCTCCAGGGGGACGGGGCCCAGGATTTAGAAAAAACTAAGATCTTTGTTTTTTTTCAGAATTGATTGACAAAAGATTAAGGAGACAATATTCTTGGAAAGAGATCAGCAATCTATGAAGACCTAACTTGGTAATAGATAGTAACACAGCATCATCTGCATATAAAAGGAGCGGAATAGGGGTGCCATTTAGGGAGGGGGCAGAAATTCCTAAAGAAGGGAAAAAAGAGGGAAGATCAGCAAGATAAAGGATGAATAGAAAGGGAGCAAGAATACATCCCTGTTGGACACCCTTGCTCACCAGTATACTATCTGACATGGCACCTGAGCGAGCCAATTGGATGCGACAGGTGTTTGAAGAGTGTAATTGTTGTATCAAAAAGAGGAGACAGGGGTCAATCCCCGATTTAGTCAGTTTCCTCCACTAAATATTCCTATCTATAGAGTCAAAGGCATCTCAGATCGAAAAAAGCAGAATAAAGTTTAGTGCTGTGATACTCTGAATACTTGCTAGCTAAAAAAGGAAAGAGTAAACACATGATCTATTGTGGAAGATCCCATACGGAAACCAATTTGTTCCCTGCGCGGGAGACCTATCAAATCAGCCCAGGATTTAAGTTTGTTTAAAAGATACCTGGAATACAACTTCCCAATAAATGAAAGGAGACTGATTGGCCAATAGTTGTTGGGAGAGGCCAGGTCTCCTTTTTTAAAGATGGGTACTATCACAGAAGCTAGCCAAGTAGCAGGAATATGACCAGATTTATTGATGATTGTTAATAAATTGGACAGAGGAGTAGACCACCAAGAAGGATCATTGGTGAGAAACTCTGTTGGAATTTCATCCGGGCCGGGGGCTTTCCCAGGTTTCAAGGTGCTGATGAGCTCCATAATTTCAGAAGGTGAGACCGGTGACCACTCCGGCAAGTCGGGAGGACATAAAGGATAATTAACATAGAGGTTCGGTGCAGAAAAAACTTTAATAAGAAGTCCAAGTGGAAGAAGAAATCAAAGAAGGGGGTATATGACTTGACTGAGAGTGAGCGCGTGAAACCAAAGACCAGAAAAGCTTATGGTTGTTTTCTTTGGGCAAATACATGTTTCTTATAATCAAAGAAACTGCCACATGTTTTTTTTAACAGGAAAAATGCTTTAAGCTTTTCTGGAGAGGGATCACGGGAAACAGAGTGAAAGAATTGCCTAACATATTTCTTGGCAGTCCAACACTCAGCATCAAACCAAGAAGGAGAATGAGAGCGTGTAGTCAATGCCTGAGGCAATCTCAATGACTGGACCAGCGACTGAGTAAGCAACTCATAGCGTGCAATAGCGGAGGAGGGCGATCGGGTCACAGATAACTTTGAATAAAGATCCATAACCTCCCTAGTTCTGGTCCAGTTTTGGAAAGCCTCTCCAGATTTAGAAGACCATCTAAGGCTGTGAGATATATAAATAGAAGAATTTTGCCCCTCAAAAGGAAAAGACAAATTCAAAAGAATTGGCAAATGATCACTATCAGACCGCTGATCGATAATGAAGTGTGAAATAAAGGGGAAAATTTCTGAAGAAGTAAGGATATAATCCAGAACACTAGCCCCTTTATGAGAGAAATGTGTCAGTCTGCCTGGAATGTCATTTGCAAAGGAACCATTTAAAATACACAAATTCAAGGCAAAGATCTACCAAATAACGAGTATAGGCATTAAAGGAAGGATCCATAGAAGATCTGAGTCCTTGGAATTCCGGTGGGATAAAATCTTCTAAGACCCAGTTCATATACTGAGCTAATGCTACATTATCAGGACCTAACCTAGAATTAAAATCTCCCAAGAGTAATAAAAACACAAGAGGGTTTGTCTTGAGATAGTCAAATATAAAGGATTTGACATCATCCCAGAACGAAAGACAATCTGGGTGGGAAGGTGGGGCATATATATTAAGAGCTATTATTTGGATGTTATTAGTTGAAAGGAGAAAAGCTTGAAAAAAAGAAGACCGTGTGGAAATAAGATTTAATGAAAGTCTAGATGAAGAGTTTAAAAGGCAACAAAGGCCCGTGCTTGGGCGGCCTCTTGTGTTAATTTTAAATGCAGGTAAAGAATATGAAATAAACCTGGCATATAAAGAGGGGTTAGTGACCAGGTTTCTTGAAGAAAAATTAAATCAAAGGATGAAAGATAACTTAAAAAATCCATGTCTAGTATTCAAATATTCAGCAGCACCTGGCAGGTCTGTGTGACAGTCAGTGGCTGCCTGATGAGATGCAAAATTTCACCTGCCTTTTGTTGGTACTGTTAGTGGCAGTGTGCCAATATTGAGTCACACATTCCAAGCAGACCAACAACCTCAATGTGCACAAATAGGTACCTGTATAGCCAAATTTTGCACATGTTTACGTGGAAGTCCGTTCTGCTATGTTTAGCTGGCTTTACTCACTGCCAAGTGTGCATAAGATTGCAAGCCTTAAAAGCCAAACAAATGATTGGGATGTTGTGGTATCAGAAACAGCCCTGGTACTGTCAGGGGCATTTGTTATGAACATAAAAATACAATCAGTGCCATCAAAGTGGCTTTTTATGATGTGTTTTAGTTAAATAATTTGTATCCCACCTTTCCCCTGCTGAAGCAAATGCCCAAGGCAGGTTGCAGAGTTCCATAATGAAATGTATAATGTACAAATGGAATACATTAGCAGTATAAAAGCACAATAGCTTTTATCTCTGTTAACAATTAGCAACAAACATGCCCCTGTGCTATTATCACCTTTAAGAAGTACCAGAATAGTGCTGTCATTGCAACTGAAAGAAACCCTGAGCAATGAGGTTTTGTTTTAAGGATTGGCATGCAGAGCACAGGGGAAGACTGGCTAAGGACAAATGCAAACATAGCATGCAGCATCTGTGAAGGTGGCAAATTCCACACTAGGATCTTTAGGAAGTGGGTAGAGCAGTGGTTCTCACACATTTAGCACCAGGACCCACTTTTTAGAATGACAACCCACCAGAAGTGATGCCATGTGACATCATCAAGCAGGAAGATTTTAAACAATCCTAGGCTGCAATCCTACCCACACTTACCCAGGAGTAAGTCTGATGCAGTACGCAGTCGACACTGCAGCTCCAGAGACCCAAGCTCAGGCAAGTACTCCTGGGAAAGAATGAGGCACACGGCAGTGCTCCACCACCAGGTGTTCCCATTGACCAGAATTGTAAAAAGAATATACATAGTAGCTTGTTAAAAGTACAGGTCTGTAACATTTCCCCAAATGCAGCCACATCCCATTGGAGCATCAAGTCTAATATATTAAAAACAAAATATTGAAATGAATGGGGACCTGCCTGAAATTTGAGAAACATTGGGGTAGAGAATCGTGGCCAACCTTGGGTGCGCTTTGCGGAGGAAGGCAGAATATAAGTAGAGGAAATAAATATTGATTGTTGCACCCCAAGAACGATACTGTAGATCCGGAAAAGGCGCAGAGGGGGCCACTGCAGTGGTCAGAGGCCTGGATTGCATTTGATGCAGAGGAGACCACAGTGTTTGGGGCTTTGGGGCTTGGAAAGGGCAACTGAGGGATGGGACTTCTAAAATGATGCATGGTGGGAAGCGGCAGCATACGTATGGCTCCGTTTCCCCCCCCCCGCCAGGAATGGCTCCAAGGGGAGGGCCACTCACCCACCTCCCTGCCAGGCTGAGTGCTCTGCCCCCCTCCAGCTACGCCACCGGTGGGGAGAGAAGTTTTCCTTCACCTCTCACAAGAGAGGAACAGGGATCAGCCAGAGAAAGTGACACAACAAATCCTTAGCCTGTGGAACTCATGGCTACTGGATGTGGTGCTGGTCACTAGTCTGGCTGGCTTTAAGGGGAAGGGGGCGTTGTGGGGACGTGGCTGCAGTGCAGCTGCACTCCGCCCAGCCTCAGGGCAGTGGGGTGGGAGCCCTGGTTCAGGCTACTGCAGGGGGGCCTTGGCTGTGCCCCGAGGAGCATACACTTCCCCTGCAGCAGGGGAAAGCCCAGGCTCCTGCCCCACAGCTGCGCGAAGCCCAGGGGCTCCCCGCAGCCCGAGGAAGCCGTCGTGTCCTGCTGGGGATCTTGGGGGGGGGCTCCCCACGCTGGGGAGGAGGAGGGACCAGGTTCAGTTCGCCCCCAAGATGGCCGCCCCCAGGCGGGTTCCGCACAGGCTCTTCCGGGTTCCGTACAGCCACGGGGGCGGAGCGAGGGAGCGTCACTTCCGGAAGGGGCTGGCAGGCCTACCTCGCGCGGGCTGGCCGTGGCGGAACTTCCGGGGCGTGCTGGGCGGTTTGAGACCTCAGTCAGAAGCCGGGCGAGGAGGGAGGCGAGGGAGAGGTGAGGTGGTGGGGCCGGGCCTGAGGACTCCCCTTGTGGGGAGGGGACCCCCCTTGTGGGGAGGCTGGTGGGAGGGGGGAGGAGAGGACCCCAGTGGGGAGGCTGGTGGAGGGGGGGAATCCTAGCAGGTGCAAGTTCTCCCTCCAGGTGTGGCTCAGCGGGACGGGACCCTTGAACCCTGTGGGGAGGGGAGCCCCCTTGTGGGAGGGGGAGGGGAGGACCCCTCCTGTGGGGAGGGGAGAGAGAACCCCTGTGGGGAGGCTGGTGGAGGGGGGAATCCTAGCAGGTGCAAGTTCTCCCCTGCAGGTGTGGCTGAGCTGAGCACTGCAGCTGGATAGGAGGGGGCTGGCATTGGGGTTCAGGGTGGACATCCTGGCGGGTGGCCTGGAGGGGCCTCCTTGCATCTGTGGTGTCTCAAAGGATGTTGATTTGTAGTGGGTTTGCAGGCAGAGACCTTGGCGCAATCTCTCTGTTTGCACTGCTGACTGCGCATTAGATGCTCTGTCAGGTAACTGAGGCACCTCACTTGTCTCCTCTGCACCCTAAGTATGCGCTCTGCATCAGGGGCGTGTGGTGGGTGGGGAGGCGGGTAAGGCAGAGCCTCCCCATCGGTGTCCTTTAGAAAGTGCCACCGCCGTGTGAGTCACCCAAGCACCCACAACCCATGTGCGGACCGTGACCCCAGACCCTGCAGAGTGCAGGGGTTGTGGGTGCTTGGGCGCCTCACAAGGCAGTGGTGCTTTTCTAAGAACACCGGTGGGGAGGCTCTGCCTCACCTGCCTCCCCACCCACCGCACGCCCCTGATGCAGAGCACAAACGCAGGGTGCGGAGGAGACAAGTAAGGTACCACAGTTACACCGCAAGCTGTGGGTGCCATTGGTGTCCTTTTACCGCCTTTCTTTTGTTGAGCAGAGGTACTGAAAACATCATCAATGTAAGGACAATAGTGCTGGACCTGCTGCCGCCCTACATCTTTCTCTTTGCCTCAGTGAGAATTTAAAAGAATGAAGTATGTCTTTAGAGCTAAGATTCAGACTTGGGCAACAATAAGAGTCTTGCTGGCTGCTGATTGCCTATGTGTAGGGGTGTAAGAACATAAGAGCCCTGCTGGATCAGGCCATAGGCTCACCTAGTCCAGCTTCCTGTATCTCACAGTGGCCCACCTGATGCCTTGGAGAGCACACAAGAGACCTGCATCCTGTTGCGACTCGCTTGCATCTAGCATTCTTACTTCTAAAGTCAGGAGTCAATATACCCATGATGGCTTGTAACCTGTGATATCTGTAAGATAAATTTATAGCCTAAGCCTTACTGAATACAATGGTCTAACTTCTGAGTAAGGTAAATATTGCCATTTTCACTCTACCAATGAGATCAAGCATGTTCATCCATCCTTGGAACTTTTAGTTAATTCACAGCCTGAATCTAAACCATGTTTACTCAAAAGTGCTTCTTGAAGAACTTCCCTTTTTAAATACTTCAGATTGCAGTTCTAGTTGTTGTTATATTTACTACATGCCAGAAGTACAACTTGGCTCACACTTGGCGAAGCCTGCTTGTAAGATAGATGGCCGCCTGTGAAGGTTCGAGAGCAGGTTATGATAGACATTATAAGGGCAATGGGCTGTGGGTATTGACTGATGTGTGACACAGTATTGCTCTTAGGGGTGTGTGTTACAAAGCATAACCTAGCTTTCATTCCATGCCTCTGAAAACCTACAGGTGGGGCACAAGGCAACATCCAGACCTTGTCTGCACCTGCTACCTGGTGCTTAGATCAGCCACCTATGAATACAACTCATTTGTTGATCTCTTACAACTAATTGCTGTTAGGCTATCCTCCACGATTTGTCATGGTCCTTTTAAAAAGTTGATAGCCATCTTCATTTCTTTCTGATGGTAGTGAATTTTGATGGTTGAGTATAGTTGCGTTACAGTGTGTAAACAAGAAGAGTCTTGCAGTATCTCTGAAGCCTAACCAGTTTATTTCAGCACAGATTTTCGGACACTGCAGTCATCTGATGAAATGAACCCAAGCCCAGTAAAACTTTTGCTGAAATACATGTGTTAGTCTTTCATTTTAAGGTACTGCAAGTTTCCCCTTGTTTTTGCCAACACAGGGTGCAATTCGTGGATGAAATTTGCTACTGGTAGAAGTGATGAGGCTCACCGCTAACTTGTATAAAGGACCAGACAAAATCGTGGAGGATAATTTAGCAGCTGTTAGCCACAGTAAGCCTTGGGACATGGCTGTTGCTCTGGATATTGCTTTAGGAAGTGCTCCAGTTTCTTTGTTCTGAACAGACACAAGATTGGGGATATCAGGTTAATGGTTCATGAAAACGCTGTAATGAATGTAGCTCATGCATGGTCCTTTACTTTCACAAGCCTCAGGCACCACAAAAAGTTGGTTTCTGAGCATCTTTTAACTTGTTGGGTTGCGTGCCCCTCAAGATATGTGTTGGGTTTTTTAAACCTTTTAGAAAGTTTGACAACAATGAATACAGGATGGATAATCAGAGATCCATTGTGATTTCTTTCTTTCTACATGGCAGTGTGTTCAGGAAAGACTGACTGGGCAAACTGAGGAGTAAACAGTTGCCCCGTGTCTGCCTGGAATCCAGACCTGGTGATGTCCTCTTCTGAAGAAGCTAGAGAGGGACTTATTTGTACTAGCAGTCAAAATTTTCAGGTAGCTATCTTTATGATTTAAAAAACAAACAAACCCCCAAAGCAATTGTAGCATAATACCTTAGGCCCCGCTAAAACATTTCAGAGCAGGGAATAAGGTTTCCGGTCACTTCAAAGCTTTCTCAGGCACTCTGCTGTGATGCTTTGGTTTCGTCCTAATGATGATGTTCTGCGCCTGTTGCTTTTGATCTTACTCCTTCCCTGGATTTGGGAGCAGTTTGCATGCCAGGACTGGCTTTGTCTGCAACATGCTCAGTGCCGAGAGTGCTGTCATTACTGAACAGGCATTATTATTAATATTGCATGGCTTCCCTTTGTTAACAGAGACTGAACAGAGAACAACTGAGATCCCATTCCCCACTTGAGCAGCTTTACTTGTTCCCTGCTGCTTGTGCTGGGCAAAAAATGGTTATTTCTCTGTTTGAATCTATCATTCTGGAGAAGGAGTGCATGCCATGAATTACCTTCTGAGATGTTCCTTTGGCCAAGTTTTCTGTCTCAGAGGAGTTGCTAGCCAATTATCTCTACAATTTCCAATGTTTTCTTTCTCACTGCACACTGACCTCTATGGTCTTCACCTCTTGTGATGCAACTTCTGGCTTGTGGGAGACTTCTGGGTTCTGTGGCTCTATTTCAAAGGCAACTACCTGTAGTAAAAAAATGGTCTGTCCCTCTGCTGACAGAGCTAATGGAGCAAGGGAGACTGAAAATTTGTTACTACAGGCAGTTACCCTAATCTGGAAAGAGTTTTTCTGCAATTTTAAACCGCTGTGCTCCAAACTTCTGTGACACATCTGCAGACCTCTTGTGGCACACCAATGTGTCGTAGCACACTGGTGGAAAATTGCTTCTCTAGGAGCTGACAAGCAGGATATGACCATGACTCTCCTTTTAGCAGCTGGTATTCTTAATATAAAGGGTTGCCTTAGTGAGCCAGCCTAAACCTGCTCTCCATGAATTTGTCCAGTTTCTTTTGAAGTCATCTAAATTAGTGGCCTGTTCAAATCACGTGGCAGTGGATTCCATAAGGTTAAACCATTTATTCCCAACGCTGCGTATGTGCAACAGCGATCAAGTGTGTATACCTGTGGCAGAAAAGGGTTAAGGATGGTGTGCAAAGTTCTTTCTGTTTTGTGGCCTAAGCCTCCTGCTAGTACAATGGCCCTGACATTCTACTATTATGTGGAGGGGAGAAAAATGTCTGTCACACTCTGGTTGTAATTCCGTAAACCTCCATGTCTTCTCTTAGTCATCTTTTAAAATAACTAATATCCCAATCTCATTAGTGTTTCTTTGTTGATCTTTATGTTTCCTGCCTTTTCCAACTGTATGATTTTTTGAGGGTGGGGTGGGGGAGATGAAGCAACCCAAAATACATGCAGCATATTCTAATTGTAGCTGCACCACAGATCTTTCTTAATGTCATTATGACAACATGCTGTTTTATGTTCAGTCTCTTAACTTATTAACGATGGTAAAATCCTGGTACTGTATTGTTTACTTCAATTTGGCATAATTTCTGAATAGATTAAATTGCATCTTTCCCAGTTCTGAATAAATGGGGCTAGTTTACATTGTGAAAATTGTCAATTTATTTTTTTGCTGGTTTGTCACTGCCACCTCAGACCCCGTCAGCATAAATTTGGAGATTTTTTTGCCCCGGGGTGCATCACTTCATTTTGGAGCTGTTCAGTCCACAGTGGTTTTTACTACCCTGACTAGTTTGGAGTTATCTGCAAAATCAGCCTCCTCCGTGTATTCCCCCAGCACTAGATCAAGTTAAAAGGCACTGGTCTCAGTTAGATCATGGGGTGTCGGGGAACGGGACTTCTTCCTTCCACTGTGCAAACTGTCCCCTTATTCCTTCTCTTTGCTTCCTGTTCTTTAACCAGTTACTAGTCAATAAAAGGACATGTTGTTTAATCGTCCTCAAGGTTCTTTGGGGAAGTACTTTGACAGTATTTGTCAAAACTTTTGGAAAGTCCAAGTGTTAGAGTATCAGCTAAACTGTCTCTGTCAACCATAGTTTGGCGACACAGTCTGTTCCTGAGCTTTTCAACAGACTGACAAAATTATATGTCTAGCAGATCTTCTTTAGCCATGCATTCAACACCCTCTGTGAATTCCAAACAAGATTTGAAGCAAGAGCTTTTTTTACGGAAGCCATGCTGATTCTCTCTCAGCAAGGCAGCTTCTTCTCTGTTTAAACATTCCTAGCCCTCAGTAAGACTTTTCACCAATGAACCAGGGCAAAATTCACTAATTGATCCCTTTAAAAAAAAAAAGTGGTATACTGGTGGTTTGCTAGTCCTTGGCAAATGAGAGTGATATAGTTAGGCCTGTGTTAAGTGCTGAGTGGTCTTAAATTCAAATCATGTTGTGTCTCTGTTTTTTTTAAAAAGCCAACTTCGTCAGATACTGGACTTGAGCCTGAATTTTCAGCAAAGTGCTTCTCTCACACCATCCCGAGTCTTTGCACTGGACGGTCTCGTTTCACTTCTCCAGTTTTGCAACTGCATCCTGAGCTTCCTAATTTCACTTGGAGGAAGGAGGCATGGATTGCTAGGGATAGGTTCACCCTCTGTGAAGTTGACTGTTGTTTTGTTTAATTAAAAACAACAGTGTGTTTTGTAGCACCTCAGAGGCTAACCCATTTATTTCAGCAACAGCTTTCCTGGGCTACATCTCACTTCATCGTCTGACCTTAGTGCACGAACACTTCTGTTGGAATAAGTTCACAGAAAGACACTCTGCTGCAGCTGACATTTTCCTGAGCTTTTTAAAACAAATTTCTAGTCTGGTACAGTATGTAAAAGACCAGTAAACAATGCACCATCCTCCAGGGAAAAAATGAGATGGTGAGCCTTCAGAGCAGAAGTTTGCTTGAGACATACAAAATTATGCTGGATAGAGAGATGCTCAGGGGATGGACAGAGTGGATAGAGAGATGCTCTTTACACTGTGGTTGGTCAGTGTGTGGTTGGTCTGTGGAACTCCTTGCCACAGGATGTGGTGATGTCATCTGGCCTGGATGCCTTTAAAAGGGGTTTGGACAAGTTTCTGGAGGAAAAATCCATTTTGGGTTACGAGCCATGATGTGTCTGTGCAACCTCCTGATTTTAGAAATGGGCTATATCATATGCAAGGGAGGGTACCAGGATGCAGGTCTCTTGTTATCTGGTGTGCTCCCTGGGGCATTTGGTGGGCCGCTGTGAGATACAGGAAGCTGGACTAGATGGGCCTATGGCCTGAGCCAGTGGGGCTGTTCTTATGTTCTTATGAGCATGTGATCAGTGCAATATAAATGTTGTTACATTTCCATACTCATGTAGGGCTGAAAATGTATAGCAGCATCTGATTTATTTATGGATGCAGGTGACCAGAAACCTGGATGGCTTTCTACCCTGCCACGACTTGTTAAGGTTCTCTTCATGCTCCCCCCAGCTCCTCACAAATGAGGCTGTGCCATGGATTTGAGAGAATGAGGTGATGGTGTTTTCTTGTTGGTTTGGGGTGGTCTTTTGTCTTTGGGGACAAAGCCTATGAGGGAAAGGCATCCTGTTGCTCTCGCCTTCCAGCCCAGCTTTTGCAGTGGCTCAAATATCGGAACTCAGTGTTTCAAGAGCAGGGTTATTACCCACAGTGCACAGCAGTTTCAGAATCAAAGTCACAGCGCAGCGTTAGGTATCATTAAGCCCACTGCTCTCAGCAACCTTCAATGTGTTTGGTTGTGTCTCTGGTCTCTGCGTTCATGGAGTTCTGGCCTTGAATGATGTGGTGTGTATGACATTTGGTTGGACTCCAAAAAGTATTTAATGGTGATCTGGGATAAGCAGGTTGGGTGGGTGTCCTGATCTCACTTTTTTTTTGGCGCCAGTAGGGTGCTAATCAGGTAGAAATGGCGGTGGCAGGCCTGCCTTTGGAACTCTCGCCTGGTTGACGCCATCAGCACTCAGTTGCATGCAGACTGTGTTATCTTCCTGGGAAGCTCAGAAGCTGGACTGAAAGGCCCATGGTGGCTCGATTCCTTCCAAGTAGGGAATGCCACAGAATCCAGAAGCACACTGTTGCTCCAAGAGAGATGCTCAGCACCTAGACCCATTGGGCAGAAATGGCCGGGAGTCCCCTGGTCTACCTGTCTCTGCCACTGGCTGCACCAAAACACCCACTGACCTCTTCGCAAACCACCATCTGCAGCTGACAGTGTACTGTGCACAGAGCAGGGCTGGATGAAAACAGGCACATACCTAGCAAGCCGCTTCAGATTATTGAGTTAGCAGCTTTGCATTTGGACGGATGGATGGCTGGCTTTGTGAGCTGGAGTTCTAGAATCCTGTGCTGAAAATGCCAAAATCCGGCGAGTGGAATGCAGTGACTCAAGTCAGGCTTACAAACTGGCTGCCTGTTTCTGAACAGGGTATTTCTGAAGGGGATATTTTCTGCATAGTTTTGTATGTGGGGGCAGAGAAGGATGGGCCACAGGGCTGCTGGGCTTGGCTGTGATAGGTGTGCTAAGTGAAGAGTTCCTCTTTCCCTCAACCCTGCAGTTCTCATTTCAACTTCCTTCCTCCATTTCTCACAGTGTGACTTCACGTTACAGAAGAAACCAGCACTAAGGTTTCCTCTGCAAGCATGAGGGCTAGCAACTTGACTTTTAAAGTAAAATGAAAGCTTTCTTGGGATTTTTCTCCAAATTGCTCAAGTCCCTGTTCATTGTCTCTATGGGCAGCTACATCACTGTGCAGTTTGCTGGGGCGACTTGCTGTGATGTTGCCCCGTTGACCTGAGTGACCCAATGGCAGCAGAGCCGGGATTCTTGGAGGTGGTCAGATCGCGATGCTGCATGCCTGTGTGATGAGGATAATAATCTATTGCTTGATGTATGGAAATTGCTTGACGCCTGCCTGGCCTTTGTGGCTGTACCCAAGTTGGTGACCGTGGGCACATCCCTCTTCTTTTCCAGCTGTCCAAGTGCAGCTCCAGTGGCAACTGCGTTACCGCGGTCTCTTGAATGCTCCTTGCGTCCCTGTGTTATCAGCAATTATATAAATAGCCTTGTCCTTTACCGATGGCAGTAAGCTTGTTTTCACCCTTCAGTGTTGAAATCCAAGTTCAGGGCTTAAGACTAACAACCTTTTGTGTCTCAGTTCAGTGTGAACTGGTGGCTTCCTCTTGTGTCCTTTGCAGGATCCATCCCAAGGCCTTTTGCAGGCAATTGGACAGGGGCTCACACGAAATCTTAGCTAGGAGTTGACAGGCTCAGTGGGAATTAGGGGAAGGGCAGGGTATGGGATTTGCTGTAGGGTTGCAAAGAACAGCCAGGTGTTTTGTGGGGAGGGGAGAGAGACCCAGCCCCACTTCCTCCACGCACCCCCATATTATCCCCACTGTACTCCAAAGAGGTGCAATGAATGACCCAATAGTTTTTCTTTGGCTGAAAATGGTCTGCGTTTGTCTTCTCCAGTGAATAGTGGCATGAGTGGCATTATTGCTCCAGGGGAAGGTAAAGACTCTGAGAGGTCACTAATGGCATATTGTTCCCATACCCCCTACACCTGGGAAGTCAGAAGAGTGGAATCCCTGGCTTCTTGTGTATCTTATTTCTCAATTTAGTTCAGTGTTTCCCAGACTCGCCAGGTTCAAGACACCTCCCCCTCCCCATGTGCTGCAGATGCTGCATGCGGCTCTTGGAAGTAATTGGTGATGGTGCTGGAGTTCTGACTGCCGCGCTGAGCCTCCCGCTACTGTTTGTAGCATCTCAGTCTTGCAGCCGGACAGCGCACTCCCAGCACCACCCCTGCACGTTCCCCGTGCTGCCCTTGGGAGCCATGTTGCACAGACTGGTGTCTTCTGAGGTGTATTAGTAAATTGTGAACTGCCTTGAGTGTGTATTGGTAGAGAAAAGCAGTGTGTCAGTGCAGCAAATTGTGTGCCGCGGGGTATAGCGTCCTTTGTCCATGATGTTAGTTCCTTGAAGTGGACTTGAGCCTTGCTTTCTTTCACTGTGAGGAAGAAACTCACTTTCTGAGTCTGTCAGAGCTTGTTCAGAACCTCTGTCAGTGGAGCTTGTTCTGGAATTTCCTTGAGACTGTCCTTGCAAATCCACTCAGAAACTTCAGCTGTTGCAGAGTGCTACTGGCACGTCCTGACTGGTGCCAGAAATGGTGGAAATGTCCTGCTTCTGCTTCATCAAGTGCCTGGCTGGCCAGTGCATGTCTGGGTGCAATTTAAGAGACTGGTTTTGATCTTGAAAGCCCTCGGTGGCTTGGGACTAGAATACTGGGATGGTCTCCCTTCCTGGGTGCAGTTGCCCACCCCTTGAGGTCACCTGGAAGGTGCATGAAAGGGCCTTCTTTGCAGTGGCACCCAGTCTGTGGAACACTTTGTCCCAGAACATGAGCATCTCCCTGTTGGGAGGGGACGATGAAAGATAAATATTTGAATTAGAATAACTTGTTCCATTCTAGATTGGTTTGGTTGCAGCCCAGGTTTGCAAACTTCACAGGTGACCCCGTGAGTGGCAAAAAAGAATCCTTTCCAGCACAAATGCCCCTCTCGCTAGGCTAGTAAAATATTTTAGTTGGCTAATAATTTGTTTAGACTTTTATTGCAAAGTGATTGTAGCATTGTGTATGCTAAACTTTGCAGTACACTGCTTTGTGAGGTTTTTGATCTAAATGTTGGGATATAAAAATATCTTCATAAAACTGGGATTTTTGTGGCGGTTCATGGAAAACATCAAACTTGTCTAATTGGACTTTGGTTGATGACTAATGTGTGTTTGCCTCCCATCGGCTGAGCGTAGTATATATGTGCGAAGCGGGTGTGTCTTGAGGAATCTTTGTGGTGAAAAGTAGAGTTGTTCCTTCAAGCCTTTACTTTCTCATGAAAGACGGGCACAGCTTCCTGTTCTTTCAGGTGGGAGTAGCTAAACCTCCCTAGTATTGACTTCCCAACTTCTTGTAGCTGGCTTTCAGATGCCTCAAGGCCTGTTCTTTCTAACTTTTAATCTCTGGATCAGGCCAAAGGCCCATCTAGTTGAGCTTCTTGCATTTCACAGCAGCCCGCCAGATGCTTCAGGGATCACACGAGAGACCTGCATCCTGGTGCCACTCTCTTGCATCTGGCATTCAGACAGTCTGCTTCTAAAACCAGGAGGTTATACGTACCCATCATGGCTTGTAACCTGTGATGGACTTTTTTCTCCAGAAATTTGTCCAATCCCCTTTTGGGCATCCCCAGATGCCTTGACCGCATCCTGTGGCAAGGTGTTCCACAGATTAATTACTTGTTGGGTGAAGAAATATTTTCTTTATGTTTCCCCTCCGACAAATGTTTATGCTAGACCATCAGTTTTCAACGTTTTTCCTCTCATGGCGCACTGACCTCTATGTTCTTTTCCTCTTGTGATATCACTTCTGTCTTATGGGAGACTCTTCCAGATTCTGTGGTAACTGTCTGTAGTGACAAATTGTCCCTCTTCCTCCATCAGAGAGGGTTACCATATGACTCCTTAGGGAACCAGTGGAGAAAGATGGACAGATTTATTGCTGCAGTCAGTTGCTCTGCAGAGCCAGAAAACCTGGAAGAGTTTTTCAGCAGTTTTCAAACTCTGTGCTTCACAAATTTCTAGGCACAGCAAGCAGACCAGTCTCTGCTGAATCTATGAATATGGGGTGTAATGTATGTCTACATGTGCAGCCTGTCTTGTGTCAAGCACATTGAATTTCTGTTAAGGGTAATTTCTAACGTGTGTTGCAAGTGATAAATTCAGTTTGCACATTGCTGAATGTGACGGAATCATTATTCCTCCTCTTAGATGTGAAAAGCTTGACAAAAAGTCTTGCTTGACTTGGAAAATTCTTAGGGGAAAAGAGAGAATATTGGTTGCCTCCTTATTACTGTCTTTTAGTAGTCTGGCTGTCTTTTTTTTCAAGCATACCTTTGTAACCATGAGGGCTAGAAACTTTCCAAATGTGTTTTGTTAAGGCTCATGGGCCACGCCTGGGCTCTGACCTTCCTATGCAAAAGCAAGAGTGCTCCTCAATGTTCGCTGCCCACATTTCCCCCTCTCCTATCATGAGCACCTGGCAGTGCTGAGCTAAATTGGGGGTGAACCAAAGCTCAGCCACCAAGTGACAGCTCTCTTTTGGCACTTGGATATGTGTGCTCACACAAAAGCATCTTTGCCTGCTTTTGTCCAGACGCTTCTGAGGCCCAAATCCTAACTCACTTTCCAGCACTGGCATAGCTGTGCCAATGGGACTTGTCTTCATCCTGCAATTGGGTGGCACTCACGGTGCCCTCCTCAAAGTAAGGGAATGTTTATTCCCTTCCCTCGAAGCTTCATTGCCCTTACGTTGGTGCTGGAAAGTGGGTTAGGATTGCGCCCTGAGTTGAGGGTTAGGACAGTATAACACTGCTCTTATGTCAGAACATTAATTTGCATGGAATGGATTCATATGTAAATGTTGTGGAGTCGTTCTTGAGCAGCCTGTCTTGCATGGAGAGCTGAGTATCTTTTGTGAGCTGGGGCTGAGTTTCATAGAATTCACTAGGAAAAAAACCCTCTTTCCTAGCTCAAGTTGCATCTCAGCACCTGATTTAATTGTCCAGAGAGGCTGTGGAAGCTCCTCCCTTAGAGACTATTTGGAAAAGACTCCAATTCAGGGTTATTGGGTGCAGAATGACGAGTTACAGGACTGTGTTTTGTGCATCCCAAATCTGGACGTTCTGCGATAAAAGTCTTATCGGGAGAAGACTGTAACGGGCGCACATTCAAGAGAGATGAATCATCTGGATCCTGGCATGTGTAGATAGCCCTTCAGAGGAACATCTGTAGCTTGGCACTCCAAACATATCAAAATCCAAGGCAGACTCTTGGTGCATGTAGAGCTGTGTGGTGTTAAACATTCCTCTGAAGCCCAAAAATAGGGTGGAGTTTGCAGCACTTGTAGCTTTTGAATATCTTGTGCATCTGTTCATCTCTTTGCACCTGGTTTGGATGATGCCACCCACTTGCTGGCTGTTCAGATCCACCAGAAACACAGATCATTCTCAAGATCAAGGGGTGTTGTTGTTTCCAAGCATTTAGTTGGTATGAGAAGTTTGCCTGCTGCTGAAGCCAGGTTGAAGTTCTGCTTTGTGGGCACAGAGATGGAGCAATTCGTTGGCCAATAGCAGTGACTGGGGGCAGCTGAGACCAGTTTCCCAGTTGTGCATTCCTACTGTTTGGGTGATGGTTTGTTTCCTGATCAGCTTTTGTGGCATTGTGGCACTGTCAGACCTTCAGCCGTTCCTCTGAAAACCTTGGCTCTCATTTCTGGCTCAAGGTCCTTGCCTGTGTGTGTGGAAGGAGGAGGAGAAGGTGGCACTGGAAAATGTGGATTTCTTACGCCCCTTATGTTCTGTTGGAGGCCCCCTTGCTTCAGTGCCCTACCTGTGACTGAATGTAAAAGTTACTGGTGCTGATTACTACCTTAAAAGCCCAATGTGAAAGTTGGTGTGCATCTCTCTCTCTTTTCAGGTGTGAGCAGTCGAAGCCTCTGTTGGTGTATGTGTGGCAACAACATGTCTGTCCCCCTCCTTGCCGATGCCGTGACCATTTCAGGGGCAGAGCGGGAGACTGCAGCGGTAAGGGCGTGCTCTCCTGGGCCCACCATCTGCTGGGATCCGGGAAGATTAGGGGGATTAAAAGGATTTCTCTCTTCAGTCTCGTCCCCTCTCTTCCTCGTCTGCTAGTCAATGCTGGGGTGGGTGGGTGCTACCCTTCCCCAGCTCCATTTAAGGGGGGGAGGGAGAGTGTTCGGAGAGGGGAGGTGTGTGGGAAGAGATTGGTGTCCTTCCTGTCCTGTATGTAAACCTACACCATGTTGTTTGTGCAGGACCTGCACAGAAACTCCCCTGCTGCCTCTGGCAGGTAATTAGCATACGCTCCTGTTGCCTCATTGCTGCTGCCTGCTGCTGTTGCACTAACCAGGACATAAATGAGGCTTGCTTTCCTCCACCCTAATGCAAATGTGGGGCTGCTTTGGTGGGCAGCTGTGGCTCGGTCTGGCGGCTCCACAGAACAAACAGTGCTGACCCCACAATGCTCCAAAGCTCCCTTAATCCCTGATCTCGTCACTGATCCAGGCTGCCTTCTCATCCTCAGATGTGCCCAGAGGCCTGTTGCCTGCCTTGTGTGTATGTGGGGAGGCCAAGCGCAGTGAGGCTGGTATGAAGTGCTTGATCTTAGGGGTGTCCTTAATATTGGGTGCTAGTTATCAAGGGTGAACATTAACGGGGGGCGGGAATGGAAGATGTCACTGGTATTTTCAGGTGAAACTCCGTCACCTGGACAATCCCTTTGCAGAATGAGCTGTAGCTCAGTGGTAGAACACCTGCTCTACCCGCTGAAAGTACCAGGTTCAGTCCCCAGAAGGATCTCCAGGTAGGGCTGGGAAACCCTGGAGAGCTGCTGCCAGTCAGAGCCTAATCATGCTGAGCTGGATGGACCACTGGCCTGACTTGGCAGAGAACAGCTTCATCCCTTTGTACATCCTCTTAAAATTCCTTTTATGCCAAGGTTTGGTGTGCTTTGGGTGAAAATCGTCCGAATTCTGCAGCCTGCATAAAACTCACCAATTGTTCTTATTTTGAATTGCACATTGTGTAATTTATTCCGATTGCTAACTGGGATTTTCAAGGAGCTCTGTGGGGTACTTGAAACCCCCAGCCACTGGAAATCCTATCCAGCTACTTCTCCAGCTTCTGAAAGTTTTTAGCAAGCACACTGTGAAGCTTGTCTTCTCAATCACAAGGGCTAAAAACCTGCTCTTTTTTAAAAAAAGAGTCAAAGCTAAGATTCTTGGGGAGCTGAATCATGTGTTCCTACGTCATGACATACATATAGCCTTGCCTTATGCTTCCTTAGAAAAAGAAAATTGAGAGCTTGATCTGAGTGGTGTTTGGGAACGGTAGAGGGATGGCAGTCTGTCAGATTAACTCATAGATGGTAATAACAGCCTAGCAGTTGCTGTCTGGTGTGGGTGTGTGTTGGGAGGGGGAGGATTTGCCTTGCCTAAATTGATACCTCCCAGGTGATGGGGCTCCCTGCTTATGTCATGAAATGCAAGCCGTGTGGCTCAACTCAGTCTCTGTGCTTGGCCTCCAGCTTCCAAAGACAGAGAGGCTGGCAGTGACTGAGCAAGTCCTCTTCTAGTGGATCTGGTGGGAGGTGGCGGCGGCGTAAACCGATTCAGCGCTATGCAGATTCTCTGTTCCCAGATTTTTCACCTCAGAGCAGAAAGGACCCACCCTTTCTTGACTGCACAGTCTGCTTTTTTTGGAGGGGTTTTCCTCACTAATTGGCCTCCACACCGCCTCCTGACACGCTTTGCTGTGCTTCCTCACTGGTGGTGCTGGCTAATGTGTCTTTTTTTTTCCTCACTTCCACAGGTCATTTTTTTGCATGGGCTTGGAGACACAGGGTGAGTATTGCAGGGCTCAGTCATTTATTTGTGGGGGTGGTCCTGGGCTTTCTGGCAATCATATCTATGCTTTGACTGGTGCTGGGGGAAGGAAAAGCTGTTTTTTAAGGGTAGCAGCCTGGCCTAGAAACTAGACCAGTGGTCTTGTTTCTGGATAGAAAATCTGGAAAACCAGTACCAGTGGGAGAGAATATTGGCAGGGTCAGGATTGGAATGAGGAGGCACTGAGAGAGGTCAAGACTTAAATCCAAAATGTGGTCTGACACAAAGTGCTCCTCTGCCCCCCATCTTCTAAGGCACCCCTGGATGCTAACCTCCAGAAGTTTGGAGACTGTTTTCTTGCATGTATCTTTTTAAAATTTATCTGTACCTGGATTTTGTGTACTTTGGGCTAAAATAAAGACCAGATTCTGCAATCTGCATAAATTTCTCTTCAGTTTTGATTTGCATGTTGTGTAACTTATTCTGATTGGTAACCCAAAAGGTCAAGGAGCACAGGCAGTGGGTGTCGTGAATATGTACATGTTAGGCCTTGGTTAGCATGTGGAGCCTGAACCAAACTAAGTCAGTAGCGGAGAAGTGGCTCGCAGTTCCTAGCTGCAAGAATGTGAGTACACAAACACAAAGATTGTTGTCTCTCCTCTGCTGGCCAGAAAGGACAGACAACAAGAATTACAACCCGTTTGAATGTAGCACCTTTGCAGACAGAAAGGCGCCTTATCAAGCTGATGAAATGCAGCTGTGGAACTCCAGTTGGGAGGGGTAAGAACTAGGAGGACTAGCAACCAGGCCCACTTTGAGAAGGTTCTGTCCTCAAAAGTTTCTGATTGGACAGTCTAAATAAGTATGACGTCACCTCAGTACTATTAGCGTGAGAAGTATAATAATGAGTGCCCCAGGGGTGTGTCTGGTTCCTTCTTGGGCAGAGTTTTTGGGTGCAGCATCCTATGCGATATGAGCTCCATGGTCCAACATGGGCATCTGGCCTCACAGGTAGCCTGGAGCTAAAAGATCTACAGGAAGCTGACCCAGGTGAGAGACAGGGATTAATAGAGATAGCCAGCTAGCTTTGTTATTTTATTGCTGATATGTTTCCTAGATGTTTATGCCTCTAGCATTTGCTACCTTATGTAACCTCATGTATGTAATAAACTAAAATCTCTTTTACTAAGTTGTTTCATTGTCTGTTGGGGACAGAGGTTCAGAATCCTGCCTAGTCGTTCAGCAAGCTACCAAGTGCTCATTGAGGTCTAGTAACTTGAGGACTGAAGCTTTAATTGGAGAAAGCGCTCAGTGCCTGCAAGGGATAGAATTAAGCCTGGAGGATCGCAGTGTCCCTGGACTGAGGCACTGGCACGTACAGGGTGGTGGCAGTACTACTGCGCGGGGGGGGGGCCTTGAGGGCTTTAGGGTTCGAGAACCGAGAACTCTGAGCACCCTAAACCCTGCCCCCCAAGTTTGCGACAGTGGGCATGGTTGGTTAGGGCCACATTTGACTCCTGATGCAGGTATTTTTTTGGCCAGCTGCCGTCTGGATTTCAAGCGCTTAAGTATTCATCACTTCCAGGGAGCTTGGTAAAACTAAGCCGCTCTGCTGGGCAGGATTTGCAAGGGTGATGCGAGCCAGTGGAGTGTAATCTGTTGCCTTTGATTTTTGGTCTGTTCATAAACCCTGCATCTCTGGAGGCAACTGAACAGCCTAACAGGAGCAAGTCTTAGCAAGCAAGGGGGTGGTTGGGTGGGAGACCTGCCTATGCAGAATGGGGAGAAAGATAGCCCACTGGTGCCTGTCCTGGCAGAAAGTGTGGTACAGATTACAGAATCCTTGGAACCCATCGATGCCATCAGAAAAAGCATGTACTATGGGCTTCCTGGGACTGTCTCTGCAACATGCAGGTTGGGGGGGTGCATATAGAGGTGCCTGTACCAATTCGAGGATATGCTGACCTTCCTAGCAGGACTGTGGTTAACTGAGGCAAGGTCCAGGAAGTGCTTTGACTGCACTACACAGAAAAAGCTCTGTATAAATGTTGATTACCACAGTTGTGGTTCCTGGGGGAATGTTCCAGTGCAGAGAACAGCTTTCCCTGGTAGGGAAGTGGAGAGAACACAGAGGGCCCTGAGAAGTATGCGCCCCTTGTCCACTCACCCTTGCATGTTCTACGATGCACACTACAGTCTTCCTTGTCTCTCTCTCTCCTCTTGCAGGCACAGCTGGGCTGAGACCTTGTCCTCCATTCGACTCCCCTATGTGAAATATATCTGTCCGCATGCGTAAGTGTTGCCTCTGCCCTAGTCCCTAGAGCAAGGACTGGCTTGGATTTCAGGAGGGACATGTCTGTGTGGAGTGTGGGTGGTGCTGTCTGATCAACCTGGCCTTCCCCAGCCACAAGTCAGGCTTCTCTGCTGACCCAGAATATATAGCTGCTGAAGGCCTGAGCCAAAGGACTGGCTGGTCAGTTCAAACAGAGATGTGAAACTTGACCCCCACCTCCCTCCGTCTTCACTTGTTCCCCATCTCGTGTGCTCTTTCCCTCAAGCTTCCTCCTTTGCCTTCCCTTCTTTTGGACTCCTGTTTCTCAGTCCAGTGCCACCGGGCCTCTGGGTGCCCTCCAAACTACCTCCCAAGATCTCTTTCCAGCCCTTGGCCTGTCCTTCAGAGCTGTGTTTCTTTCTGTAGCCAGCATGTGATTTTAATTCTAGCCAAACTGGAGACATTTCCCTCCCTCCCTCCAAGAATCTGGACTGTAGACATTCTGACATCTTAGTTCTTTAGGAACTTGGCACTTTCAGTGTAATGGTACCAGATCAGCCAATCCATGTCTGCGGTTCCGCCATCCCTGGCACAAAACAGTATCGATCAGTTCTGTTATTAGTGAAATTGGTGTGTGTGCGTGTGTGTGTGTATGGTAGAATCCTCTGCTAGCTCTTCCTCTCTTGTTTTGGCTGCTGAGACAGAATCTCATCCTCCTCCTTTCGCTCACTAGTTCAAACCAGGTCTTACTGTCTCAGCAGCGGCTGTGGTTTGTGTTTGGGCTGCCCACTTGAGAGCCTGTCCTCAGGGACATGTCTTGGATCGTAAATCTTATGCTTGCGACATCCAAGGTCTGGATGGGGCTGGAAGAAGCCTAGAGCTGCCATGTTGGTGGCCACTAAAACCTGGCCTTGGGAGGCGCAATCCTCTGCACAAACACACCACGCTTTGGTTTCCTGCAACTCTCAACAACTAAACTGTGTCCTAAAGCACAACAGGGAGGCTTTTTTCAATGAGGCTCCAGCAAATCAGCCCAAGAACTTGGGGTACCGAAGCCCCTGGCCTCGGGTTGATTTTCACTCGAGGAGGAGCATAACCTACCAGGCATAACAATGCACACACAACCTTTGTTGCATGCGCTGCAACCTCCTTGCCAGTGCCTACCAAAGGATGTCAAATAATCTGTGCACAGAGACATCCTCCATGACCTGTCTGCACACAGATATGGAGTTTTAGAGTTTCAAACTGTTTTGACTGCAGCTACTCTGAGTTGACAGGCTGTCACAAGCTGGCGCATTAGGCACACCCCAGCATGTATAGCAGGCTCAGTAGCGTGGGGCTGTCTGGCGTACAACCCGGTTAGCAGGCATCAGCCTACTTCCTTAGGAAATCCCCAAGACCTGACCTTTGTATAGAAAGACCACCATCCTACTAACACAAGCTGCCGCCCCCTGACGCATTGTTGGACAATGTAACTGGTTCCCAGGAAGAAATGCACAGTGCTGCGTTGAACCTTGTTCATCTTCCTGCCCCCCCATTCCCTCCTTACCTTAGAAAATGGCTCCACCCATTCTTGCTCCACCTCCTGGTTCAGTTTGGTTCTATCCAAACTGGGGCAGCAAAGGTGACTTGGGTGAGTAGTCGAAGATGGGTGCTTGCCAGTCTTGAGCCCATCTCGGGGAATTCAGTCTGCCGAGCCGCTCCGCCTCCAGAAATGCCTGTTGCTCTGTTCGCAACTCCCCAGCAGAAGCACTGAGCTCAGTCCCCAAATGCCCAGGTCCCAGGGCGGGCAACTAGGCAACTGCACCAAACACTTCCTGATGCAAGAGGGACTGTGCGTGAGAGAGGAGGGGTGAGTTGGGGCAGATGGAGCAAGCTGTGCTTCGGGAGAGATCTTTGCTTTTATTTAAGGGAAGAAAGAAGTACTCTGTGTGGGTCTCTGGGGGAGTGCAGGTTTCCCAGGGCTCCTTGGGAGCTTTCTGCCTGGCACACTCCTCCCACTCTGGATTTTCATCCCCAGCTTCTCCCCCGCTTTCCTCTGCAGGCCAAGAATCCCCGTTACCCTCAACATGAAGATGGTCATGCCTTCCTGGTTAGTATAAGACTAAGTTAACTGAATTGCCACTGCAGGTAAGCCACGATGCCTGCCTTGCTGTCCCAGTGCTGTGTGGTGTTCCTCTGGCACGTGCAGCACGTTAAGGAAATGTGGCCCCTGGGATTGTGGGTGTGATGGAGAAAGAGGCAAATGAAATGGTGGGGGAAGGGAAGAGGCAGCAGCTCAGGGGGTTCTGAGAGGGATGGTGGCCTCCCATTTGGCCCTCAAGCTGGCTGATCTGTGGGTGAGACTGGGTGGGTGGGTTGATTGGTTGGTACGTGTGTTAGGGGAAACACACCCTGGTTACTCCTACAAAGGTAGGATGCACAGTTAGGCTTGCTGAGGACAGAAAGAGCCGGGTGTCATCAGCATACTGATGGCACCCTACCCCAAGCTTCTGGGTGACCTCTCCCAGTTGCTTCATGTAGATGTTGAACAGCATGGGGGATAGAATGGACCCTTGTGGCACCCCACACCTGAGAGGCCAGGATGCCAAACAAGCATCCCCCAGCACCACCTTCTGGTGCCTGTCAGCCAGGAAGGAGCAGAACCACCGTGAAACAGTGCCTCCAAGCCCCAACTCAGCCATCCGATCTAGGGCGCCATGATCGATGGTGTTGAAGGCCACTGAGAGGTCCAGCAGTACTAACAGGAATGCACTCCCCCCTCCATTCCCTGGCGCAGATCATCCACCAAGGCTCTGTCCCAAACCCCGGCTAGAAGCCAGACTGAAACAGATCTAGATAATCATCTCCCTCCAGGACCCTCTGGAGTGGGGTGTCACCACCCGCTCGATCACCTTGCCCCAAAAAGGAGTATTTAAGACTGAGAGTTGTTCAAATTAGTGGGATCCAGGGAGGATTTCTTCAGGAGGGGGCAAACCACCACCTGCTTCAGGGTTGGTG
Organism: Tiliqua scincoides; assembly: GCF_035046505.1. Taxonomy (NCBI): domain Eukaryota; kingdom Metazoa; phylum Chordata; class Lepidosauria; order Squamata; family Scincidae; genus Tiliqua; species Tiliqua scincoides. Next base: position 3,974,180 of record NC_089830.1, on the reverse strand, counting down.
GCAACACCCCCTTCCTTTAGAGGAAGTCCAACGCTGTGCAGAACAGGCTGAGCATTCCTTTCCTGATCAGACAAACCATTTCTTAACACAACCTCCAGTTGCGTTTCTTGGCCCTTTTCCAGACCAGTTCAGCACTTCCACCTATTTACTGGAGTCCATCGAAAAAGGATAAGTAGAGCTGGTGGTTGTCCAGATAGTGACAGCACCTACTCCAGATCTCTGGCTACCTTCTCAGCAGTTTCATGTAGATGTTGAAAAGCAGCGAAAGACAAAATGAAGTCCTGCAGGGCCCCGTAGCATTAATTTAAGCAGATGTTCTGGGGCAGCGATTTTCAACATTTCTCTTTTCATGGCACACTAACCTCTATGGTCTTTGCTTCTTGTGACGTCACTTTTGGCAAAGTCACTGGAGGAAAAGGAACAGACAATTCATTTCTATAGAAAGTTACCCTAGAAACAGCTGCAGGACCTGGAAGAGTTTTTCAGTGATTTTCAACCACTGTGCTCCAAACTCCCACAGAATGCCTTGCGCTTTATGTGACACACCAATGTGCTGCAGCACACTGTTTGACAATCACTGTTTTGGGGTCTAAAGGTAGAGGGATCTTGTATGCTGAGTAATGTTTGGGAGGCATTCTGAACCCCCAGAGGCCGGTGGAGTGGGTTGCGGGTCCAGCATGACCCAGAAAGGCTTTGTGTGCAAAGAATTGAGCATTGATTCATGACCCACTGCAAGGTGGGTCGCAGCACTCGAAAGATTGGAAGCGACTGCCATAGTCCAGTGCTGCATAGTACCTATAGGCGGGTCAGGGAATTTCAGCTGATGTTCATCTTTCCCTCCCCTCTCCAGGTTTGATTTGATGGGCCTCAGTCCAGATGCACCTGAGGATGAAACGGGAATCAAAAAAGCAGCTGAAAACAGTAAGAGGAGCTCTTGCAGAGCAGGGTGTGGGTTGAGCCCATTTCTTTGAATGACAATTGGAAACTGCTGTTGCTCCGGCTGCATAGTGTTATTGATTACGCCTTTGATTGGCTAAAAAGGAGCCTCATTCAATTGGGCATTCAATTAAAAAAAATTAATATAAATACACCATCAGCATCTTAAAAGAAAGCGTTCCCCCTTCTCTCAGTCAGTCAGGGCTGAACGCTTTGCCAGAGAATCATCATGATGCTTGGGAATTTGTGTAGCAGTTTGAGTGTGCAGAGTGCTTCATGTCATTCTTGCAACAACCTAGTCAAGGGGAGTGTTATCCCCATAGTGTGGACAGGGAAGGCTGAGGGGCTTGTCTGGGGCAAGTTCATCGCCAATATGAAATTCAAATCCGGGAAATTCTGATGCGCGACTCATAGCACAATCCTAGTTACGTCTTCTCAGAATGCAAGTCTCATTGTATTCGGTGGGGCTTGCTCCCAGGAAAGTGTGCATAGCATTGCAGCCTTGGGGCCCAATCCCATCCAACTTTCCAGCGCTGATGCAACTAGACCGATGAGGCGAGCACTGTATCCTGCAGTTGGAGGGGAGCTGGCATGGGGGCCTCTTCAAAGCAAGGGAACGTTTTTATTCCCTTACCTTGGGTTTACATTGTGGCTGCTTCGGTGCTGGACGGGATTAGGCCTTCAGTCCCTTAGCTGCTGTGCTTCTCTCAGTTGGGTGCAAGAAGTGAGGTTCCAGAACTATTGTGACTCCCCTACAAATTGAGTTGTTGCTGACAAATGATAATTTCTTTGATTGGTTGATTGCCCTCATTACAAAGGGAAACCTGGTCCGTGGTGCTGTGCGTGCAACACTGGTTGGTGCAGGCCTGGTAAGGGGGGGAGGGAGGTGTGTGTGTGTGCGCGCGCGCGCGCTTGCACACTTGGTTTTCCAACTTCTGCTCTGTCTACTTCCAAGGCACATTTTTGCACCAAAGAGTAGCTCTTGCGCCTGGGGAGGGGGGGAGATTGGTCTCCTCTGCTTGGAAGTTTGGACCAGTTCTGGCTGCTGTGGTCTGGTGGCAAAGTGTGTGAGTTTAGCTTTGAAGCCACTCAGTGGCTGCTGGCAGGCCACAGTTCCAGAGTGGCATCCCTATAACTTCATTGCAGCAGAATCCCCCAAGTCCCTCCCCAAGTCCCTCCTTTCAAAGGTTCCTGCCTGTGTGTAGCCTCGGGTTTTGTGTCGATGCTGTCGATGCCTGGCAGAAAGAAGCAGCAAGTTCCTGATGCTCCCATGCCCTGGTGTGCCTTGTTTGCAGGCTCCCCCTCCCCCGATCTTTGCCGCTCTGGAAGGTCAAGAGAAAAATATTGGGCTCTTTCAAGACCCTGGCATTTGGACGTTCAATTTATTTTGCGTAGTTCACTCTATGCCATTGATTTTGTTTGTGTCCTGTGTAACCCACGGCCTTGTCACCTTGAGCTCTCTCTGTGCCTTCCAGTTAAAGCAGTAATTGAGCACGAGATAAAGAATGGGATCCCAGCCGACCGGATCATTCTGGGAGGCTTTTCACAGGTGAGTGGGGGGGCAGAATGGGGAAGAAGAGGGCAAAGGGGGTGGTTCTGGCACGGAATGCTGCAGGCAGGTGGGCGGCAGGGCTGGTCGTGGGCCTGGGGAGGTGAGCAGCGGCTTTGGGGGTCTTTGCAAAGTGCACCATTGCCTCCTTGCTGGGTGCTTCCTCCGGGTCGCTGCAGGGGAGCAGTGGTGGAAGTGGGCAAGGGGAGGGAGTGTCCCTGCATCCTCTGCTTGGCTGGCCATTGATGAATTAGGTGTATCTTTGGCCTGACCCAGAAGGGCTGCTCCTTGTGTTTGTGCTGCATATATCAGTTCCTGGAGACTGGCTTGGATGTGCACAGGTGTTCTTGAAGAGGTAGGGGCCAATTTTAGTGTCTGGTGGAGGTACAGTGGCGTTTGCTTCCTTTTTTTTTTTTTACAGAAAAATCAGGCTTCTAGCCCACATGGGAAATATATGTGCTGGTTTGGGGGCAGTGGCCAAGTGGAGGATTTCTGGTATGGGGCTTTAGTCGTCCTTCTCACAATATACTCTCTGCTTTGTATGACAGAATATTTCATGCATAAGAACATAAGAACAGCCCCACTGGATCAGGCCATAGGCCCATCTAGTCCAGCTTCCTGTATCTCACAGCGGCCCACCAAATGCCCCAGGGAGCACACCAGATAACAAGAGACCTGCAAGGCTTCCTGGGAGTTGTAGTTTAAGAACATAAGAACAGCCCCACTGGATCAGGCCATAGGCCCATCTAGTCCAGCTTCCTGTATCTCACAGCGGCCCACCAAATGCCCCAGGGAGCACACCAGATAACAAGAGACCTCATCCTGGTGCCCTCCCTTGCATCTGGCATTCTGACATAGCCCATTTCTAAAATCAGGAGGTTACACATATACATCATGGCTTGTACCCCATAATGGATTTTTCCTCCAGAAACTTGTCCAATCCCCCTTTAAAGGCATCTAGGCTAGACGCCAGCACCACATCCTGTGGCAAGGAGTTCCACAGACCGACCACACGCTGAGTAAAGAAATATTTTCTTTTGTCTGTCCTAACCTGCCCAACACTCAATTTTAGTGGATGTCCCCTGGTTCTGGTATTATGTGAGAGTGTAAAGAGCATCTCTCTATCCACTCTGTCCATCCCCTGCATAATTTTGTATGTCTCAATCATGACCCCCCTCAGGCGTCTCTTTTCTAGGCTGAAGAGGCCCAAATGCACAGTGCGTGTAGCATTCAAATGGCAGAACCTTGGCCTGTGTTTGCAGGATTTAAGTTGCCCTGGGCCTATCTCTGTCAAGCCATTAATGGAGAGAGGGGAATGTTTGAGGGCTGCATGTACTTCTGAGTTTGGACAGTGTGACCCCTTCCCGAAAAGGATGCACGTTTTATCTGCATTTACTGCAGGCGTATTGTCTTAGACGACAAGTGCTGGGTGGAGCTGTGGCCTCCTGGCCCAGGGGGCTCATTGGTTGGGGGTGTGTGTGTTGCTGGAGGGTTCTCTCCTCCTTTCTGGGCAAATCTTGACCTACTTGCTTCATATTGTTGTGCCGCAGGGTGGCGCGCTCTCCCTCTACACAGCGCTCACTTGTTCGCATCAACTGGCTGGCATCGTGGCCCTCAGCTGCTGGCTCCCGCTGCACAAAACGTTCCCGCAGGTACGGTTGCCTTCTCCCCTTTCAGTGTGGCCATGATCATGAGTGGGTGGGGGGTAAGCCCATGCCAGATTCATCACAGCCGCAAAGCAGAAAGAAACCCTCCATCTCTGGTGGGACTGATACCCCATAATTAGAGGTGTTTGAGAACTGAGTGTGTTTGACTCGGAAGTGAGTACATTGTGTTCAGGAAGACTTCAGCTGCAATCCTAAGGCTGTAATCTTGCCAGAAACAAAACACCTCCATCCGTAATGACCCTGGAAGCAGAGGTCCTGAAGAGATGGTCTCTCCCAATTCCCTCTACCACCACACTGGGCATCTCAAGAAAATGTAGACACTCTTTACAGTGTCAAATTTATTACGCTACAGGTCACATGTATACGGCAAATAGTGTACGTAGAAGAACTTGCTTGACCCATTATTTAATGAATTAGACCAGCAGCTCCTAATTTTTACCTTGCATCAACCCACTTTATCCTCCTGGTGGTGCCAGGGGAGGCGCCGGAGGCCTCTTCCAGCTTGTGCCAGGCCAGCAATGCACACTATTGCTTTCTGTTGGCATCAGCTAAAGGCTGTCGTGACCTCTAGCAGGATCCTGCTAGAACTTATCTAGAAGTCTCTGTTAAGTGACTTCGTTTTTGGAGGCAAAAACTCAGGAGGCTTCTATGGGCCATTCTGAGGCCTGTAGGCTAATAGAATGGTCTGCTGGCCCAGTGCAACCTAGAAGAAGCTTCTGAGGCCTTCCAGTGAAACTATCCCTCCCCCCCTCTGACTTGGAGCCAAACACTGGCAAGCGTAGGAGGAAGGGCCCAGCCTCAACCCACCACACATGGGCCCATGACCCACAGTTTGGGAAACCTTGAGTTGGACCAAGTGCTTGAAATGTTGGCAGTGACAGGATTGACCAAGGAATCTGCAGACATCCGCTCACGTGTGTGCTGTGATGGTTCCATGCGCCGCTCTTTAGTATCTTCTCTTGGATAGTTGAATATTGCAGGCTTTCTGTAATGATGCATGAATTAGACCTTAGTAAAATGTGTGTACACTTTTTTGAAACCATCTGAATATGTAATTTTTTGGGAGGACAGGCAGCGTCTTATGGCATGAACAAGGACATTCCCATTCTGCAGTGCCATGGAGAAATGGACCCCATGATCCCCGTGCGCTTTGGGGCCCTCACTGCCGATAAGCTGAAGGCCATCGTGACCCCCAGCAGGATCCTGTTCAGGACTTTCCCAGGAATGGTGCACGGGTCCTGCCCTCAGGTGAGTTGAGCACCTTAATGTGTGTCTTTGACCCCTTGGTCTGGTTGCAAGCAGGGAAATGAGGAGAGGCCTTCAGGGAGCCTCTTATACAACTCCTGTGTTCTTAGGAGATCAGATGAGGAGTTCTTAATGCCTCAGTGTTCAGCAGTTTGGCCTATAGCTCTGAGAAGAAGAGTGTTCTTTGCCCTGGACCCTTCCTTACAGAGTGGTCTCCTATCCCGTACCCTGCAGGTTTTTTAGGAAGGTTGCACAGACCTGACTGTTTGCAAGAGGGATTTCTGACGGGGGCAATGGCTGAGGTTTTCAGTGAATCTGGAGTGAGTCTGTGTTGCATTGCTTCAGTTGGCTGTTTAACAAAACATCTTGTTTGTTTAATGCTAACTCTATCATGTCGTATTAGAAACCGGAGACTATCCTACGGCACGCCTACAAGTGAACCAGTATATTATATATAGCCTCAACAGGAGACTTGCCTTCAAAAGCTTATGCTGCAATCACTTCGCTTGGTTTTTATCTTGTTCTTGAAACTTTTGCTACACTTTGAATTCCCTGTTGAGTTGCTACAAGCTGCCTTGCAGATCGGTTGCATGATCAAAAGGTGGCATACAGTTTAGAAACAGAGAGGACTCTGTAGCAGCAATTATTAGATTTTTTTAGATTGTGAGCCCTTTTGGGACAGGGAACCATTTAGTTATTTGATTTTTCTCTGTAAACCGCTTTGTGAACTTTTAGTTGAAAAGCAGTATATAAATACTGTTAATAATAATAATAATAATAATAATAATAATAATAATAATAATAATAATTATTATTATTATTATTATTATTATTATTATTATTATTATGCAGTAGGCAAGGAAACACGACCGTTTCTTTTTCAGGCTCCTATAAACCTCAGGCCACATTTTTGCTTTTGCATTTTGCTTGAGAAAGCAAGTTTCTAGCTCTTATGGTGGCACAGTAATGCCTGAAGCCATATGGGTGCATAAATGGAATTTGGAGGGTAGGTGCTTAGTCCTCTCTGTGCTTTGATGCCGTAGATAAGTCATGCCTGAATGTAAAAAGTACTCCTTTTTTTATCTTAACAGGAGATGTTGGCTGTGAAAGAATTCATTGAGAAACTGCTGCCTAGGATTTAAGCATAAGGATTCAAGACTGTTGCAGGGAGAGATGGCAAAGATCACCTCTGATGATCTTTTCACCCTTGACCTGCCAGCTGCGACTGGAAGCCGTGGCAACCCACCACCACTCCAGCTGGTTCCTTTCTCTGGTCCTCCCCTTCCTCCTCCACTGAGACGACCCCCCCCACTGCCGTGTATGTGGAAGGGAGTGACCCTCTTTTCTGTGCTTGGGGGGGAAGGGATGGAGCAGCATGAAGGAACAGCTGAACCCCTCATGTGGCCTCCTTGCAAACTTCGTATTCTGGTCATCTGATTTCAGTCTCTTCCTGTCTCTTCCCCCCCCCCCCCAATTGAATGCTTGCTGTGGAGATGAACTTAAAACTTAAGGTATTATGATTACATTCTGCTGTTGCAGTATTTTCAGGGAGTTTCTGCAAGGTGTCTGAGCTCTCAGATGAACTTGCAGTTCCACCCACCCAGCCTTCCTCACCTGCATTGTGAGGCCTGTCTTGCTGGCGCCATCTAGTGGCAGAAACAGGATCAGGGCTCCTTCCTTGAGCTGCTTGTCAAGCTTCCTTGACACTTGGCTCTCCCCAGGCTGGGTGTGTGTATAGACTGCTGCTGCTCCACCCAGGAGACCATCATATGCAGCCCTGCACCTATTAGAACTGGTTCTAAAATCTAATCAGTGTTGCAGGGCAAGGCGGTTGGGGGGGGGGAAGGACGCAATGGAGTGGCAGTGGATGGCTGCAGGATATCCTCTAGACACATTCTGGGCTAGCTCCTTCACAATCAACCAGGTGTGCTGTTCAGCGCTTGCGCGACTCCCAGGTTCTGCCAGAGTGTCAGGGCTCCGGTGTGGCGGAGGTGCCCCACTTCATTAGGAGTTGAGTATTCTTTGTGTCGTTTTTTCCGTCTCTTGTTTGTTTTACTGCCATCTCTGCTGTGGTCTGTCTTGTCTCGTGACTGCACTGGCAGGGCAGCGTTCGAGGGAGATAGGTGCCCAACGGGCTCTCCCCAGCTGTCCAGGCCTCACAGCTCTCTGCATTCCCAAGAGTCACTGGTGGCTCCTCCTGCAGGCGGGGCAGCTCCTTGGTTACTATAGCTGGTCTCTTACCCTATGTGTTGGTTGCCCAGGCAGAGCAGCTTTCCAGTCCTCCTTTCCAGCCTGTATTCCAGCGAACTTCTTGCGCTATGCAGGCTTCCCTCTTGGTCATGGGGGCTGCAAAGCTCAGTGCCCCCCCCCTTAGCCCTGGTGGCTGGCATCTGTTCCCTGAGGCTTTCTTGGTAGGAGGCCCTTCCCTTTCGCTGTTGAACAGCAGACTTTCTCACCCCCACCCCAGATTAGCCCTCCCACGTGGACTGACGCCAGGGTCGCAGGAGGCATTTTCTAAAAGGTTGCTCATGTTAGGTGAAGGGCTGCCATTGTCTCCCTCCTAATCCCAGTGTCTTGCTTTCTATGTGGCCTGAGCCTGCTGGCTTCCTTCCCCCTCTGCCCCACAAGCCCCTGTGGATGTTGCAGCAGCAGGTGGTGTGCTAGGACTACACAAGGGCATGGAGGTAGAATGAATTCCAACAGAAGGGCCATAGCGGTGCCCCTGTAGGTACACTCCTGTGGCGCCCCATCCCTCCTGGGGTCTGCTGGGTGCCACAGCAGCCTTGGAGGAAGGGTTGGTTTCCTTCCTGCTTGTCTGCTTCTGGAGTGGCTGCTGCAGCTGCCTGAGTTGCTCCCCCAAAGTCTGCTTCTCCTGGCTTGACACAGAGGTGGCAGGGCTGACTTGGTCGAGGCCAGCCATGGCTTCCGTAGGTATCGGCAACTTTCCCATAAGAAGGGAGACACTATGAGTGGTGGCATTGAAACACGGCACCTCTCCAGGTTTGTGGTGGAACCCCAGCTGCATCTTTTGTTGCTCCTCCTTGGATATGAAGAGGGAAACAGTGGAACAGGAAGTGTCGAGGAGAGGAGACTGTCTCCAGCGGTCTAGACCACTGCTCTCCTCCACACTTCCTCTTCAACACCATTTTCTTCTCTTTGAATCTAGGGAGAGCGGGGAGGGGGCGGCTATGGGCACCCTTTGCCTGAAGCAAGTGCCTCAGTTGGTCTTGTGGATGGGCTGGCCCTGCTTCAGTCTTGGCTCGCTCTGTCTTGGAAAGGAACCGACTCCTTCTGGCAACAAACAGCTTGCTTGTTCCCTTCAGGTCGCAGAGCCTTCCCAGACCCAACTCCGAGTAGCTGGCTGTGGGGCTCAGAGCCAGAGTTGTCTGTGTTCGCAGAAGCAGGAAGGGGGGGCAGGCGGACCGGCAAAGTTTGGAACAGGCGGGAGCCTTCAGTGCAGCTCCTCTTAATCGCGAGGCCCCCAGATGAGCAGAAAGCAATAACCCTTTCAGAGCCATAAACCGACTTGTGATAGTCACGATGAGCTGTTTCTACTGAAAGCTGCCGCTTGCCTCCCTCCTTCCCAAGTGTGCTGTGTTCTTGGGGGTGACTGCCCAGGCCTGGTCGGCACATGCAGCGGAACAAAGTTGCGCACTTCTGGGCCAAGCGTCTCTCCCCTTCCAGGCTGCAGCGGAGGGGGGGTGCGCGCGCCATTTTTGAATACCTTCCTCATTTTAAAAAAATAATCCCTGCAAGTAGAAAAGCAGCAGGAACAGCTGCTGTGAGTGAGAGCTTTCTACTTGTAGGGAGGAGTGTGATTTCTTTGAATGGTCTAAGGGTTTCAGAGATGTGCTTTCCACCCCACACTTGCAGTAGGAAAGGGTAGTCTTCTCTGCCACCTCACTCTGCTGGAGGTGTGGACCAGGCCCATCTTGCTTCTCCGTAGTGGGCGCAGGCAGGCCCAAATGAGCAGGCCCACGTGCTGGCTGGCTGCCAGACACGCTGCAGCAGCAGCAGCGTGCCTCTCTGGCTGTGACTCAGGTTGTGTTTGCAGGGCAAGGACTCAGATCAGCACTCTGGCCTCAGCTGCTGCCTCCTCTCACAACCAAATGGCTCATAAGTTGTGGCTGTCCCCGAAGAGATGGTGAGGATGGGTTAAGAACTGGCCAGAGGAAGGTGGCTGCTTCTCTCTCTCTCCCCTTGCACACAGCTCTTTGACTCTCTTCTCCCCCCTTCTGTCTTGTATATCTTTTTATTTTTTGTGTCCCACTGTCTGATATGAGATTAAACAAACACAACCAGCGGTGTCTCCACCTGTTCCTTTATTATAGTCAAACCTGCGTCATTTTTCCTGCCGCTGTTCAGCATGTGATGGCCCTTGTTGGTGGCTCTTACGACAAACCACAAGGCCATGGCAGCAGCAATACAATTTCAGACCTGGCTCCTGTGCTGCTTGGGGGGCCAGGACCACAAAATGCCACCCTTGAGAGGAGACATAAGGTCAGTTCCAGAGCCTTGCCAGATGTTCCCTGGTCCTCCGAAAGCCTTCTGAGTACACTGGAGGGCCGTTAAACAGTACTTCCTGTTTTCTGATGCAGATCAGAAGTACGGTTTAATGGCCGGTTTAATGGACACCTCAGAAGGCTTTTGGAGGGCCAGGTGATGACTTACAGGGCTTGGGAGGGCAGACAGCAGTGGTGCGATGGTGCTACCCCCACTGCAGCCCTTCCAATGGCCAGGGAGGGCATGCAGTGGTGGCAATCACTGGTGCTGTTTCACAGATGTGTGAACACTTGACAGCTGAGGCAGGGCCAAGCGTTGCCTCGCCTGACCCGACCCCATTGCCAACCTCTGCTCTTCCTCCACCTCCCCTGACTTGGCAAAAAAAGAGGGGGACAGCAGTTCAGCAATTCAGGCTGGAGCAGCAGTGGAGAGAAGTATGTGGGCAGAGGTGGACATCTCTGTCAGTTTCCTGCCTGTGGGCCAGCCCTGTATGCAAGGGTGCCATCGCTTCAGGCTCTTCTTGAGCTAGGTGGTAGATGAGCAGAAAGCCACTGTCCAAGCCCAAGAGCAGTTCTGCAAACATGCCAAGGAGTGAGTCTATGATCTGCAACTGGTGTGGTGATCTTGTGTCTTTGGGAGGAAGAAAATATGGTGGGAGTTTTTCTCCCCCCAGTAAAAGCATCTAGTTCTCACTGCTGCATGAAGGTTCCATTTGCTCAAACTGCCAGAAGGTGGGAGAAACAAGATCCCATGCCTGAATGGGTTGGCTGCTAACAGTCCCATGAATGTCAGTGAGTAAGGCTGCAATCCTAAATGCACTTTCCTAGCAGGAAGTTCCATTTAACACTGGGATGTGCTTCTGCAAAGCTGTGCATAGGATAATGCTGTAGTTTCACCATCAGCAGGGGCTTGAATGGGGCTGTTGTGCCTCTCAAGCTGGCAGTGAGCCTAGACTGAAGTGAGCACAATGTGGGAGTCATTCTATATGTAAACAACTTAAAAAGTACTGTTTTATGAGGAAAACCATTTGGGCAGGTGGACGGAACAGGGTTTTGACACAAGCTGGTTCATGACCAAAGGTTAAGTGCTAGGAGGGCTCTCAACATACCCTCTTAGAACAAATGCTGGTGGACATTTTACTTAACGGTCTGCTTGTCTTCTGACATGGAACTTACAAGTGGTGTACAGGAAAGATATTTATTTATTAGATTGATATTCCACCTTTTGCCCTGAAGGGCACCCAAGGTGGCTATATCTTCATCCAGGCCTTGATCAAGGCTCCAGTTGCTGGCTTTCAGGGTGGGGGGTGGAGAGGCTATTAGCCTGTGTGCTAGCCTGGGAGTAGCTTTCTTCCTCTCTCACTGAGTTAGAAAAAACCAGAGCCAGCAAGTACCAGCTGTCACTTAACAAATGTTTTAATTATAAAGTGTTGACAGAGATACAATGAGTTTTCCCTGCCCCTTCTGTCTCCAGCAACAGGTTTGATCAAACTTGCTCCTATATAGTGGTGGGGTAGTTAAAAAGTCAAGTTCCTTGTGAGATGCCTTAGCAGAACTCAGGTGGTTTAAAGTACCTTTTGCCTTGGTCCTGTAAGAGTAGGGATGAGTTGTCACCCCTTGTGAGTCTCTCCTTTTAACTGCCCCCTTGAGTGTACTTTTTGAGCAACAGGGCAGCTGCAAGAGGTCTTTGCAACCTACATTAGGCACCCATCATGTTATTTTTGATTAAATAGCAGGAGCCAACAGTAGCACAAAAGTGACTGCTATATACTCCAACAGGTACAGCTGCTCTTTGGCTATAGCCACTTCCTTATTGCTGTTTGTCCTTTGCCAGTTGGTTATATTAAAAATCAGTCCTGACCTTTGAGGCCAAAGAAAATTATGCAAATATACACAATGACACATGTAAGTAGGGGAAAGTAGTATTTGTGTACTTGAACTTGTCTTTGGACTCTGCTTTGTGGGTGGCTATACAAGTACAGTACAGCACTTCATTATAAAAGAAATGGCTCACTGTCTTGTTTAAGCTTCCTGCCCCCCCCAACACAGTGCTCAGGCACTGCACATGGAGGTGCCAACAGCTTTCACTCCCACCTCTATAAAATGCTGCTGGCCTTGGCATAGGAGTCAAGCCTGAGCCCCCAACTCAAGTCACTGAAACTCAAGTCACTCTTTCCTAAATTCCCACACTGCTGGACAGCTGTATTTTCTCACTCTGTGCCAGGGACTACTCAAAGCTCTGCTGAATGTCTACTGCAGCGGTTCTCAAACGGGTGGGTTGCAATCCACCAGTTTGTGTAACACTTGCCATGTCCTTTTAAGGGGAAGGGGAGGGAGGCAGTGTGATTGCTAAGGGGGGGGGGTGCTTGTGCCTTACTTTGCATGATGCTGGGCTACAGCAGGCTGCAGGAAGTGCAGGCAGCCCTGCACCGTGCTCCCCGAAGCTTGGAACCTGCAAAAGAAGCAGGCGTAAAGCAATTCCGTTTTGCAGGAGGTGCTTTGCGCCTACTTTTGCAGGTTCCAAGCCTTGGGGACCGCTGTGCAGGACTACCTGCACCTGTAGCCTGCTACAGCCCAGCATCATGTAAAGTAAGGCAAAAGCACCCCCCCTTAGCAATGCAATTGTGGGGATTGTGCTGCTGCCCTAGCCCCTCCCACACAAGACTTACTGAGGGAGTAAAGCTCCCTCAAAGTTTGAGAAACCCTGCTCTACTGGGTTACTGAACTTTGGTCTCTGCAGGGAGCCCATAGCAGCTGCCGCCAAGGTTTAGTATTTGACAGTTTCAAGTGCGAGGAGGCAATTGTACAACTATTGCACCTTGGTCATGTGTTCCTCTTATCTGTTTATAAGGCTCCAAGAGCTAGTATTTTAGCAGAGGTTGCAGCAGGTGGTTAAAAGCACTTGGCTTTTAAAAGCACACTGAGGGAGCTTTGCAGTTTAGAAGTGGAGAGAGATGTTGAGCTGATGGCCAAGGGAAAAGCTGCAGTGCGGGGGACGGGACGGGACAGGGGATCCTTTGGAGAGGTCATGAACAGCTAAATGCAGGGTACCTCTACTGCAGCTGCCCCAAACACCTCTCTACCGTCAGCACCTCTTGTGAAGGACTCCTGGCCTCTGCTTGTGCTTCAGGCCTTGTCCCCAAAAGAGTGTTCATCTCATCCTGACATCCTCCTGCACATTCCCATTGTCACTTTTTGTTTGCATGGGAGATGTAGTGTCTTCCCAAGCCCCAGTTTGGCTGCCAGGGAAGCCAGCGGGGAAGGCACAGGGAGAAACAGAACAGGGGTCATTGATCAGCCTCCCCTTCTCACAGCTGCTTGATGTCTGAAGTGACGTGACCCTTGGAGTAGAGAAGCAGCATTGGCTGTCATTAGTAGAGAGAGCAGGAGACTTCTTCCAGCTGCTAATTCTTGCTGAAGCCTGTCGGGTTCTGGGACTGCCACCTCCACAAGTCTTCACCTGGGGGCGAAGAGGAGAGGGACAGAACAAAAGAAAATATTTCTTTACGCAGTGCACCATTAATACATCCAGCCTAGATGGGGATTGGACAGATTTCTGGAGGAAGAGTCTATCACAGGCTACAAGCCATGATGGGCTCATGCAATTTCCTAGGAATACCTGGTGCTGTAGGCTTATACCATAGTCTTTCGAGACTGAAGGTTGCCAACCAACCAAGAAGTAGGCTGCCTCTGAATGCCAAATGCAAGGTTTCTTGTGTGCTCCCAGAAGCATCTGGTGGGCCACTGTGAGATACAGGAAGCTGGACTGGAGGGCACTGGCCCTGATCTAGCAGGGCTCTTCTGATGTTTGTGTGTGTGGCCATGAGCAACTCATACACTGTGTGGCTGGCCGAACCAGGAGAATGGTGGAAGGCTGTCCCCAGGGTCTTTGCCCACAGAAGACAGCGAAATGTTGGCTGGTCTCCTTGGAAAGGGTTGCAGGTAGAAGGACAGACAACTGCTTGGGGGGGGGGGAGAAGAGGTTCCACTCACACATCTTGTCCAGGCCCCGGTCAGCTTTCCAGCCCAGCTCCTGTTCAGCAAGGCGTGGGTCAGCATAGCAAGAGGCCACATCCCCCTCACGTCGGGCCACAATCTTGTACCTGATCTGCAACAAAACACAGAAGCAGCCAGTTGTTGAGCTCCATGGGGGGAGAGGGGGGGCAAGCAACTGGTGGGATGAAAGGGGCTGGAGGAACAGCAAGGGAGAGCTATGAGCAGCCTCCACCTCCAGCTGGTTCTGCCCACATGGCACTGGTATGGTCTGCCCCTGACACAAGAGGGATGGAGAACAAAAAAGACACAATCAAACCAGCAGTAATAAGCAGAGCTCAGCTGTGGCCCCTCAACAGCCGCAAAGCATGCGGTGGGCAGTCCTCATGGGATGCACCTTCTTGGATTTGTGCTGTGAAGTGCATCTGTGCAGGTATGGCAACCAAGTAGCCCTACACTAGAATCCCCAGGCATATGACCCAGGCAGAGTTGTTGGCAACCTTTAGTCTCGAAAGACTCTGGTATTGCGCTCTGAAAGGTGGTTCTGGCACAGCGTCTAGTGTGGCTGAAAAGGCCGATTCGGGAGTGACAATCCCTTCCACACTGGGAGCAAGTGCAGTCTGTCCCTGGTCTGTCTCCCTGGCTGTGGGCCTTCCTTCTTTGCCTCAGACTGTTGGCCAAGTGTCTCTTCAAACTGGGAAAGGCCATGCTGCACAGCCTGCCTCCAAGCGGGCCGCACAGAGGCCAGGGTTTCCCACCTGTTGAGGTCCACTCCTAAGGCCTTCAGATCCCTCTTGCAGATGTCCTTGTATTGCAGCTGTGGTCTACCTGTAGGGCGCTTTCCTTGCACGAGTTCTCCATAGAGGAGATCCTTTGGGATCCGGCCATCATCCATTCTCACAACATGACCGAGCCAATGCAGGCGTCTGTTTCAGCAGTGCATACATGCTAGGGATTCCAGCATGTTCCAGGACTGTGTTGTTTGGAACTCTGTCCTGCCAGGTGATGCCGAGAATGCGTCGGAGGCAGCGCATGTGGAAAGCGTTCAGTTTCCTCTCCTGTTGTGAGCGGGGCAAGGGTCCTGAGGCCGAGAGGAGTGACTACCACGTGCCCAGGAGCAGAGAGGTATTAGGCTTCCCAGCGCTGCAGGGCTGCTCTGAACATGGCAGGCTATATCCTTCACACAACCAGGTCATCTCATGGAGGCACAATGATTAATGCCTCTCCGCAGCCATGTTCACAAGTAGTGGGACAACAGAAGGCCTGCCAAACACAGTGTGCACTCCCCACTTGGTTGGCAGGCAGCAAGTCACACAGGCTCTCATTCGTAGGGCACAGTCCCATTGACAGCACTTGATCCAAGTCCCACTTATATATATGGACAGGGTTTAAGTAGCTCTTGCATGCATAGGCTGAAAGATCAAATCACCTTTTTCCCCACATTTTTATATCACTCTTTCTCCAAGGAGCTCAGAATGGTGTACATGGTTCCTTCCTGTCTTTTGTCTTCACAACAACCCTCAAAGGTAGGCAAGGCTGAAAGAGAGGTGACTGGCCCAAAGTCACCCAGAAAGCTTCACGGCTGGGCAGGGACTCAAACTGGGGTCTTCTAGGTCTAAGTCCAATTCCAGAATAACTATGCCATTCAGCCACCTGTTGGTACTCTCTCTCCTTTCCCTGGTCTCCAGCAGAAGTTTACCCCCTTCCTCACCCCGGCTTGTCCCCCTACCTTCTTTCCCGATGCCTTCTCCATGGCTTTGACCATCTGCAGGACCGAGTAGCCTGTGCCAGTGCCAAGATTGTATATCTGCAAAGATAAAACTTTGGTTATTAAGACAGCTGCATTACTACTGGAGGAAGAGTCTACCGAGCCATGGCTACAAGCCAGGATGGGCTCATTCAGCTTCCTGGTTTTAGAAGTAGCCTGTCTGAATGCCAACGCAATAGTGCCAAGGTGCGTGGGACCCTTTGCTGAGAAACAACAGAAAGGTACATCCCCGAGGGGTTTAAAAATCTGATCCAGGGGGCAACCACAGAAGGGAAAGAAGATGGAGAAGGGCTCAGTGCCATGTGGCCAGCCACATGCTTCCCTACCTTGCAGCCACACTTCTCCTTGAGCTTCTTCAAAGCTGCGATGTGGCCCTTGGCAAGATCCACCACATGGATGTAATCCCGAACACCTGCCAGAGAACAAGGAGGTCCATCAGCCAGTGCCCAGGTCCCCCAGCCTTGCTGATCACTGGGGTATTGAACTACAGGCAGTACAGACCCTGCTTATGACAGTGAAGAACACCGCAGAGCTTTTCAAAAGGATGTGCAGATTCTTCCCCCCTCTGATGTGGCTGGGGGAGTTTTGCTGTTGGCCTGACTGTTTGCTCATGAAGGCAATACTACGCACTGCCCAGTGAAGGCAGAAGACCAGCAAGTGGGACATCCCAAGTGGCCAGCAATACAGCCTGTCTCTCTAGCTAGACACATGGATGGAATCTGTTGGGTTTTGCTTGCCCTTTCCATTCTGTAGCAACATGGCTCCCTCTGCTGGACAATCCTAGTCACTGCATCCAATTTTCTCCAGCTCTTTTTGGTCTATCAAGTTCAGGGGAGGCATTTTTCTATAAGCTTGCTGGTTGGAGCAAGCTTCCTTCCCCACCCATCCAGCTGCAGACCCACTAAATTTGAGGTGCAGGGGGAAGAAACTCTGCCAGGCAATACTTCTCTCAGATAGCCCCCAGTTTCCCTGATTTTTGCCCAGCCACCTATGGAGACACTCTATCCCCAGAACATCTCCACTTGCCAGTTCTGAGCCAGGAACAACTTCAGATCAATGACTGAGATCTTACTAGGGCCTTGGGCCAAGTGTCAGAGAGGACAGAATGGGATACAAAACAACAACAACAACAACACAAGACTACCAGGTCTGGGAAGGAATCCTGTGCAGTGTCAGCCTAGCTGGGCAGGGTCAAAACCAGCTGGCGTCAGTTCTGGTGACAGCTCTGATAGGCTTGGAGAGTTGCCTTCCCTAGCCTTGCCACCCACCCATGGTCCTTTAACTGGAGAGGCTGGGCTCTGTTCTGCCACCTCTGTCTCAAGGGGAACACTCAAAGGGAGGGTGGTCTATCAAATCCAGTGTTGTCTACTGAGGCTGTCCCAAGATGGAAGCAGAGGTCTGCTACCTGAGAGCCTTCAACTGGCAACAGACAGGAGAGTTCCACTCCCAAGCTGTGCCCCCACAACTCCTGCTTTTATATATTCAACTTCGCCCAGAGGTGGTTTGGACAGGTTTGCGGAGGGAACTCTCTACAGAGAAGATGGCAACAGGTAACTCACCCGTCCCATCCACTGTCTCATAATCACTCCCAAACACGTTCAGGCACTCCCTGCGCCCCACAGCCACCTGAAGCAGGCAGAAGGGGGAGAGGGAAGAAAAGACACGAGTTCAGAAAGTTTTCTTCATACAATGGACAAAACAGAATCCAACTCACAAGGGATTCGGTACCTGGGCAACGTAGGGCATCAGGTTGTTTGGGATGCCCTGGGGGTCCTCTCCTATCCTTCCTGACTCATGGGCTCCGATAGGGTTGAAGTAGCGCAACAGAACAGCATTCCAGTCCTGGGAGGAGAGGCAGGGAAATCTGATTTTAAAAACCCAGTCCAGAACAGTCCTGCATGCAGCGAGGCCTCCAAGCTGCAAGGGTAGAGTTGAGTACAGCCCTGCCTTCTCACCGGTTCCGCCTTGCACAAGTCCTGGATCATCTCTTCAATGAAGTACTTTGATTTGCCATAAGGGTTCGTGCAGCTGCCGACTGGATGGCTTTCATCGAGGGGAAGGAAAATGGGGTCTCCGTAGACGGTGGCCGAACTGCTGAAAACGATGTCCCTGACTCCATGCACTTTCATGGTCTGTGGAACAAACTCAGATTAACTGGCCTGGGGCCACTTGAACATGTGATTTAGCAGGTTTTTAAGACATTTGCACCCAGTGGAGGGACAGACCATTCACTACTACAGACAGCTGCCCTAAAAATAGAGCCACAGAACCCAGAAGAGATTTTCAGCAATTTTCAATTTCTGTACTCCAAACTCCCACAGCACACCTGTCGAAAATGGCCATGTTAAATGTGCCGTTAGGCCTCTCATGGTACTTGGGCTATTAGCCAACACAGCTACTGCATGGGAGATGAACAGTCAAACATATGGTCTCTCTGAGGGAGATTTTGCAGCAGCCTCTGTGGCCTTCCTAGGACTTTAGATAACACATTGCTCACCTCCAGCAACCGGATGGTCCCAGTCAGGTTCACCTTGTAGTAGTCCAGTGGCATCTGGACCGACTCTCCAACAGCCTTGAGGCCTGCAAAATGCAGCACGGCCGAGAAGCGGTGCTGCCGGGAAGCAGAGTGTGAGCTATTGCAGGAACACCAGCTTGGCAGGGTTCTGAGTAGAGCCAAGATTCACATTTCCCAAACTCTAATGCACTGTTTTGTTCTTTGTAAAATGGACTCTGAAAAGAGTACAAGACACACAGGGACTCCCTGCACACCTTGCAGGAAAGGGCAAACTATGTTGAGTTGGCTACCTCCAATACCCAACAAAGCCTGCTGACAGGGCCACATCCAGGCTTTGCCATACTGTGACCCTCCTTATCTTGCAGGCTTGGCACCCGTGGACTTGAATATCTGTGGATGCTGAGCCCGTGGCTGGGGGCCTCAAAGGACCTCCTGGATATGACCAAAAGTGCCTTCCGGTCTTATCTTGGAGGTCTTCCAAGGTGCAGAGAAGTCAAACACAGTCTCCCTACACTTCTGAAGGCCTCCTGGAGACTTGTGAAAGGCACTTCTGGTTTGCCAGCATGTCCCCCCCCCCAAAGAATTTCACTATCCATAGAATTCAGTATCCACAAGGGGTCGCAGAACAGAACTCCTGCAGATACAGAGGGCCCACTGTATGTCAGAGGGGCAAAATGACACCCAGAAAAGAGGACAGTGAAAAACCAGCGCTTTTGCAAGGCTGGAGAAGAAGGGGACCCCCAAAGCACTGAAAATAATGCTTATTGCTAGAGGCAGTCTAAAAATGGTTTTATTTTTTCATGTTATCCTTAAAAAAGGCTGAAAGTGGTGTTATAGCAGTGTTATGTGATTTTTATGCCAAATTAATATTTTAATCAATTTTAAAGCATTTCTATCAAGTGTCATCACTGTCATATAGGTGGTATAAAGGTTTTTATACTTGTGGCTGTCGGCAGGCATGGCCACAGGAATAAAACAGTCATAAAACACATCGCACGTAAATACCTGAAGAGCACAACTACGTAGTCGACTACTTGAATTAAACTTATAGGAGCTGTTTAAGATTTGCAGGCTACTTGTATGAACAATACAATGAACCTAACGCTGCCAAACACAAACATATTAAGACACTGTTAAATTAAAACATTGAGAAGATAGCAATTTGAACCAACAGAATTGAGTATAGCAGGGGTGCCCAAACCCTGGGCCTGGGGCCACTTGCGGCCCTCGAGGCCTCTTAATGTGGCCCTCAGGGAGCCCCCAGTCTCCAATGGGCCTCTGGCCTTCCAGAGATTTGTTGGAGCCCACTCTGGCCCGACGCAACTGCTCTCAGCATGACGGTGAATGTTTGACCTCTCACGTGAGGTGCGGGATGAGGGCTCCCTCCACTGATTGTTGTTTCACAGCTGTGATGAAGCAGCGGCAGCAAAGGAAAGGCCAGCCTTGCTTTGCGAAAGGCCTTAAGCTATTGCAAGACCTTCATTCATTCATAAGTTCATCTTTAATATATTCATTTATGTAAACTTATGTAAATTTATTCAAATTTTAAATGTAAATCAATTCTTTTTTTCCCTGGCCCCCAACACAGCGTCAGAGAGATGATGTGGCCCTCCTGCCAAAAACTTTGGACACCCCTGGAGTATAGCATTGGAACTGCTATGGAAACAAACTGGTTTTAAAGGGCAGGGGAAAAAAACGCACCAACATAGCAAGGAACCATTAAACACCTGCTTACTTGCATGTAAATACAACCATGCAGCTCAGTTTCACTTCCATAAGAGTTCAATACATTTATCAGCTTGGAAGGAGGGCATTTGGTGGGCCTCTGTGAGATACTGGAAGCTGGACTAGACGGGCCTATGACCTGATCCAGCGGGGCTCTTCTTATGACTTTCTTCTTAAGTGTTTTTGGGGCCTGTATTCAGCAGATCGGGACCATTCTGGTGTGTTGCATTCCTCCCTGCCTGCCCTTCCCAATGGACCAAGCCACAGTCACCTGCTCAGGAAGCACACTGTGGCTCGGTTTCATTTTCTATAGGGCGCCATGCATTTTCCGAGCATGCTCAGAAGACTCTGCAACCAGTTAAGCAACAGACCTCCGAGGGAGTCAGGAGCTTAGAAACAGTCAGAGGCACTCAGAACGATCCACAGATGCTCTGCAGCCATTTTAATAGGTACATGGCAGTATTTCTTTAATTGAGCAGGAGAAGGATTTTGTCGTTTTATAAGAACCTTATGGCGGTGTTATTTTGCTTCTACCATTTTAGACTGCCCCTACCTATTGCTAAGACCACTCCAATGAAATCCCCCTTAAACACTCAATACATTTCCAGCAAGTGGTGAAAGACAGAAGGAGTCTATCAAGAATTAAGAAAGCTCTGCACATCCTGCCCGTCAGAAGATTCCTTCTTCCCAGCAACTCTAATTTTAGACTCCGGACACAGAGAGTGGGGCTTTATCCATTAAAAATAAATGTGTTCAACAGCTCAGAATTTCCGCCTTCCCCTCCCCTGGGCCAGATGACAATCCAACATAGGATGTCATTGGATGCAGGCTGCCATCTGTGGAAGAACCTGCACTTTGCACACAGGAGGTCCCAGCTCCAGTCCCTGCAGTTCTCCAGGAAGAGAAGAGAAAAACAAAAATCTCATCCGGAATGCAAATAGCCATGGCCAGACATTTGGACAGTTCCAAGAGCCATGGATTGCAGGTCCAACTGCAGGCCAAGGCACCTCCAAGGGCCATCCATGGGCTGTGGTGGCCTCTGTCCCCAGGCAGCAGATGGGGAACCAGGGGAGAGCTCTCTGGGGTGGTGGGAGAGAGTCTGAACCTGTGGTGCCAGAGGTTCAACGGAGATGGCCGCATTCAAGATCCTCACCTTCTTGAACAGCTCCTGGAGGCCTGGCTCATTGAGGACATCCAGCTCCTGGAAGAGGATCTCCTTGCCTACGATGTCCTGCACACGGCGAAGGCTCTCAGGCTTACTCTGTCCCCCTGGAAAGGAGAGAAGCTCTGACACTGCACCAGAGAGGGCATCATTCCACACACACCCCCAACAACAAGAGATACCAACGACAGCTCCAGAACCCAGATTTGGCCCCTTCCAATCCAAGGACTACATAGCCTGACTCCGAGGGGCTCATGGCCTCCCCCTCCCACCTGCACCTCAGCTCCTTCTTCCAGACTAAGAGGGAGAGAAGAGGACTCCTTCACAAAATGCATCACAGCTTATTATAATTTACAGCACTGAGCCACAGGGCACAGAAGAGGCCCACCAATGTCAGCCAGGATGACTGAATGGAGCCTCTGGGTTCAGAGGCCACCAGTGGAGACAGGCGGCTGGGCAAGAGGAGTCTTGGAACAGGGCTGCTGCCTGACCCCCTTAGGAGCTGCAGTATGCGCTCCAAAATGGTAGCCCAGAGCTCCTTGGGGAAGAGCCAAGTGACTGTCAGAGCAGCAGCTTGCAAGAGGAAAATCCTGCCAGTGGGAGGAAGAGGAGAAAGGAGTCCTTCATCGGCACCTCGACCGAGCAGCTTAGGGGGAGGGGCCCCCTCTGTGGTTATCATGGGCATGAGGGGGTTCAAGAGTCCTAGTTCATGCAGGAGCCACATTGGGGAAGCCACTGAACCCGCAGCTCTTGTTGCAAAATACAGTCACCTCCTGGGGCCTGCAGCAGGTTCTGGGTCCGGTTCTCCTCACCTCGGATGGCATTGTGAAAGTTGTCAATGACCACAGGGGTGTAGCCCGCCTCAACCAGCTCCAGCACACAGTGGCTGCCGATGTAGCCAGCTCCACCAGTCACCAGGATCTTCTCTGACATTGTTCCTAAAAGGACACCCAGACGTCACTCCAGAGTCGAGAGGGACTGGGGATCCCAACAGAGGGCCAGGCAGTAGGGGTGGGCTCCTAGCAGAGAAATCCTTCGACAATATGCACCCCCTTAGGTTGGGATCTTCACATAGAAGAGACTCCCTGTGGTATACTTGGTCTCACTCCCCCAGGGTTTTGGGGTGCTCAGAGTTGTTGGTTCTCAACCCTAGAGCCCTCAAAGATCCCTGTTTGGTAGTACTGCCACCACCCTGTAAGAGCCAGTGCCTCAGTCCAGGGACACCGAGACCCTCTAGGCTTAACTATATCCCTTGTAGGCACTGAGCACTTTCTTTACTTAAAGTCTCAGTCCTCAAGTTACTAGTCCACAATGAGGATTTGAGGTAGCTTGCTGAACGGCTAGGCAGGATTCTGAACCTTTGTCCCCAACAGACAATGAACCAACATGGTAAAAGGATTTTTACTTTATTAAGTACATAGGGTTACAAAAAGTTACAAAAGGCAGCAAATGCTAGAGGCATAAAAGCTTCTAGGAAACATATCAGCATAAAACAACAAAGCTAACTGGCTGACTCTATTATTCTCTAACTCTCACCTGGGTCAGCTTCCTTTGTAGATCCTCAGGCCCAGTTACCTATGGGCCACATGGTCCTGGCGGGGCAGGATGTGCACCTACCACCTTTTCCGCCAAGAGACAAAAACCAAAAGACCCTGTCCTCTGGAAGTGGGGCTGGATGCTCGCCCTCTCAGCTCTTCCCTCCCCCCTGGAGATCTACAGCTGCATTCCATCCTTGATGGGTGTCTTTCTGGCTGCCTGGGTGCTACACAATCACCTTCCATTGAGTTGTAAATCCCTTGCAGCAAGGAAATGCAAGCCACTTCTGTGTTACTGTTTTAGCTTGGTTCAGGCTTTACATGCTACTAGGCCTAAATGGTATATATTCATGACACTCCCCCTCCCCCAAACAAGGAAGCCAGGCGCAAATGTCAGTTGCACAGGGGAAGCAGAGACCTTAAGGATGAGACTGGACAGGGTCGGCCCAGACCCTTCCAGCGCCCAAGATAGCAAGCCAACATCACCATCCCACTGCTCCTCCAGGCCCCTGGATTCTAAGAAGGAAAAGGGGGCTGGAGTGGAAGAGAAAGTGGGGGGGGGGGAAGAGTGCTGGGGGTGCAGCAGCTCCAGGGATAACCAAACATCTTCACAGCAGGAGAAACAGGATCTGTGGATACAGGAGGAGGAACGGACTCTGACTAGGAGGGCCTGAGTCAGCCTGCAAAAATCCACCGTGCTTGGCTGAGGAACCAGGAGCAGGCTATCGGCACCCAGAAGCACCCCCTGGCAGCCTGACACACATCTCTTCCATTCCACACCCTGCCAGTGCATGGGCTGGCCCAGCCTCCCTACATGGATTGAAAAGGCCCTCTGTGCTGCTGCTCTGAGGGGAGCAGGGCAGGAAGCGATGAGCGGGTTTCTCTGCCCATCCCAAATGGACACTTCAGGAGAACAGGCCTGCCTTAGTTTCTGCAGGGGTGAGGTGCTGCCTAGGACAGAAGCCCTCTGAGCAGTTAGCAGCTGCAAAGAGGACAAATTGCTCACTGGGGAAGAGAATACGTAAGTTACGTGCACACACAGAGGCTTAAGAGACACCCCAAAGAGCACTTGCAAGGCAAACAAAAAGTGCAAATGGGTGGTTGGATTCCAATCCCACATGCGCCACACTCCCCAGCAATTTGGACAGGGCCTGCAAGCCTCAGTTTTCCCCATCAGTAAAATAGGAAATACTGACAAGCCTACCACACAGGGGTGTTGTGCGAGTTAACAAGGCAAGGCAGACATTGTCCCTCAATCAAAGCTTCTGGGCTATGACAGGTCAGTTTTCAGCACCCCACTTGACACATTTCCAGTGCTGCGTGAAATCTTCACCCGCATCCAATTGCTGCTGCCAAAACTGTCCATGCACCTCTGCTCTGATCCCACACTGGCTTCCTGTTTGTGCCCAGGTTCAACACAAGCTCCTTGTCTGTACTTCAAAGGCCCCCCCACCTCCTAGCACTCCTATTCCATTGCTGGACTGTGACCATCAGTCGTCAGCCTCCACCACCCTCAACCCCCAGAGCGCCACAACTCCACCCTTCCTCCCTCAATGCCCCCAATTGCCTCCCACAACACCCATGAGAAATGCTCTCCACACCTTTTCCATGGAGCCTTCAGCTTCATCCCCTTCCCCGCCTGAAATGTCAACAAACACATCTTTGCTCCTATTTTACCCAACCTCCTTTTCCATTTTTTTTTTTTGTTGTCCAATCCTGGGGCCATTTCTTCCTGCAAATGCATTTTTTAAAATAATCCAAATGCTACTCTTGGTTCATCTCCTTATTAGCCAAAACAGAAGCGACAACATTTCCAACCCCACTCCCATTTTCCACGGCTGACAGACTGTGACCATCTGTCCAACACCCTTCTGGGACCGCCCTGGCAGAACCTCACTCACCCAGAAACACTTAGCCTGAGCCCAAAAAAACCTGCTTCTAATCAAATCCTGGCTTGCTGTGACCTCCACTCCAGCGGGACAGAGATTTCAGCTTTATTGCTAAAAAAAAACAGCAGAGCAAAAAGAATGAGATGCTTTTGGCAACAGTGCCCATCTCAACCCTCTTCCCAAAAAGCCAATTTTTTTTTGCTAACTGGCTCCTGAGCCTGAAGGCGGAAATCTGGCAGGTGAAGCTTTTCCTCTGTCACTTTCGCCTCACACCAGGAAAAGACCTGCCTGCTACATTCCGATTGTCACGCTCTCCAAATCCTGCCTTGCTAGTTCTGAGGGGTGGGGTGAGCGAGAGGACAACCAAGGTCAGTACTGGCTCACCCTGCTTCCTGCCCTGCAGGTGTGTAAGAACAGCCACGTGGCGTGGGTGTGGAGCCAGCTACGTGGCCACAGAGGTGGCCACAGAGAGGTGTTGCAATATCCTGGACCAGAACCAAATAAGAGGAAGGCATGAATGAGCCTGGCTCCCCTGGGCAGGATGTGGGCGTGGGGCTGCCTCTGCAATACAGTTACACTTAATATTAGACATTGGAATCACACCATACTATGGGCCTCTGCAGGTGAGTTTAGACTCACACCAAATTTCAGAAAGGCCAGAAAGGTTCCTGCATCCTTTCCATTCTGCTCTCCATCACAGCCAGCAAGATGTCTCAGACAGGGCATGAAGGCTAGAGACACCCACCCTGCTGTTTGCCCACACCAACTGGTATTCAAAGGTAGACTGCCTCTGGACATGGAGGTTTTATTTAACTGCTACAGCTAAGCGTCAGTACAATACACCGCTTCTCCTCCTCTGAGAGTTTGTTTTTAAAGCCATCTAAGGCAGTAGCTAGCAGGACCACAGAATGGTGTTTGATTGGAAAAATCGTCATGTGCCATACAAAAAATATTATCTGACATCAATCTATTGCCAGCCAGGTCTGGCATTTCAGTTTTATGAGAAATGAAGAGAAACAGACAAGAACACACCTGCCAATCTGCGACCTGAGGCAAGTGTCTCATGGATGGCCCTGCCCTGGGAGACAGGATACAACGGAGTGTGTTCTTGTCTGTTTCTCTTCATTTCTCAAAGAACCAGTAGAGTCATTTGAGATGGGGAAAAGGCTCATTCTCCAGGAATGCTGAACACCCAAACAGTGCCAAAACACACCGATTCTTTGCAAAGTGCCATGAGAGATCATCAAACCATTGTTGGCTTTGCTTGCTTATCACCTTCAAAAAGCAATCTGCTCCAGGACTTCATAAAGAAGCTTTGCACTTTCTCGCATGGCACCAGCGAAAGGTCTGCTGGTGGTTACATCTTCAACCAAAAGCTTGAACCACAACACAGAAAACAGGTTATGAGGCTCAGTATCTTTGCCGCAGGAGAAGGTTTGACTTACCCACAAAGAGGCAAAACAAGGAACGCAGACACAACTTTTAGCTATAGGTGATACCCATCCACACTGATCACCGCTAAGCAACTCAGCCTTGTGGTCGAGACCTGAGCTTAGATCTCTGTCAGGAGACCGATATAAGAACAGCCCCACTGGATCAGGCCACAGGCCCATCTAGTCCAGCTCCCTGTATCTCACAGCGGCCCACCAAATGCCCCAGGGAGCACACCAGATAACAAGAGACCTGCAAGGCTTCCTGGGAATTGTAGTTAAGAACATAAGAACAGCCCCACTGGATCAGGCCACAGGCCCATCTAGTCCAGCTCCCTGTATCTCACAGCGGCCCACCAAATGCCCCAGGGAGCGCACCAGACAACAAGAGACCTGCAAGGCTTCCTGGGAATTGTAGTTAAGAACATAAGAACAGCCCCACTGGATCAGGCCATAGGCCCATCTAGTCCAGCTTCCTGTATCTCACAGGGCCCACCAAATGCCCCAAGGAGCACACCAGATAACAAGAGACCTGCAACCTGGTGCTCTCCCTTGCATCTGGCATTTTGACATAGCCCATTTCTAAAATCAGGAGGTTGTGCATACACATCATGGCTTGTACCCCATAATGGATTTTTCCTCCAGAAACTTGTCCAATCCCCTTTTAAAGGCGTCTAGGCTAGACGCCAGCACCACATCCTGTGGCAAGGAGTTCCACAGACCGACCACACCCTGAGTAAAGAAATATTTTCTTTTGTCTGTCCTAACCCGCCCAACACTCAATTTTAGTGGATGTCCCCTGGTTCTGGTGTCATGTGAGAGTGTAAAGAGCATCTCCCTATCCACTCTGTCCATCCCCTGCATAATTTTGTATGTCTCAATCATGTCCCCCCTCAGGCGTCTCTTTTATAGGCTGAAGAGGCCCAAACGCCGTAGCCTTTCCTCATAAGGAAGGTGCCCCAGCCCCTTAATCATCTTAGTCGCTCTCTTTTGCATCTTTTCCATTTCCACATAGATGTGTCTGGGGAGGTCTCTTCACACAGAGTAGGCAAGGGACCCTTCAGATCCCTCCTTAGCCCTACACACATATCCAGGTGGGCTGAACCACACTTTTTTCCAGTTTCATTCCAAGTCAAATCCTTGGTCCACATGGGTTAACACTGTCATCCCTGCCTGGCATTTGCCTTTCCCACCCCTTTCTGAGTACCAGGACTTGAACCTGGAATCTTCTGTATGCAGAGCAGGAGATCTACCACCAAACAACAGGTCCTTCCCTTGCCCATGCACTTTAAAACAGCCTTACAAATACGCAAACCAAACTCAACAAGTCAGTGTGAAAGATACTAGCCACCCTGCACAAGTACATAGTCATTATTTGTGAGCGAGAGAACCAACCAGGGACGTGTTATGGGTGGGAGGCAGGTGAGGCAGTGCCTCCTCACCAGAGTCCTTCGAAAAGTAATGCCACCATGGTAGGTGCTCATGTACTCTCAACTTGAGCACCTCCCACAGAGGCGATGCTTTTTGAAGGACTCTGGTGGGGAGGCACTGGCTCACCTGCCTGCTTTGCATGTGGGTTGAGAGTGCCCGCATCTCCCATGGTGGTGGTGCTTTTCAAAGGACTCCAGTGGAGAGGCACTGCCTCACCTGCCTGCTTTGTGAATGGGTTGAGAGTGCCTGAGCACCTGCTTTGAGCGTGGATTGAAAGTACTTGAGCACCTCCCATAGCAGTATTGCTTTTTCAAGGACTCCGGTGGGAAGGCACCGCCTCACCTGCCTCCTCACCCACTGCACATCCCTGAAATCCACTATGACAAAGCTCCCTTGCTGGCTCACCTGGGGACAAGTTCTACTCACCACAGGCGACCAGTGCTCCATCTAACACTTCACAGAAATGACAGCAGCCATTCTCAGTACTAGAAGTGTTGAAAAAGGGTGTTCTTCACCTTGCTCAGAAGTAAGCCCATTGTGCTCAGTAAGATTTGGGCTGCAATCCTGCCTTACTTGCCACAAAAACACCTCTACTTATTATCCACTTCCTCTTGCCTTCTGGATGGCTTCACCTGACCCTGGCCCTCCCTCCAGGGAGAACACTGAAACTGGTCCTGGCACCTCCTTCATCCAGGGATGCGCAGTGGGTGTGGGTGGCAGGTGAGGCAGAGCCTCCCCACTGGAGTCCTTTGATGAGCATCAGGGACAAGTGGAGGGTGGGGAGGCAGGTGAGGCAGAGCCTCCCCACTGAGTCCTGTGACCAGCACTAGGGACATGCTATGGGTGGAGAGGCAGGTGAGGCAGCACCTCCCCATTGAGTCCTTTGAAGAGCACCAGGGACGTGTGCAGGGTGGGGAGGCAGGTGAGGCAGAGCCTCCCCACTGAGTCCTTTGAACAGCACTAGAGACCTGCAATGGGTGGGGAGGCAGGTGAGGCAGAGCCTCCCCACCAGAGTCCTACAAAAAATGCAAGGTGCTGAAGCACACCCAACCCACAAGGGACGGGATGCTGGCGCCCCAGGACGGATGCAGTGGCGTAGTCAGAGGGGGGCAGAGCATTAAGCCTTGCAGGGGGGCTATTCCAGGCGGGGGGCTCCTTGCAAGCCTGGGCGCTCTGCCCCCCCCCCCAGCTGCACCCTGCACCGGCGGAGGAAAAGGGTCTCCCCTTCCTTGCCCCTCTGCAGGGCTGCTGTCTCCTCGGGGCAGGGACCGGGCCAGGCGGTAGAGGAAGCTTCTTCTCCTCCTCTCCCCCCCCCCCCCGGGAGCCTCTGCCCGGCTGCCAGCCAGCCCTCCAGTCCCCCCCGCCCCTGCCACTCACCTGCGAGCGCCTCCCAGCCAACAGGCAGCGCGCTCTTCGGCGCGGCCCCTTTAAGCGCGGCTCGTTCTCGCCCCGCCCATCTCCCCTCCCGGCCCCGCCCCGCTGCCTGACCACGCGCAGCCGCCTCCACTGGCAACGTGGAACCCTTTCCCGCCACGCCTCCCCTCCGCTACGGGAAGCGGCGAGGGCCAAGGCGGATCAGAAGGCGAAGGCGCTGCCTGCTCTTTCAGGCTGATGGATGCTGCAAGCCAGTGGCCAGGGCTGGGCTAGCATCCCGGCAGCAGAGCTGCGTGGTGGGTGGGGAGGCAGGTGAGGCAGAGCCTCCCCAGGGGGAGTCCTTCCAACAGCACCAGGGCCGGCTGGGGGAGGGGCAGGGGGCTTTGCCCCCCCCCAGCCAGCAGTCCCCCCCCCAGCATTTTTTCCAAAGCTGCCCTGTTTAATCTGCCTGGGTGATTTGAAGTCCTTTTTGCCACATTTTTTGTGCACAGGAAGGTGCTTCTGGCAGGGATGGGGGGAGAGAGAGTGTATGTGTCTAGGGTGAGTAGAACAGGGTCCTGGGGGGCTCCCTGGAAATCATGACCTCTGGTCACCCTGCCCCCATCCACAGCACGTGGAGAGCGGGGCTGGTCAAGAGCAGCTACAACAACTCGGTATTTATATACCGCCTTTCTGGTCGTCGGATTACTCCTCCGACTTTATTCAAGGCAGGCCTTTCTAAATCCCTCAAGGGGGATTTTACAATCATAGAGGTTCTCTCTTTCAAGAACCAACAACATGTCAGAATGGATCTTCCTGGTTTGGTCCCACTTCTGGCCTCCAGTTCTCCCACGCAGGCTGACAGCATCTCCATCTCTCACATGGAGGGCAGCCAAGATGCTTCTTGCTCACACCAAGAGCAGGTGGCATCCCTCAGCTCGGCTTGACAGCTGCTTCAAGGTCTCACCATTCTCAGTTCAGGGAGCTGCAGGCGAACTTCTGATGTTATCTTCGAGCTAACGGAGACTCTACCCTCTAGACCAGACCTCCTGCCCAAGAGGTCCTGACCAGACCTCCTGCCCTATATAGGCATTAAAAAGGTGTTGTGTAGGTGCTAGATAGGCGTTAAATAGGTGTTATGTTGTTGTTAGATAGGTGCTATATAGGTGCTGGATAGGTGCACAGGCGCTAGATAGATGTTGCATAGGCACTAGATAGGCATTATATAGGTGCGATATATGTGTTAGATAGGTGCTAGATAGGTGCTAGATAGGCATTATATAGGCACTAAATAGGCATTATATAGGCGTTAGATAGGCATTATATAGGTGTTAGATAGGTGCTATATAGATGTTAGATAGGCGCTATATAGGTGCTAGGTGTTGCATAGGCGCTAAGTAGGCATTATATAAGTGCTAGATAGGTGCTAGAGAGATAGGTGCTAGTTAGGCATATAGGTGTTAGATAGGCGCTAGATAGGTGTTGCATAGGCGCTAGATAGGCATTATATAGGTGCTAGATAGGCATTATATAGGTATTAGATAGGCGCTATATATGTGCCAGATAGACATAGGCGCTAGACAGGCATTATTTAGGTGTATATATAGGTGCATAGGAGTATTGCGTCCAGTTCTGGTCGCCACATCTCAAAAAAGATATGGTGGAAATGGAAAAGGTGCAAAAGAGAGCGACTAAGATGATTTCGGGGCTGGGGCACCCTCCTTATGAGGAAAGACTACGGCGTTTGGGCCACTTCAGCCTAGAAAAGAGACGCCTGAGGGGGGACATGATTGAGACATACAAAATTATGCATGGGAAGGATAAAGTTGATAGTGAGATGCTCTTTACACTCTCACATAACACCAGAACCAGGGGACATCCACTAAAATTGAGTTTTGGGAGGGTTAGGACAGACAAAAGAAAATATTTATTTACTCGGCGTGTGGTTGGTCTGTGGAACTCCTTGCCACAGGATGTGGTGCTGGCGTCTAGCCTAGACGCCTTTAAAGGGGGATTGGACAAGTTTCTGGAGGAAAAATCCATTATGGGGTACAAGCCATGATGTGTATGTGCAACCTCCTGATTTTAGAAATGGGTTATGTCAGAATGCCAGATGCAGGAGAGGGCACCAGGATGCAGGTCTCTTGCTGTCTTGTGTGCTCCCTGAGGCATTTGGTGGGCTGCTGTGAGATACAGGAAGCTGGACTAGATGGGCCTATGGCCTGATCCAGTGGGGCTGTTCTTATGTTCTTATGTGTGTCAAAAGGCCCACAGCCCAAATGCAGGCCCCGGAAGTCATCTGTCTGGTCCCCACTGATCATTGGGCTGTCTCATATCTTGAAAATAGGAACAAGGTTTGCACATTTTCTATTTGCAGCTAACGAGTTTCTATGTTAAAACAAAGCACTTATTTCTGGCCATCCTCTGCCTGGTGATGATGTAACTTTCTGTTTAATGAATCACTTCCGGTCCCTCAGCAGGCACTTCAGCCCTCTATAAGAACATAGAAACTTGTCCAATCCCCTTTTAACGGCGTCTAGGCTAGCACCACATCCTGTGGCAAGAAGTTCCACAGACCGACCACACGCTGAGTAAAGAAATATTTTCTTTTGTCTGTCCTAACCCGCCCAACACTCAATTTTAGTGGATGTCCCCTGGTTCTGGTATTATGTGAGAGTGTAAAGAGCATCTCCCTATCCACTCTGTCCATCCCCTGCATAATTTTGTATGTCTCAATCATGTCCCCCCTCAGGCATCTCTTTTCTAGGCTGAAGAGGCCCAAACGCCGTAGCCTTTCCTCATAAGGAAGGTGCCCCAGCCCTGAAATCATCTTAGTTGCTCTCTTTTGCACCTTTTCCATTTCCACTATGTCTTTTTTGAGATGCGGCGACCAGAACTGTAAACAATACTCCAGGTGTGGCCTTATCGATTTGTACAACGGCATTATAATACTAGCCGTTTTGTTCTCAATACCCTTCCTAATGATCCCAAGCATAGAATTGGCCTTCTTCACTGCCGCCGCACATTGGGTCGACACTTTCATCGACCTGTCCACCACCACCCCAAGATCTCTCTCCTGATCTGTCACAGACAGCTCAGAACCCATCAGCCTATATCTAAAGTTTTGATTTTTTGCCCCAGTGTGCATGACTTTACACATACTGACATTGAAGCGCATCTGCCATTTTGCTGCCCATTCTGCCAGTCTGGAGAGATCCTTCTGGAGCTCCTCACAATCACTTCTGGTCTTCACCACTCGGAAAAGTTTGGTGTCGTCTGCAAACTTAGCCACTTCACTGCTCAACCCTGTCTCCAGGTCATTTATGAAGAGGTTGAAAAGCATCGGTCCCAGGACAGATCCTTGGGGCACACCGCTTTTCACCTCTCTCCATTGTGAAAATTGCCCATTGACACCCACTCTCTGCTTCCTGGCCTCCAACCAGTTCTCAATCCACGAGAGGACCTGTCCTCTAATTCCCTGACTGTGGAGTTTTTTCAGTAGCCTTTGGTGAGGGACCGTGTCAAACGCCTTCTGAAAGTCCAGATATATAATGTCCACGGGTTCTCCCGCATCCACATGCCTGTTGACCTTTTCAAAGAATTCTATAAGGTTCGTGAGGCAAGACTTACCCTTACAGAAGCCATGCTGACTCTCCCTCAGCTAGGCCTATTTGTCTATGTGTTTTGAGATCCTATCTTTGATGAGGCATTCCACCATCTTACCCGGTATGGATGTTAGGCTGACCGGCCTATAGTTTCCCGGGTCCCCCCTCTTTCCCTTTTTAAAAATAGGTGTGACATTTGCTATCCTCCAATCTTCTGGCACCGTGGCCGTTTTGAGGGTGCCATTTCTATATGAGCGTTTTGAGGGCGTTTGAGCGTTTCTAAATGAGCGTTTTGAGGGCTCATTTCTATATGAAATGAGTTTGACATCCCTGGACTACAGGCTTACTGTTTAAAAGGAAAGCTGAACAGTCAGGGCCATGGCCTGGGATGAGTAGCATAGCTGAGTGGGGGGGGGACGATGGCAAGGGTACTGTGCTTCCTTTGGGACAGCAATGGCTCCCTTTGGTAATCAGCTGAAGCCACTTCTTTTTTTCAGAGTGGAAGAACTGGGCGGCCACTCTGAGTGACGCTCTGTTGCTTTAAGAGTGGCTGCTGGAAGGGGAAGAAGAAGAACCTATTCTTCTGCTTTTTTTCTGCAACATGTAATTGGAAGTCACCAGGGCTGGGCCAGGGTCTCCTTGTTTCAGGTAGAAGTGCCATTAGAATCTCCAGGGGCCAAGTTGCATGTTTTCAAATATGCCAAAAGAGAGCCCAGACTTGATCTCTTAAAAGTTAAGGCAGAACTCATCTGTTAAATGCCCGTGGTGCTGATTACAAGATTTGGGGACCTGGGGGTCAGATCCTCAGCCACTGCCAAAAGAACATAAGAACAGCCCCGCTGGATCAGGCCATAGGCCCATCTAGTCCAGCTTCCTGTATCTCACAGCGGCCCACCAAATGCCCCAGGGGGCACACCAGATAACAAGAGACCTGCAAAGCTTCCTGGGAATTGTAGTTAAGAACATAAGAACAGCCCCACTGGCTCAGGCCATAGGCCCATCTAGTCCAGCTTCCTGTATCTCACAGCGGCCCACCAAATGCCCCAGGGAGCACACCAGATCACAAGAGACCTCATCCTGGTGCCCTCCCTTGCATCTGGCATAGCCCATTTCTAAAATCAGGAGGTTGCACCTACACATCATGGCTTGTAACTCGTAATGTATTTTTCCTCCAGAAACTTGTCCAATCCCCTTTTAAAGGCATCCAGGCCAGATGCCATCAACACATCCTGTGGCAAGGAGTTCCACAGACCAACCACACGCTGAGTAAAGAAATATTTTCTTTTGTCTGTCCTAACTCTCCCAACACTCAATTTTAGTGGATGTCCCCTGGTTCTGGTGTTATGTGAGAGTGTAAAGAGCATCTCTATCCACTCTGTCCATCCCCTGCATAATTTTGTATGTCTCAATCATGTCCCCCCTCAGGCGCCTCTTTTCTAGGCTGAAGAGGCCCAAACGTCGTAGCCTTTCCTCATAGGGAAGGTGCCCCAGCCCAGTAAACATCTTAGTCGCTCTCTTTTGCACCTTTTCCATTTCCACAATATCCTTTTTGAGATGTGGCAACCAGAACTGGACACAATACTCCAGGTGTGGCCTTACCATCGATTTGTACAACGGCATTACAATATTAGCCGTTTTGTTCTCAATACCTTTTCTAATGATCCCAAGCATAGAATTGGCCAAGCATAGAACTGCCACCACTACTAGCAACCTGGCTTGAACCTGGGCTGAAACTCTTCCTGCCCTGCAAAGAAGAACTGTAAATGACCCCCTTGAGAGGAGAGCAGAACATGCTCTGAGGAGAGCCACCAAGGGCCCAATCCTAACCAACTTTTCAGCACTGGTGCAGCTGCAATGCAGCCCCATGGTAATGGAACATATTGCCCCCATACCTCAAGGAGGCTTCTATGACTGCCTCCCCATCACAGGATGCTGTGCATGCCCCTCTAGCATGGCTGCACTGGCACTGGAAAATTGGATAGGATTGGGCCCCGAGTTGGCAGCCACCGAGTCGGGAACCATTGTTGCAGTGAGGCAGGAGGCCGTGTCTCCCTGTCCAGCCTGCTCTAGCTCCTTCTTTGCCGTGTCCCACCATTTTTCTATCCTGGAACTCAGGAGGGCATGAATGTGACTGCAAGGCACATTTCCATCCAGGTACTTAGCTTCAGCAAGGTGGCCACAAATTGTGCCTTCCAAGACCAGCCGCTCGGCCCGTTCAGTGTGGGGTAGGATGTCCCCATGGCTCAGGTCAGTGTTTCTGCCTTGATGCCTCACAGCAGCTGTGCCTCAGCTTCCTCTTCACAGCCACTGATCCTTGCCTCGGAGGCTGCACCAGGAGGTAGACCACTACTGGTTCCCAACCTGTGGTCTCCAGAATGCATTGGGGTAATAGAAGTGCACTGGAAGTAGATTAAAACCGAAGTGGAGATGCAACCCTGAATAAATTTGTTTTGTACTGTATAGTTTGTTTTGTCATGGCCCAGGTCCCAGGGATTTTGCCCCCCCCCTCCTGCCCACCCCCCTTCAGTCCTGCTCTTATCTTTAGTAGGGGGAGAGTCACTGTCCCTCTTCACCCCAAGGGCTGCTTGCTGGTGTTTCTCCTGCATCTTTTTACACTTTTTACAGCTCAGTGGCCCCAGGCCCAATCTCTAGTATTTTCCTTTGGAAAAATCTCATTACCTGATTTAAGGGAATTAATTGCACAGACAGACCATGAAACATTTTAAGGTCATGAATTCAGTCTCCCATCTCCATGAATACTATGTTGGTATTCCTTGGGCTATACTGCCCCCTAGTGATCAAATCTGTGAACCGGCGTCTGTTCTTTTAGTGCCTTATCAGGGGTGTCCAAAGTTTTTGGCAGGAGGGCCACATCGTCTCTCTGACACTGTGTCGGGGGCCAGGCCCAAAAAAAAAGAATTAATTTACATTTAAAATGTGAATAAATTTACATAAGTTTACATAAATGAATATATTAAAGACGAACTTATATAAATGTATGTATTGGCAACCTTCAGTCTCGAAAGACTATGGTATCGCGCTCTGAAAGGTGGTTCTGGCACAGCGTCTAGTGTGGCTGAAAAGGCCAATCCGGGAGTGACAATCCCTTCCACACCGGGAGCAAGTGCAGTCTGTCCCTGGTCTGTCTCCCTGGCTATGGGCCTTCCTTCTTTGCCTCTTAGCCTCAGACTGTTGGCCAAGTGTCTCTTCAAACTGGGAAAGGCCATGCTGCACAGCCTGCCTCCAAGCGGGCCGCTCAGAGGCCAGGGTTTCCCACTTGTTGAGGTCCATCCCTAAGGCTTTCAGATCCCTCTTGCAGATGTCCTCGTATCGCAGCTGTGGTCTACCTGTAGGGCGCTTTCCTTGCATGAGTTCTCCATAGAGGAGATCCTTTGGGATCCGGCCATCATCCATTCTCACGACATGACCGAGCCAACGCAGGCGTCTCTGTTTCAGCAGTGAATACATGCTAGGGATTCCAGCACGTTCCAGGACTGTGTTGTTTGGAACTTTGTCCTGCCAGGTGATGCCGAGGATGCGTCGGAGGCAGCGCATGTGGAAAGCGCTCAGTTTCCTCTCCTGTTGTGAGCGAAGAGTCCATGACTCGCTGCAGTACAGAAGTGTACTCAGGATGCAAGCTCTGTAGATCTGGATCTTGGTATGTTCTGTCAGCTTCTTGTTGGACCAGACTCTCTTTGTGAGTCTGGAAAACGTGGTAGCTGCTTTACCGATGCGTTTGTTTAGCTCAGTATCGAGAGAAAGAGTGTCGGAGATCGTTGAGCCAAGGTACACAAAGTCATGGACAACCTCCAGTTCATGTGCAGAGATTGTAATGCAGGGAGGTGAGTCCAGATCCTGAACCATGACCTGTGTTTTCTTTAGGCTGATCATCAGTCCAAAATCTTGGCAGGCCTTGCTAAAACGATCCATGAGCTGCTGGAGATCTTTGGCAGAGTGGGTAGTGACAACCGCATCGTCAGCAAAGAGGAAGTCACGAAGACATTTCAGCTGGACTTTGGACTTTGCTCTCAGTATGAAATGTATGAAAGTATGAATGTATGAAAGTCTTGCAATAGCTCAAGGCCTATAAAAGGCCTTGCAAAAAGCAAGGCTGGCCTTTCCTTTGCTGCCACTGTTGCCTCAGAGACGTGAAACAGCAAGCAGTGGTGGGTGCCCTCATCCCACAGCTCACATGAAAGGTCAAACAGTCACCCTCATGCTGAGAGCAGTTGCGTCGGGCCAGTGCGGGCTCCAACAAATCTCCAGAGGCTCATTGGAGACTGGGGGCTCCCCGAGGGCTGCATTGAGAGGCCTTGAGGGCCGCAAGTGGCCCCAGGGCCAGGGTTTGGGCACCCCTGCCTTAGTTCAACTGACAGCTTAGTTCAAAAACAGCTCAACTTGCTGTTTTCCCACTAGACAACAGCGCAACCTAGTGGTGCTACTCTGGTCGAGTAAGCCAGGCAAAGAGATTTGTCCTGTCCCCACATTGGGCACTGTGTATTGTTTTTCACCTCCAATGCTTTCTTTTTCACAAAATGCAACCATGGAGGCTGTAAGCTGTAGCAAGATGCTGGTGCAGAGGAAGGGGTTTCTTGATGCTTTCCCTTCTAGGTGTCTCTGCTACACCCCCCAACCTGTGCTACTTTCCCCATCATTGGGAGAGATCAATTATCTGTATTATTAATAAGACGGTTTACCCCAGCTT
Source organism: Tiliqua scincoides (assembly GCF_035046505.1). Lineage (NCBI taxonomy): Eukaryota > Metazoa > Chordata > Lepidosauria > Squamata > Scincidae > Tiliqua > Tiliqua scincoides. The sequence continues at coordinate 3,937,170 of NC_089830.1, read as the reverse complement.
TTCATCTCCAACAGGGGAGGTGCTTCAGGCAACATACATAACTAAATTTAATCAGCAAGTCAGAGAACAATAAAAATGGAAAAGGCAGGAGATAGCACTAATTAAAAAAACTATAGCCCACCATCATCACCACCAAACTGAGAAGCAATTATACAACTTCTTGAGAGAGTAGCATTTCATATGGTGACTGAATGACAAAAAAAGATGGCACCAATGAATTTATCCTGATTCATAAGAACATCAGAAGAATCCTACTGGATCAGGCCATAGGCCCATCTAGTGCAGCTTCCTGTATCTCACAGCGGCCCACCAAATGCCCCAGGGAGCACACCAGATAACAAGAGACTTGCAAGGCTTCCTGGGAATTGTAGTTAAGAACATAAGAAAAGCCCCACTGGATCAGGCCAAAGACCCACCTAGTCCAGCTTCCTGCATCCAACAGTGGCCCACCAGATACCTCCAGGAGCACTCAAGCCAACAAGATACTCTTGCCACTCACTTGCATCAGGCATTGAGAAATAGGTTATCTCCAAAATATGGAGTTTGCATCATGGCTTGTAACCTATGATGGACTTTTCCTCCATAAACACTGCTTGACACATTTTCCTGGAAGAAGACCCCATTGAAAACGATGAGACTTCTGAGTAGGCATACATAGGATTGCAGTGTCTGATTCCCAATTATTTGGCAATATGGACAAGAAAGAGGCCTCCCCCCCCCCAAAAAAAAAAAAAAAATTAGGCTGCTTAGTTGAACTTGGAGGGAAACCAGGAATCCGTGGTTGTTTGTGAAAGATTGTGAACTGAGTTCTGGTTTAGAAAATAAACTCCTGGGCTGTGCCTGGGTTTGGATGAATCCTGCTCCCCACCGCAAGGTATGTGGCCGCTGCCACAAACCACCTTTTGCACCTGGCTTCATCATGGGAGGGCCTCAGGCTTCCAGAAGAAAATCAGGTGGCTCTCACAAGTCTGAAGCCTGCCCACCCAGCCACCCCTGCTGTTCAGGGCACTGAGCACATCATGGACACTATCCATGCGTTTCTGCCGCAGCTCTTCCCCAGGCACTGAGATTTCACCAGACCCAAGCCACATTTTTCCAAAAATATCTTTGCAAGCACGAGGACTGGAAAGCTGCACCTTGGAAAAAAAAAGCGAGACTCCTGGAACGTTTCCTTCTGCATCCCAAGGGTGACACTGCGTTTCTGCACAGAATCCTGCCACACAGACCTATTTAGTGTCTCTGCTACAAGGTGGGACGGCTTCCAGGTGGTTGCATGTGCCACTGCAGCTGGTTGAAGGGGACCAAATCCAATTGCCAGGCGATCTGGTTCCTTTTTACCAGCCCCAGGGGCACAACAGCACGAGATGCACTTCCTTCTCCCGCACACAGCTGTTGTCGGCTGCTTCTGAAGTGGCAATGGAGGACTGGCAAGTCCATCCCAGGCAGGGATCCCGTCCCAACCATACATACTTCTTAACATTCCATAACGTCGGCCAACTCCATATGGGCATATGAAGAAGTATGTAGGCTCAGGAGGGATGGAGGAGCAGTTGCCCGGTGTCATTCGGAAGAGCCTGTGACAATCCCTATAAAATAAGAATGAAACAACATCCATTAGTAGAGAACAGAACGACAGGAGGATGCTTCTAGTTCGGGCTGTGATGGCTAAATAGCACCTCTGTGATCAGAGATAATGCGCACACGAATCCCAAGTGATACTCAGAGATACCTGGCTTGCTGCTGTCCAGTACAGCACTTCTGGCTAGGAATCTGTTTATCTAAGCCAGTCACTCCCAAACCTTTTACCGCCGCAACCCATGTCATCAGTTGTGGCGGTTGTGTCATGTCCCAGAATGCCATTGTCCCGGAATGTCATGCCCCAGAAAGCTGCAGGTTGCACCCCAGAATGCAGCTTCCAGTTGCACCCCAGAATGCAAGGCCACAAGGCATTCTGGGGTGCGACACAGCCAACAAAGTATGTCACCAGCTGGCGCTACCTGGAAACCGCAAAGCATTCTGCGGTGTGACGCAGTCCAGAATGCATTGTGGTTTCCAAGTCGCATGAGCCCCACACGAAAAATTGGGTGGTGACCAACAGTTTGAGAACTGCTGATCTAAAGCATTTGTATCCTGCCGAGGGTCATAGCCAACCTTTCTCACAAGGGGAGAATGCCACAGTTGCAGGCGGGGCTTCCAAGAAATGAATGGACCACCAGTGATCTCCCCAAAACCTGCAAAATGTTGAGAGTTCAGGAATCTTGTTGCCAAACCCAAGGCTCTGCGTGCATTTCAGTATCACCAATTGTCCAAACATGCTCCTGTAATGTTTCAGTTGAATGAGGGCAATTGGTCTTCTGAGTTCACAAGCACTTAGCTACTTAAAATTAGTATTTGCTTTAAATTGCATGCAGAAGGTCCCAGGTTCAAATACTGGCATCTCCAAGGAGGATGGGCAAAGACCCGTGTGAACCTCTGAAGGCCTGCTGCCATTCAGTGTCAACAGTACTAAGCAAGGATGAACAGTGCAATCATATGTATGCCCACTCAGAAATCAATCCCCTTGTATTCAGTGAGGCATACTCTTAAGAAAGTGTGTGTAGACTTGCAGCCCAAGTCCACACAGGACTGTATAGGTTGGCTTCCTGTGTAAATACATAACTTTTGTCAAGTTCTCCT